>NW_022145595.1:2776130-3126130 GCF_000002235.5 Strongylocentrotus purpuratus | reverse complement strand
CTGAGATGTCAAACCAAACGAGACGAAACAGACAAAGTGCATTCAACCGTTGGGATTCGAGCATCATTTACTTTTGATAAATCCATTTATACCTGGACACGTTCGGACAGTCCGAGGACTTTTTGTCCAATCTCTCTCATTAAGCAATTTAGAGTGACCGCGTGGTGCATCGATCGGTCAACGTTTCGTGTCGATAATTATGGCCCAAACAATATCGATGCTTCTGACCACTGGGCACGATCAATGACCTTTAGGAAGGATATGATGGACCAAGAAAGAAAGAGAGTGAGAGAGAGGGAGAGAGAGAGAGAGAGAGAGAGAGAGAGAGAGAGACTGAGAGAGAGGAGGGGAGAAAGAGAAACATATATTTAGAGAGACAGAAATGAAGAGAGAAAGAGAGAGAGAGACAAAATAGTAAAAGGTAGAGAGAAACAGTAATAAAGATGGGAAAAGAAAGGGAGAAAAGAAAGGGAGAGAGAGAGAGAGAGGGAGAACATGGAGGGGGAAGCGAAAGAGGGAGAGAGACGAAGACAGTTTCTGAAATTTATGAATATCTTTGTCGATTCAATATTCTTTTTTGAATAACCCAACTCCCTCCATAAAGGTAAGAAAAAACAAACCCCACAAATGATAAATGAAAACGGAAGAGAAAGAGAGCGGGGTGCATTGGTTGGCTTTCAAGTTTAGATAGAACAGAACCGGTAGAGGAACATAGATATGTTATGAATGTATGTGGGAGAGTGAGGGCGGGGGGGGGGGTGGTGGTGGTGAACATGGTCGGACTGCGGAGGGTAATATCCAACCGAGACAACAGAATAATGTGTGATATCACACTGCGTTGCAAAATCGATGCATCAAGAGGAAGGTTTAGTTAGGACGTCATAAACACTAATGCAAATCAAATCATCCAAGGAGTGAATGGAACTCATGTGGAGACCTTCACAACACCACTTGTAGGGGTGAAGCGGGTGGGAAGGGGGTGGGGAAGGGGTGCGACATTTTCCCCCATACAAAAACCCTTTTCCCCATAACCTTCTTTCTGCATATCGATATTTGTTAACTTACCACATGATCGGGATTTGTTAACTTACCAAACGTATAACAATGTTTTTTGACAAAATGTATTTTTCGGTTTTCAGATCGTTTGCCATTTGTCTCTGGACCCCTTTTCGTCAACTATCATCCGGCATCACATCCCGATTCAGACATATTGGAGCAAGGCTCTGACTACTATAGTTTAGTGAACTCTAAGTTTTATTTTACACAACATTCGGACACTGGAGAAAGAGAATTTCAACAAACAATACAAATAAATGGATAAATGAAATAAATAAATAAATTATAGAACAAACAAAAACAACAACATGGTTCTCATATTTACGAGAAATTGAGCTTTGACCACCAAAATCTTTGGCACCTTTCAAAATAACACATGAATTACATATTTTTTTGTTATCACGTGACATACACATTAACACAGTAATCTTATCTCGCTCTCTCTCTCTCTCTCTCTCTCTCCCCCTCCATTACCGCCCCTGCCTATCACATTTCTTCTTTGTTTCTCACCATCATTCCTCGCTTGATTACAAATGGATCAAAATAATAGTTTATGCTACAAAATCTATAAAATCAAACAAATACATTGTCTCATTTATCTTCAAGACGTCCAATGCCTTTCAAAGATTTGTTTAGAAGCAACGCAAAGTTCTGACAAGCTTTATATAAAATAACATATATCAGTGACGCATATATTCATCTTCTTCATTATATTTACCGTTCAATAATTACCTCTCTCGTGTGTTAGTATTCAACACTTTATTGTAAGATATTAGCACAAAAGGCGTGTCAAATCGTGTTGCTGCTGTTTTTTCTTAGTCGGTAAGAATTTGCAATCTCGTCTAATAATCATTAACCTTTGGGGGAAATGATATCCCTACGGGTAAGTCAATCACATGTTGGCTACACCGCAGGCTGATATCCGATATAACATGTTCATTTGGCGCGCTTTCCAAAGGTCCTTGTCCACCTCTCTCTCTCTACGCCTCTTCCTCCTTCTCTTTGTATAAATAATCATCTTAAAATAAGTAATCCCCTCTCTACATTTCCCCCATCACGAATTTAGGTATTATCATCGATGATAATATGAAAATGTTGTGTTTTTGTTCTCTGTATTTGTATTGTATTTGTATTGTATTACATCTTCATACTTTCTTATAGACCATTAGGTCGTACCTCGTATCTTTCTCTTTTTTTCTTTCTCACTCTTTGTCTCTATCTATCTTTTGTTCTGAATCGCCTCTATTTATTACTCTTTTGACTATCTTTCATCTCTTTCTCTATATACATTCCATTCCTTATTATAGGAGTATCTTTTCTATACCTCAATTTTCTCCACCTCTCTCTACCTCTGCTGTCTCTGTCTATGTATATCCGTCTCTCCCTGTCTCTTTCCATCTCTCCCTGTTTCTCTCTCCGTCTCTTTCTGTCTCTCTGTCTGTCTCTGTGTCTCTGTCTCTATCTCTATCTCTCCTCTCACTCTCACTAACCATCCATCATGTTCACTCTCCCTCATCCCTCTCCATCTCATTCCCACTCTATCCCTCTCCCGCCTCCTCATTCTCGTCCTATCCGCGCGCTCCATCCAAACCCCAGGAGAGGATACGAGATGAAATGACTTGCAAGCAGTCAGGCGTGATGGCGAGTCAAAGTAATGATCGATTGATCATTTAATCTCGGCCCTGTTGATATCACCTTAACAAGCGATCGCCCCCATTAAATGAATTAGAGGAAAGGATCAGCGTCCGTTGAGATTGCTTGAACGACGATACACGAAGCACTGATGTTTATTGAAAGACAAAAGAGCATTTTTTTTTCATTATCACTAATTATGGTTGAAGGCTTATAAGGTAAAGAGAGTGAGAAAAGAAGAGATTGAAAAAAGGTTAAGGATTGTAAAACGTAGGGTGTTGCCCCTCCTGATAATTGTCACGTTAAGAAGAGAAAGATAGGGGATAAGAAGGGTCGTCACAACAGGTATTTTAAAATCGTTAACAAAATCAACTACAGAAAACGACAACAAAACACTTGATCACTATTTGTAATCTATTTGTACAATTAGCTTTCACATTGCTCGAAGTAGGCCAGCCGTGAAGGCGCTTCTCTCTTATCAATTACCGACAACATTGTGTTGACCGAGTTATGTCGGGAGGTTTCATGATATTATTACTCAGGAATGACTCCAGGAGCAAAGAATGAAATTTAATGAGAAAATACACCGCCGATACCGCGAACATCCCATCCCGGTCTAGCGCCTCTTTGTCTGATGGAATATACCGCATTATTGCGTCACTCTTCGTCATTATGGAATTGGTTAAATGCACGTTTTTTTTTAACTTCTAAGGGAACATTATTGAGATGGCATCATTTGACATTTAAGTGATATCGAAATGATATGTGAATAAGTGATTAGATTACTATCTAGGATGGATATCTCTGGTTTAATGCCAATAAACTTACATTAAATATAGATAAATCAAATTATATGTTATTTTATACTGTGAAACAGAAACAAAAGTATAGTACTTTGCAAAACTTAGTTGTGAAACTCAATAATTCATCAATTGAACGTGTATATTGTACAAAATTTCTGGGTGTTTACATTGATCAT
Organism: Strongylocentrotus purpuratus; assembly: GCF_000002235.5. Classification (NCBI taxonomy): domain Eukaryota; kingdom Metazoa; phylum Echinodermata; class Echinoidea; order Camarodonta; family Strongylocentrotidae; genus Strongylocentrotus; species Strongylocentrotus purpuratus. The sequence continues at coordinate 3,122,463 of NW_022145595.1, read as the reverse complement.
GATTTATCATGGAAGACTCACATCTCTTATGTCAGAAAGAAGTTATCACAGAATATCGGTGTCATCAGCAAATTATGCCATATCCTACCAAAATGCATTCTTATAACATTGTATAATACTTTAGTCCTGCCCTACTTATCATACTCTAATGTTGTATGGGCTAATACATATTCTTCCAAATTGGAAGCCATTTTTATATTACAAAAGAGATTTGTTAGAATTGCCTCATCATCTTCATACTTGGCACATACTAAACCCTTATTCATAAAGTTAAGCATACTGAACATTTATAAATTAAATAATTATTTTAATGCAATACTACTTTTTAAACACAAGCTTGGTTTATTACCCAATAATTTATGCATTATGTTAACTTTAAACTGTTCAGTTCATAATTATAATACTCGAAACAAAATGAATTATTATTTATCTGCTATTACAAAACAATATGAATTACACTCTTTTAGACACAAAGCTCCTTCTGTATGGAATTCCTTACCGTCAGACATTACTTCTATTAATAGCCTGAACTCATTTAAAAGAAAGCTTAAATTATATCTTATTTCTAATAATCTTACATCATAAAAACACTCAATTACTCCACAATGCAAATTTGTTTAGGGTTGTGCGGTCTACATGTATGTTTTTGTTTTTGCTTATGTTCTACTTTGATTTGTTTTGCTTTGTTATTTTTTGTTATTGTTTATTCAAATACCATATATCATTTGTATGATTCCTATACTGTTTTTTTTTTTTCAGGTGGCTGTCCAGACAAACCCTCTAGGGTTTTTATACAGCAACCTAATTCCTATTTGTTTGTTTTTACTGTCAATATTGTACTATGTTAATCATATTTATGCAAAAGTAATATTTTGATGTCACCGTTTTTGTTTTTTTTACTATGGAATTAAATAAATACTGAACTGAACTGAACACAAAACTTGGAAAGTTTGCTCGGTTGAAGAAGAAAAATTTTTTTTTTTGACGAATGCCCGTGTACACGAGGCGTCAATTCCACCCCGCTATAACATACTCTAATCTAATTTCGTCACATATCATGCTAATCTCACATGGTTCATCAAGGCTGTGCCCGTCGCTGACGCAGTACTACGCAGCATAATGACGCAAGATGTGCAATTGGCATGACATATATACGCCTTGACGGATACATACCACTTCAGTCCCCCATATAGCAGTGTCTATTTGCACATGAATGGATAGAAATGTAAACATTTGCATGACTTTGACCTTTCACAGAAAGCCAATCGCTAGTCCTTTGAATTCGGTCTATTGTATTATGTCCTATTTCGACGTATAATTCAATTAAACAGATAGGTATGAAAGAAATTATTTCCATGTGAATGAAGGCTTTTCATTTCTCTAAATTCATTCGAGCCTTTTGACATTTGATTCGAAAAATATCTTGTATCATGGAGGCTTTTATTGCGATGCCCTTAAAAAACGAATTCATTCATTTATCACCATTTTACAGTTATGCTGGGTGTTGTCAATTTCCTACGGATTAACTTAAAACCAGATGCAGATCTGGAATGGCATGGATTATACGGGGATTTGGAGCGGGCAAATATATGTTTCTCTCTCTCCTTCATCTATTCATTTTCTTGTCAGATCTTTGACATAATTATGTTTAAGAGACAAAATAGCAAAAAAAGACGGTAACCCTTATATCTAGCCATTTTGCAAATATTTAAAACACTTCTATGATAAACTTTGTTTCCAAAATCCATAAAAACGAAAGAGATGTCTTAATAAATGTCGAGTTAAGCCCATCGTCAGCATTCGTTAGAAGCAGGTCAGTGTATACAAATGAAAAAAACGGGTGTAAAATAAAACCACCAAGCTTGACACGTCATCGATACAGCGAATTAAGATGACTTTTAAAGCAACCACGTGGGAAGGCGAAACAGATTGATGAATACTTTCTTTGAATAATTCCTCAAAGAGAATGCGTTGATAAAACCCACTCCTAATAACGTTAAAACGTATTTCTCAAAAGGGACGACAATAATCGGTTTTTCGGGCCCAGGGCCGATTTGTGCCCCCTCCACCCCAGAGAGTCCACCTCTGTGTTAATTACAAGTTTTACAACACCATTATATGAACAAGATGAATCCCAATTTATTGAACATGAATGACTGATATGTAGATGCATATCAATAAATCGTTGATTAGCTCACACAATTTCACAAAAAGACAGATGTGGAGTAATTAATATGGGCATAGTTTAGAGAGAAGATTAGAAAAAGACCGGTTTGCTTGATGAAGTAAAGGCATTTATTGCAAAAAACATTATTGAGGCTATATATACAAATAAACAGAGTTTCGCTTGTGGAATCGAAAGGTGGAAACGGGGAATATTCATGAGATAGGAGAGAGAGAGAGAAAGAGAGAGAGAGAGAGAGAGAGAGAGAGAGAGAGAGAGAGAGAGAAGATGTATACCTGTGATTGTCAAAGGTATATCAAGGGAATTCCAAATAATGCCTTTGCCCGAATCCCGTTCATGCAAGGAGAAATCATAAAAGATGCATCAATGCACTTTCATGATACTCGCGAAATAAGAACATGAGGTTTCAATTGTAGAAAAGATGAGTTTCATATCGTAAAGTGTCTTCCAAGTGAAATGGTTTATCCTCAACCCCAAGACTCATAGAATCCATGCTTTACAATTTCGTCATTAATATAATTAATGAATTCATTAATGTAATTAATTAATTCATTAACGTAATTAATTAATTCATTAATGTAATTAATGATTTCATTAATGATTCAGTCATATTTACACAGGGTAGCCATACCAGTATTGTAATTATTATTTCCCCAAGATTGCCAAACTAATATCTAGGTACCCATTAAAGTGACTCGGTATAACATTGTTTAAGGTTTTACAAAATTGCGTAATTTTGGTATGAAATGTTACTAATTGTCTTCCTCCTACTGTACTAACCCTCTAATATGCAAAAATTCCTGAACAAATTCTCAAATCACAAAGATATTAATCATTTTCTAAGAAGGCGACACTGGTCAACACCCTCTAACAGTGATTAACAGTAAATTCTCCCAATCATTTTTGAATTTTCCCAACCGTTATTCCATGAAAATAAGACCAAAAAAAAAAAACAGGCTATCAAAACAGCCAATTTATAGCTTTGTGATTTACATTCACCTAAAATGTAATTAAATTGTAATGATATCGTTGGGAGAATTAAGGTATCGATCAGATCTGTTTTCCTCAATTTTTATCGTTAATAATAGTCTGTTTTCACTCAAACTTTCAGATTATTTTTAATTGTACATCTAGCATTAGAGTCACTATTTTAGCACATTTTCTCTCATCTCTACAATGTTACCAAGTCCCTTTAACACCAGGGGCTTAAGACTTTGTCCAAAGATACAGACATCGAACAAAGAATCGAACCCGGGACCTGCTGTTTGAGAGTCAAGGGTCTTCACCATGGTTCCACAATGCTCTCCGTATCACCATTAAGTACATTTCACTCCTGGACATTTGGTTTGCATGTTCATATCTTGTGATATTATATCTTCCAAAAGCAGGACAGTGGTCATTTCGTGGTGTGTGTTAGATGATGTTTGGTGACAGTGCACTTTGAAGCGCTCATGTACGTAACATTGACCGCTAATTTAAGCACTTTATATAATCAACTATTACGGTCAGCTATCGTCTCGAGTCAGTTCTAATCCATATACCCAAACCCGGAATATGACGGAGGCCCTTGAACCGCAATCAGGGTAATCACGCTCGTCGGAAGTACAAGCACCAATCAATCGCCCGGGCATGGCGGAATTTTATATCACGTCATAATTCACCAGTACTGCGTAATATAACTGTGCTTTCATTACTTAAAGGTGATCTAAACTTCAATGATGGAACTGCAAATCTAGAAAAATCTATCTGAAAGCAATTCCTCAGTTGTTATCACGTTGTTAAGAGCCGCGACACTTAAAGAAAACAACATATTCAGCAACATCGTTCATGATTATTATATTAATATGTTTTGTTTTACTTTAGCAGATAAGTACTCACTTTTATTAGCCAGACGTTCTTTTATGTCTTTCAGATGTTTGTATTTTCTTAGAATTGTTCAAATTTGTCTTTTGTTTTAAAGGAGATACATTTCAAATTAATACATACACCTCTTTGGGAAGACAAATGAATATCAAGAACAAAATAAAATCCCCCAAACGGCGTCTCCGAGATATGAAAAGACGTGGCCTCTTCTTAGCTTTCACGACATGTACACAAATATTTCGGTATGATTTTAGTTCACTCAGAACTTATTCTAAGCTACTTATTAACATTTTATACCGAATCAATTAATACTGTAGTTGTCCCTTTTTAGTCGTTATTTAACTCAGTTTTAATTATATCAAATACTGTAAGATTCTGTTTTCATGCATTACATAATACCTTTGGCTACTTTCACAAGAAGGAGGGAACCTATTTCTACAACGCAGTCCGGCGTGTGTCAGGAAAAATCATTACTGTCACAAGGAAGTCTAGATATTGGTTCATAATTCAGTTTTTATACAATATCAGCGAGACAGCAGACAATATAAGGATTGTGCCAAAAGTGGTGTCTCCCTTTTCATTATGGCTACTGAGCCTAATTTGGGGGTCTTAATTTTAAGCGAAATTAAGATATTGCTACTTACCTTCGAGAGCATGCATGGACTTGGTTGGAAATTTTTCTGATGAAACTTCAGGTCTTCGGAGGGAAAGTTTAATGAAATCTTGAGGCACGGGGTTAGTGCCTCAATCATTATAAAACACACTGCTTATTACATGACCCGACTGCGATCGATCTTCGAAGAAGTCACAATTGCATTTTGGTATGGAAATGTGAACTAATAAAATCATCCTGATTAGTTTGATTAAGATTCTAAATAATGATATGAGAAATTAATTCTTCCCCGGATTTTGAAGACTATTCTGAATCGGTTCGGTTCGGTACAAATCGGTAACCGTAAAACCGTCTATCATGGTTGAAAGGTGCATGTGTATAGGTTGCGGAAGTAAAAATGATTGGCGAATGGCGAATACGTATTCTTGAAGATATTTCTCCTGTTCATTGCCTCGGGCATATTTCTATTTCCATGCAAGACTAATTTCGTAACTTACAAAATTAATCTTCTAGTGAAGGGAAGTTGATGAGGGAATACAAGTTACGACAAAAAGTTAGTTTATCGACAAAGATCAATTAGTCCCATAATCTGTATTCTGAACACTGAATTAATAATAATAATAATGATAAATATGACAATTTTTTATTTATTTAATAGCGCAAATAATATCCATTAAGGTGCTAAAATATTAGTCCGGCTCTGCTAGGCTACCGATTCCGGTGCTCACAGCATTCAAGCAATTCCTTCCTACCGGTACCCATTATACTACCTGGATGGAGAGTGGCAAATGTAGATTAATGTTTTGCCCAAAATAAATTAGTCCAAAGGCAGGACTCAAATCGCCACCATGTGGTCCACAACACGACGACACCTCTATATTGAACTGGTCTAGATTTGAACAGGCCCAGTTCAAATCTAATAACGGGTCGACTGAGGCGAGTGCCTGATTTTGTGAAACAGTTTATCTTGTATATAGAGAGAGAGAAAGAGAGAGAGAGAAAGAGAGAGAGAGAGAGAGAGAGAGAGATGGAGAGAGAGAGAGAGAGAGAGATGGAGAGAGAAAGATGGAGAGAGAGAGAGAAAGAGAGGGGGGGGGGGGGGGAGTAGCGTCAGTAAAATAGAAAGGGTGGGCAAATAATTATCGACAATTCTCCTACATCATCACTTTGTAAATCGGGTATGACGTGCAACAAGTTTATAGGCTAATGTGCCACTCATCAATGTTTACCACATTTTTTTACGAGCTCTAAAGCTCGAGCCTGCGTTCAGATTGGGTAATTTATTTTGCTCCACTCGGTTAGATTATGTTGTAAGCCCCTATTTCGATGACATTTCTGTAATAATTTTGATTAATATAGGGAGGGGAAATATTCCTTTGTTTCTCTCTGTCCAAAAATTAGTTTAATTACATAACTTTAAGTTCTTGATACACCAATCTTTCTTTTAAACTTGGATGATATTTGTCTTTAATTCAAATAACCTTAAACCAACAAACGTTATCTTAGAACACTCGCTATGACTTTAACATTTGTAAGACATTACCACTATCGGTAGGACTCTACTAGAAGGTGATAATATTCATGATAGTCGCTCTCAGACCCTGTACCACCCGTTGCACTCGAGGCGTCATTTCTATTGCGTTACTAGCTGTCAATCAACCATACGAAGGCCCTGACTAAATGCGCTAATAATCAACGCAATAGATTAACTTTTCAGTTTTCATTCGAGGTTCGATTTTTGATTTGATTTGATTATATTTTCTTCTGCATTATTATTAGTGCACAGTTTTCGATAACGATCGTAATATAGAATACAATAAGTATTTTTCTGACAGTGAATCATAAATAAGCAAATATATGCAACAATTGGTATTTTTTAAAACGAAATGATAAGCTGTCATAAATAAAAAATTTCATCAAACATTATACAATTATTTGCGGAAGAAGGACTGACATAGTAAGCAGATTGCTTAAAATAAGAGAGCCCTAGACAAAACTCATGAAATGGAGTAACACTTGCATTAAGCAGAATGGATAAGTAATTGAAATAGAATATATAGGGATGATATATTGGCAATGCAGATGAGGATGATGCTGAGGATGATGATGATGATTCGTATGAAATAACAGATGACATTATTATAAAGATTGAAGAGTTGACACAGAAATGTTACCTTGAATATTCCGATGATAACATCTTTTTAACTTTGGCCTTAAATGAGTAGAGGAAGCAACATGATATTATATATTATGGGAGAGAACTCCATGGCCCGAATTCACAAAGCAAGGTTTGAGCTCAGACCAAGGTTTGAGCTCAAACCTCCTTTTGTTTCGCCAAACCTCTTTTTGTTCTTTACAAAACAGGTTTGTAAAAAATGCGTAAAACGCGTCATGTGACGTACGAAAACCAAGGTTTGTCGACAAACCTCCTTTGTGAATTCGGGCCATTAAGTCTGGACCATGGTGTCTTATGGATCTATGGGCAATAAGTAATTTCGGGTTGACTAGATGAAAATTGGAGGAGTTACAGGTAGGTTAAGAGTAAATGGCTTTATTCATAGTGTACAAGTTTTGAAATGAAAGGTTTCGTGGTCTTGTGGATACGCCAGCAAATTGTGGATCGCATGGTTCGCGGTTCAAGTTCCGCAGTTAAACTGATTTCCTTTTGACAAGACATTAATCTACATTTGCCACTCTTCATTCAGGTGTTAAATGTGTACCCGGTAGGATGGGAACGTTAATAGAGTTGAATTGGCAAGTGTGCGCTTGTAAAGTGGTGCATTATTGTTAAGGAAACCTAAACCCAAAGTGTAGGTATTCTGAAAAATGAGATGTATTCCTGCCCTTTGATGTACAATATTCCTTACGAAAATGTACAAGATATATATAAATGAAGATATTCCTGGCATGATGTGATTCCTGTCAGCATGACATGGGCGCAGCCATTTTTTTAAACATGTGACGTATCTGTTGAAGTTGTACATGTATCATGCACCAAGCTTTAGTTGGAAAGAATTTTTAAATCAATAACGAAACCTTTACTTTTCAATGACAAAAAATAACAACTGAGATGATAGAAATTATATTAGGTGAAACATAAATAACAGGGGCACAATTGTAACAAATTCATTTATAATTACTACACTATAGCAGTTGACAAATATATTTCATTTATGAGAAACCTTCAACCCAGAAGAGCACTAACTAATTTATGCAATTTGCGTTCTGGCAATAGCAGGTGAATGAAATGCTTTATCACCACACACGTCTGGGAAAGAAGCATCCATAAATTTGAATCATTTACTTGATAAACGACTTCGCATAGTACGTCACATTATCAAGAAAATTGCGATGCCCATGTCGTGCTGAGAGACTGTACTTTCTTTTTGCTTCATACCTCTCTCATACACTTTGATGGGGAATCCTGTAGATGTATGGGTAATAACATAATAAATCTCTCATGATAAGTAAAGTTATTACTTGGGGTTCGGTTTCCTTTAATTGCTCTGTCAGGAGCCCACACTCACGAGGCACGTCAAAGACAGCGTCAGTCATCGACATGCAACATAATAATAATAATAATAATAATAATAATAATAATAATAATAGCCTAATAGTCCACTCCAAATTTTATTAAACCGAAACGGAAATTCGTTTTGCCCAATTGATCGTGAGCCTGGCAGCCACTGAGCAGCGCCAGATCGACGTTGCTTTATCCCTTATTGTTGAACGCTAAACAAGGTAGCAACAACTCCCATCTTTTAACGTCTTTAAGGGCGACTTCATGTTCTGATTACGTAATACGTCACTGTCATGTTCGCAAGTTTCAATGAATGACGTACACGGCTATTGAAATTTTCTCGTGTTATTTTTTCGAAAGTAGTTTTGATCGTGTTCCTAATGATATCCAGAGAGCTGGTGACTGATATGACGCACCTTCCTAATAATGCACGTTAAGCCATCTCAAGTGGATTTACAACAAATAAACCATTGATCTATTCTAATCTGGTCACGATTCATCGGTAAATATCGATAAATAGAACTATAATGATCGTAACATGCCCTCCAATCCACTAGAACCACTCCCACAAACCAGGTCAAGAGTGTTCTCCTTTCTCCAGTGCACTGCCCACACCACGCCTGTCATTCTTAACTAGGAAACATTTTAACCACGTAGGACTGATGCAATGACGTAACAGTGTGCAAGCATGAATGTGGCGTAGCCTGAGATAAGTCAGGGTGGGAGGGGAGGGGTATGGATGTAGTTCTTGCTACAATCTCCCCTTTCCTAACTTCAACCCTGGCTCAACGGTCAGTTAAGCGTCTGCCTGTCGAACCAAAGATCGTAAGTTCGAATCCAACCCAGGCAGATGAATGAAGACTGCGTTGTGTGTTAACATGCACTGTTTCATAGACGCAGGCTATGTTAAGTGGAAAACACTCCGTCCCTCGGATAGGACGTTAAATAGAGCCCCCCCCCCCCGTGTAGAAAAAGTAACCAACTTTGCACGTTAAGAAACCACTGCACTATTCATTTAAGAAAAGGGGAAACCCTGGTGTAGTGGCCCACCTGCACACACCCATTTCGTTATACCGGGAGGCGAGACCCTAGGGTTACAGTGATTTAGTTTGCTTTTCGCCTTCCAGGCACAGGTGACGCCAAATACTTAATAATAATAATACAACTACCTTAAACCCTGTCCCTAACATGCTCACCGCTCGACCTTAACCCAACCTAAAACATTACTGCAACCCTTAACCCAACCCTATCCCTTTGACGCAAAGAAACCCTAAGCAATTGTCACCAGAGCAAATGTCGGATCATCAAAGGATATTGTGTTCTCTTTTGTAAAAGACATTAATTTAGTACAAAAAAATATTCGCACACAAACGACATTTATAGAGGAACACTAACTAGCTATCAACCGAACAAAATATGGTAAATAACATTGGATAAGTTGGCCATATATTTGGTGTCCTTCACTTTTAATGGCAGCATACATTTTAGGATACATGTATCAGAATCGACATCAAAGCTGCATGAGTTTTACAAAAAAATGCAATCATAAGGATGAATTATATCTTTGAGATTTTTTATTTATGAAACAGCAGTCTACTCTCATTGATATTTCAGAATAAGCAATTCAAGTTCTATTTTGGGGACGTCTACAGCGATTGTTCAGAAATCTCATCACACTCTTCAACGACATGTACATGGAAATGCTTCACCGCTACACCAGACAAAATGTCACGCATTGTTAATGTATTCTCGATACAAGAACCATTGGCTTCTTCTCAACTCTTTCTTGTCACATTGGTAAGAAAGAATATGTCAGTGCTTTTTACAAAAAGTATTGCCTATGGTGATAGGAATATTCATATCTCCCTTTGGTATCGTTCTTTAGCGGTGCATGGATAATCTGTTGTATTTTAATTTTTGATTGATGAAAGTTTGTCAAAGTTGTGATTCTATTTAATTTCTCTAATGCTCTAGCTCTTTCCTGATCCATAAAGAGTACGGAATGGATACTTATGTATGAAATGGAACTGGTTTCTTCTTAAAACCATACACACAATAAAAATGCACAAACGCACATCTTATATACATGTATCATGAAATAAAAAGGAGGCGATATACATATTCGTTGGGCGAGTAGAGATAATTGGTTTCGAAATAGCTTATATAGAAACAATAGTATATCGCCGATGATGCTATCTCGTTCATAATGGTACGAAAAGGGTACTACTAAAACCATACCGGAATTTGAAACATAGTTGTAGAAATGAGAATGGTATTTTGCGTGTATATTATTCTGAATATTTTGTCATCCATTTACCAAAGGGGTTGACAATTGTCTTGGTGAAGCTTTGATTCAAACTTTAGAAATGAAAATTGACGAAATGCAATTAAGGCGTACGTATGACCTAATTCATTTTCAATGTATGTTTCTACACTTTGTGAAAATTATATATTTTCTCTGGATGTACAGGAATGGGAATCCAATCTTTGAAGATTCATATTAGAGATCACTTCATTTTGGAGTGGACATCCATACTCAAAAGATTGGAATCCACTCTCCAAGGGGATAATTCAAACCAATACTTAAGAGTGGATTCCACTATCTTTTGAGTGGATTTCACTCCGAAACGAAATAATCCCTGATATAATTCCTCAATACAAAAGGGTATTCCAAGTCCTCTTATGAAGATAGTATTTGGAGAAAAAATATACAAGATTCAACTGCCCTAGGCAAACATGCGGTATCGCAGTATTGCGAATGATAATATTCCACCCCCAAGTAGCAACATATTCCCAAAAAATGTATCGGCGAGGGAAGATTTTGTTTTGTATTTATGCATTGAACTGAATCCAAATATGCTCATTTTGACAGGTATCCGCAAAAGCCCAGACAAATTCAATTGTAATATGGTGCGAGTACATGGAAATATGAATTTTGATGTTCTGTGTCTTTCGGAATCTGTGAAGTATACCTCTCATCGTCTTACGACTTTATGCAATTCAATTCAATTTAATTCTTTTATTCATCCGAATTCACAAGAATACATGGATTTTTTTTTTGGTCACACATTGTAAAAATACGTAATATATATATGAGAAACTACATCAATATCTATTATAGATTCAAATCTAGAATAGAGACGCTTTCCGTTATTAAGTATTTATAGATAGACCTATTTGTTTCATACCAGGGGAACTCACGTCCTATTTTCCTTTGGTTGAATACACCTTTGACTGTTCTCATTGCAGAAAACAGTAGGCGGAGTGAAGACGGTACGATCTGAGTGGAAATGTGGAAGGCATGATGGTTGAAAAAAACGAGTGAAAAAACCGTATAGTACTGTTTTTGAGGAATTTGATATGATATGCATCCATTCATATAGTAAAGTATTTGTTTGGGGTAAAAGTAAGTCAATGCTTTTCTTTGTGTTTGTAAAAGTGTCATTATGTACAATTCAATTTTGTAAATATTTTAGTGCAAGTTAATACAAATTCCATTTCATTATGACTAAAATGCAATTTGCATAGGCATTTATAGATTTATTCTGAAATTGTATCAAAATCAGGCACACGTTTCATGCAAAGAGATTATCATTTGGCGAATTGAGAGTTAGTTTTATTTTGTTGTTTGTGCCATCAACCAACTCCGAAACATTGCACTAGGCACTTAAACTTGTGTTCAAAAATTGCATCTGTCCAGAGACTGATTCTTGCAAAGGAATTGGGGCCTCGGATGCAACAAAAATAACAACATTTGTCGATTATTGAAGAATGTACATCTTTTGTGGGGCTACATAAAAGTTAATTACATACGCACTTCACCTGGTAATATAAAACCCTTACTGTGTTAAAAACTTCTGATCCAGTTAAACATCTACTAAGAATACAGATCACCGCAGAAGCAGTATATCCAATTCCGCTGTAGGCATTTTCTCCTCTATCTCTCTATCTCTCTCTCTCTCTCTCTCTCTCTCTTTTCTTCTCTCCTTCTACCTACACTGTATATCTATCTCTTTCTCTCGCTCTCTATCTGTCTGTCTCTTCATCTCAATCTCTCTCTCTCTCTCCCTCTCTCCCCTTTTCATCTCTCTTTCTCTGTTTGTCTCTCACCAACTATTTCCGTCTGTCTTTCTCTCTCTCTCATTCATACACACTCTCTCTCTCTTTACATTTATCTTTAACACACACACACACACACACACACACATGCACACACGCACACACCTCTCTCAACCACTCTCTCACAGTGTTAAGAATCTCTTTATATCGAGTTGCCCATCTACGAAACATATTCAAATTTCAAAAGTCGCCACTCTCTTCCCCCTCCCCTTCTCACTTTCTCCCCAGTTTCCCCCGTCTCTCTTAATACCTAACTTCGAGTTGACCATCTAGCACGAAGCATCCAATCATAAATAACCGATTGTTGGTACTATGTCTCCCTCTCTCCCCCTCCCTCTCTTCCCTTCTTCAACCCCCCCCCATCACCCTTTCTCTCTCGCTCTCTCCCCTCTCTCCTCTCCCTCATTCTCTCTCTGTCTCACTCGCTTACTCTATTTTTTCACTCACTTTCTCAACCTCTCCCCTTCTCTCTGTTCATTTCTTACCCCACTCCCTCTCCCTCAATCTCTTCCCCCACAATTCTCCTACTAGTGAATGAGTTACCCGTCTTTACGAGATGCCCACGTTGATATTTCAAAGCTACTTAACTTCCTGCATATCCGAGAGGCCCTCAAGTTTCTTAGAAGATCACTCGAGATGTTGTCTCAAGCTCTGCTTACTTCAAATAAAAGACACTCGTTTGATGAAGAAATCAAAGAGTATTTGCTAAAATTGCATGATAAATCAAAAACTCGCATCCCGAGATTAAATTATTACGCATAAACCAGGCTCTTCTGAATGAGTCGATCAATAATTTATGATATTGGCAGCCCGGGATATGAAGGCGGCTCCAAGCATGTCGGGAAACGGGAACGTACCATATTGAACTTAACAATGTTAACGTACCACTGTACATGAAAGCATGTACCAACGCTTTAAACTTGTAAATCATGAAGATTTTTATAGAGGAAATTACCCTAACCGGTAACCCCTCGCAACCGAAGTCTTCTGATCTACTATGTAAAACCACTGGGTTTCTAGAAGTTATATCCTGCTTGTTCAAGATATCAACAAACAGCTTTTAGTTCAAATCCCGGAGTATATTTCATTCAGCTTTTCATTCACATCAAAGTATTAGCCCCTTTCCCCATTTCCCCCTACGGCCTCTATCCGTCCCTTTCCCCATTCCCCCTACGGCCTCTATCCGTCCCCCCCCCCCCTACGGCCTCTATCCGTCCCTTTCCCTCGTTCGCCCGACTCTCCATCTCTCTCTTCCAGCACCTACAGGTAATGCGGGTTCAAAACCAAGTCTAAGGTGTTAGAGCGATTTGGTCAGACCTTCGTCAAGTGGTCCTGCGGATAGGGCATAAAGTAGAAGTTGATTACCAAAGATGAAAAAAGCCAGTCAGTCACTCAATAGTGTCTGACAGTGAAGTCTAGCAAGTAAACGGGTTTCCTTGCATAATTTGAATATAATGACACTGCTAACGTTTAAATTTCACAGATAAGATATACATGATATATTCATAATTCCTGCAAAGTTCTTCAGAATTTGATGTTGGCTGCAAAAGGGACATAGTACCTTTAAAGGTTAGTTCAGACATGACGTAGCAAAACCTAGGAGGTATTTTATAATGATGTAACACGCTTTATATCTGTATATGATAACATAGAGCTCGGTGAATACACACACATCGCACAAACCGCTTTTTGCGGCGGTTTACCGCACCATATCTCAACAAGCCTTGAAGGGTTTAATCCTCATGACCGGCGTCATAATCAGCGACCGGCGAAGCCTTTGTTACGAAATGCAAGAAGGATGTCAAACCAAAGTGAAAGTAAAATGAAAAAAATCAACCATCACTGATCATTGCAATGAGTGTTGTGGCGCTTTATTGCGCTTGATTGGAGATGCGAAGGTCGACGGTCCGAATCCCGACAAGGCACTAACATCCTTTGGCAAGATATTGACCTGCAATTGCTACTTTCCACCAAGGTGTGTTAAATGGGTAACCGGTGAGATCTGACCGTCATTATTGGTCAAACCGTTTTTGAGCATCAAGTAACGCCTGGCTGGAATGCTCCCCAGTGAGTGGAGATTGTGCTCACAATGTATGCTGGCAAGTATTGAATCCAATGACCGGGGTGATAGTATATCTATAAAGCCATCGCTACATACAAAAATAAAAAAAGCGGAAAGCGGAATTGCATTTTTATATTGGCGTGGGCACTAATATCCCTCACAAGTGTATTCATTGAATAGCGTAAGAAATGACGCAATTCAAACGACGCCTCGTGTGCGACGGGCATCATGCCGTACGCCATTAAAGGTGCAAACTTTCACTCAGGACGAAGCCCGGCTATTAATATTACGGTACAAAATGCAATGAGTGGTGCGCCTGCATGACACGTGCTTATTTCAAGTTTGTAGTACAGAAACAAATAGGTTCGAATTCACACCCTTATGCGTGTTGTTATTGCTTTAAAGGCATGCTTCCAGTTTTACAAATCTGAAATGCAAGGCCCTATTGTTATCAGTGTCTGTGATATGGGGTAATATTGAAGCCCTTAAAAAAAAAAAGCGCTTCAAAATGATCATGAAGTGCCTCAAAAAGTAAAATTCGTTGAGTGACCGGTTTTTCCCCAGTAGACTGTAGCGTTATTAAAACCGTTATGAAAACGGTTTTTGAAATTTCGAATTCCAATCATCAATATCTTGATAATCAGACAGGCGATTGGCTTGTACATATTCATGGGATTCCTGACTAACCTAAAGGTTTATAATTATGATTGCAGCATGAGCTCAATCCAAGATTTTGTTTAGAATCTGAGGCAAAGATACCCAATCCCTTTAAGATGTTAACACATCTGGGAGAGAGAAAGAGAGAGAGAGAGAGAGAGAGAGAGAGAGGTTATGAAAAGAACTTAATATTTGCAACATATCGAAGTGATAAATGAATTGAAAAACTAGAACATTTGACCTAAAGCCTTTTCCGAGTAGGAAAAATGGTGACCATTTGTTATGCGTTATGACTAACATAGATTTCACTTGAAACCCCCCTCTCTTGTACAATTGTATTCAGTGGCGGATACGGGAAGGGGGGTTACTTGATACACATCCGACTGAGGAATATGTTCCCGTCTGTCCCCGTCCGGTAACATCTAAGTAGGCTAACTTTTAGGTGAGAAATGAAAGAGATGAATATAAGGTGAGTGAAACATATACCTCACAATATCATTTTAGAGGTGTCATGGTACAATAAATTGATTCTTAACTTGACTCTCAATCCAAGACAGCAATCCACATTGACCACCCTTCATCAAGGTGTAAATGGGTACCTGACAATTAATAGGGTGATCATTATTGCAGGACCCTAAGGGAGAACATCATTGATGCCGACGAGGATTACCTGGCTAAACAACACCATTATGATTATCAATATAAAAAAATGTATTGAACCAGTTAAGCCCCCGCTTTCTGTTGTAAACTTCTCTCTCTCAATGCATATGCGCACCTTCCATGCATGTAATACTTACACGCCACTGTTCTTGGCCCGAAAGGGAGGGGGGGGGGGGGAAGCATGTCCACCGACCCACCCCTTCGGCAAGACACCGAAGACTACCCTCCCCTCCTCATCGTTCGTAACACGATGTCGATTTGGTTGATTACCATCGGGAAAGGACGATCCCGTTTCCCCTGGGTGTCTGCCTCAAACATGTTACATCTGCACACTAAAATGACTGACGAGGAAGAAAATGAAACGCGAAAGGCAGAACTCTCGGTGGTGCATTGACCGCTGGATCCAAAACTTAACTGGAGGTTTAAAAGAGGGGTTTTCCCCCGAAACTATAACATGTTCAAAGAGCTTCGATCACCAAAGAGAGACCTTTATTCTATTCTTCCTATATTTGATGCGAGTTGTTAGGTCAATCCTCAACGATAATGCAGCGCGTTAGTTCCTGATGTAGTTTTAATGCAATACACGTAAACGCTTTGACCGTATTTGCTTACTAAAAAACCCATATGAACAACCCAAAATACATCTCTGCAGACCCCCTCCCCCTCCATGTAAAAGAATTTCATTCAGAAAAAACCTGGCTTCTACAAAACCATTTAAAGTTTCCAATAATTAGAAGTGCATTGTATAAGGAACAAAGGAAACAAAATAGAGATTTGATAGGGAGATATCCAAGTTAATATCGAAGATCACCAGTGCAGAGCCACTTAGTGTATAGCTATCGATAGTAGTCATAGTGCCAGTTTTGACGTTAAGCATTATCCTGAATACATGCACATTACTGTATATTATACATTCATTGGGCTAATAAATGAAGCAAAATCACATAAAATCTTTACGTTAAGAAATCTAAGCTTGAATATCGCCGAATGAAATTTTATTTTATTAGCACTAACACTGTGAATTAATGCCATACAGTTGGGGGTAAGCAGACCTACATCACATCTATAATTCATGAGAGTTCAGAGAAGTAGGACTCCAAATAACCTTAAAATAGTTAGAAAGGTGTAAACGACTTGACGGGGTTTCGCAAGGTTATATTGTGGTAGTTCGTAAGTGTTGGAGATGGTTTTAGCCATCAACCGCATTCTCTTCATGCAACTCAACATTACTGAGGATAAGGATTCCACTCGTTTTGGCGCGAAAAAGCGGGGGAAAATTATCTCATCTTATCTTGAGTATGACAAACCCTTCAACTGTCTGGCCGCGGTTTCGCGCAACAGGTAAGCGACGTGTCATAAAAAGAGCGTTCTAGGAGGGGAGGGGGGGGGGGGGGAGGAGACGGTAAGGACAGGAGATGAACAGGTAAGCGACGTGTCATAAAAAGA
The DNA here is from genome assembly GCF_000002235.5 of Strongylocentrotus purpuratus. Taxonomy (NCBI): domain Eukaryota; kingdom Metazoa; phylum Echinodermata; class Echinoidea; order Camarodonta; family Strongylocentrotidae; genus Strongylocentrotus; species Strongylocentrotus purpuratus. Next base: position 3,105,338 of record NW_022145595.1, on the reverse strand, counting down.
GCGTTCTAGGAGGGGAGGGGGGGGGGGGAGGAGACGGTAAGGACAGGAGATGAACAGGTAAGCGACGTGTCATAAAAGGAGCGTTCTAGGAGGGGAGGGGGGGGGGGAGGAGACCGTAAGGACAGGAGATGAACATGTAAGCGACGTGTCATAAAAGGAGCGTTCTAGGAGGGGAGGGGGGGGGGGGGAGGAGATGGTAAGGACAGGAGATGAACAGGTAAGCGACGTGTCATAAAAGGAGCGTTCTAGGAGGGGAGGGGGGGGGGAGGAGACGGTAAGGACAGGAGATGAACAGGTAAGCGACGTGTCATAAAAGGAGCGTTCTAGGAGGGGAGGGGGGGGGGAGACGGTAAGGACAGGAGATGAACAGGTAAGCGACGTGTCATAAAAAGGAGCGTTCTACGCGGGGAGGGGGGGGGGGAGGAGACGGTAAGGACAGGAGATGGAATATTAAACTCAATTAACATCTTGTTGGAAAATGTATTGATGCCTGTGTTTATGATAACATTCCTTTAAATCTCCTGTATCTAACATGTGTCTAGTGTTACGTTTTAAAAAAAAAAATAAGAGTAATCTTTTGAGAATCTGAGGACTGTTTTTACGTGTTGAATCCACCTATACCTTTTCAAATCTTTTTTACCCTTGTCAACGATTTCCTATACGCGGATTTTAAGCTTTCACTTGTTGACAACTTTTAATCGTTTGTCAGCAATTTTGATCCGCATTAGAAATGATTTTATGATGATCGACCGTAGTGAAATACTTCTGATATCTCCATGTTGATACGCACAAATCTATGCTTGTCCACCCCCCCCCCTAAAAAAAAAACTCAGCCTACAACCTCTGAGAATTTTCAGTAAAAAGCTCTTGTTCCCCTTTCTGGTCGTTTCTAGTCTTGTTCGCCACTTGTTGAGAGAGGGGCACGTAGGGTGAGCCCCCAGTAGCTACGCATAGGGCCTGGAACTTAATGGACGTTGCAGGGGATTTCACGGTGAAAATCTCAAAACTTGTTAAGGGGTTAAGGGGTTAAGTGTTGTGAATACTCATAATGGAAAAGTATGTTGGCAAAATATCAATTATTAACCAAGTTACTGTCATTCCTATTTTCAAATTCAAAGTTTGCAACTGGCAGTGAGATATTCACCTTTTTAGTATTGTACAAAATGAGGTCTTTTATAAATTCATCCTACTGCTATACAGATACATTTTGAGGTATTTTTCGGGGCTAGCAAATCCCTGATAAGAGTTTTAAGAAGCAACCGTCTATCTTACCGAAAGGCCAAACGACTTATTGATTAGCCATGATCGCAGGTTTGTGTAAGCATTCATCCATAAACCAATGATTCATGAACCTTCGCTATTCTACAGCTAAGAATAAACCAATGATTCATGAACCTTCGCTATTCTACAGCTAAGAATAAACTTGACTGCGTTAGAAGTCGAGTATGGCGAAGTTCGAAGACGATATGTCGCCAGAGATCAATCTCTAACCAATCCTCAAAATGTCCTCTCATTCGATATGGCGTAGTGGTCAATACCAGGATACTGTTATCGTGTCAATGGCTATGATCCAGGATTTCTTAGGGGTTGGAGCCCAAATTTGAAATCAATTTGAAAATTAGTTTGGAAATATATGAAAATCGTGCCAGCCAATATTTCGCTGGGGGGGGGGGGGGGGGGGGGGGGGGGGGGGGGGGGGGGGGGGGGGGAGGTAGTTAGCACTAATTTTTATTTTTGTTCCAACGAGACCGGTTACGTACCAGACCGACAGAACAAAAGATTACATCGGAGTAGGTTTGAATACCCTCTTCACACCAACGAGACCGGGTACGTACCAACCTGGTAAAATCGCGCCGGCCGAAAATTCGGTCAGTAGGGGTAGTGAGCTCTAATTTTTTTTTTGGCCCTCGAAAATTTAAACAATTGCTCCCCCTCCCCCCCCCCCCCCCCCGCTTGAGCGCCAAGGGGGGGGGCATCCCCGCCCCCCCCCCCTCCCCCCCAGGATCCGCCACTGGGCGCTGTTGAGGCCAGCAATTGCAAATATGCGATAAATAGAACCTGAGCATAATAGAACCTGTTGCACACGAGGTTGCGTATTAACGTAAGAGTAAGCCAGGGTCTCTGGCGGTTTTGTCGAGCCTTGCTAGGATGACATCTTAAAGGTACTATGTCCCATTTGCAAGCCAAAAAAATGAAAAAAGTTAAATTCCAATTGCATTTGAAAGATAATACTAATTTAGAACTTCCCTTAAAAAAGGTGGGGCTTGAAAATGTCTTCAAGTGGGAAAATAACGATTATTAGTTGTCAAATAGACTTAGGGCTATAGAGCCAAAAAGTAATAGTCTTGATTTTCAGACAATTGTACCGAATGTTCATACGTTTTATGCTGAGCAAAGATTCAATCAGTCTAATCTTGGCCATCACAAGAAGTGGGTTATTGATGTAGACAAATGCTCATGTACCCTTTACAACTCTTTTCATGTATGTTATTAACAAAGAAGAAAAAAAGCCAGTCAGTCACTCAATAGTGTCTGACAGTGAAGTCTAGCAAGTAAACGGGTTTCCTTGCATAATTGAATATGAGGACACTGCTTACATCTAAATTTCACAAATAGGACATACATGACATATTCATAATTCCTGCAAAGTTCTACAGCATTTGAGATTGGCTGCAAAAGGGACATAGTACCTTTAAAAGAAAGATGTTCAGTTCAGTTCAGTTCATTTTATTCAAAACCACACAAAGCATGATATAATCTGTTACATCTGTTACAGAGAGACTGGTAATAGTACATCAATCAACATATTCTAACTTGATTACATCATATAAACTGAATGGTTCTAGGACCCCTTTATAAGCTAAGCTTGTGAGCGGGGCCTATAGTCAACAAAATACATACATCAACAGTAAAAAGAATGTTACGTATGATTATACAATGGATGAAAATACTAAGCTACATAATATAGAACATACAAATACTCTCTCTCACACACACTCACATACACGCACGCACTCACGCACAATGCACACACACACACCCACACGCACACACACGCCCATACACAGCAAAACACACTGATGAGTAGGTCCTTAGTAGTCAAAAAGCATTTCAGTCTTCCAAGTAGGTACGTTTTAGATAACCTTCTAAACCTAGAAAGAGTTGTACTATTTTGTATATCATCAGGCAGACTGTTTCATTCTTTAATGCAATAAATATGGAAAGAGGTCAGAGTTACATTGACGGAATAACTCTTTTAACGTACATTCATGAGGCATAGACTTAAGATTAAACATAAACAATGAGTAATTGAACGACACAAGTCCACTTAGTGGTAACATTCTTAGTCGAAGGAACAATGGAGAACTTGGATGTCTATAATAAGCCGTATTTCCTTCTTCTGCCATACTCTCAACTTATCAAGATATGACTTAAAAGTGTGTCCCCAAGCAACATTACAATATGTCAAATAAGGAAGAATAATACTATTATATAATGTTATCAGCACTCTTTCAGGTAAAATAAATTTTAATCTAAAAATGACTCCTACACTTCGGGACAACTTTGTGCATACAGCATCTAAATGATTTCTCCAAGATAAATGCTCATCCATGGTTAACCCTAAGAACTGAACATTTTCACTAAGCGCAACATCATGGCCTCCAACATTAAGAAAACTAATGCCATCTGGAAGCTTTTTACCCTTGGAGCGAAAAATAACACATTTGGTCTTTTCAACATAACTTATTACAACAATACCATGCATACAGTTTCTGAATTTCTTGATTCGCAATTAGTAATAAATCTTCAGCCTTCTTATCAGCCAACAGCAAGCTGGTATCATCAGCAAAAAGTGAGTATGAGAATAATGTTGATGAGTGTATTATATCATTAATATAGATCAGAAACAACAGGGGACCAAGAACAGAACCCTGAGGTATACCATATTTAATAGAAGCAAGTTGAGAATTAGTACCATCCACCACAACAAATTGTGTCCTGTTAAACAAATAGCTTTGGAACCAAGACAATGCTACACCACGTATTCCATAATGCTCAAGTTTCCTGAGGAGGATGCCATGGTCAATGGTATCAAACGCCTTAGATAGATCTAAACAATATTTGTCTCCAGCAATAGCTTTTATGATATTACTTAATAAATTAAACACACCCATTTGTGTGGAGAAGTGCTTACGGAAACCACACTGCTGAGAAATCAAGATATTCTTTTTAGATAGAAACTCTTTTAAGCGTTTATAAATTATTTTCTCAAGAATTTTAGAAAAGATTGGTAACAATGCTATTGGCCTGTAATTAATGACGTTTTTACGGTCAGATTTTTTATACACGGGTACCACTTTATCTACCTTAAGTTTATCAGGAAAAGCTCCCTGAGATAAAGACATATTCATGATTTTACACAAGGGAAAAAAAAAGGTGAATGCACTCCTTTATAATCCTAGGTGAAATATCATCAGAACCACTAGATTTAGATGGTTTCAAAGACGTTGAAGTTGGTTTTTTAGAAACATTGACGCATTATTATCGCACTGTTTCATACAATCTCGAAAAGATTGTGGTACTTGAGGAATGTCTGCACTGATTTTCATGGGTAATCCAATGAAATATTTATTAAAACTTTCAGCCTTTTATCCTTGGCAGATGAAAGAAGTACTCCATTAAAATCCATTTCTTGAGGAAGTGAATGCCTATTTGACCGACCTAACAATTCATTGATATGAGACCAAGTTTCCTAATATCATCTTTAACACTGTGGAACAGGTCATTGTAATAATTTTGCTTGGCTATACGAAGATTATTAACCAAGACAATCTTATAATCGATATATTTCTTTTATTCTCAGCTGTTGGTCTCTTGACATAACTACCATAAAGCTTATGTTTATGATTTATTGTTTTCAATAAACCACGAGTTATCCATGGCTTTTTACATTTACTTTTTATCGATACCTCAATTAATGGGAAACATAAATTATATAATTCCAGAAATATTTGTAGAAAATGTTCATATGAATCATTGACGCATTCCAGTGAGGGCAGAGCCTGCCAATTAATTTCAGCTAAGTGTTGCTTGAACCTTGAGATTCTTTCATCATTTATTGACCGCTTCATAACTTGTCCATCTCTCTTGACAGAAGTTACCACAGAGCCCTTTTTTACACAAAATATAGGCATATGATCTGAAATATCTGAACATATTACACCGGAGCTAAACTCGTTTTGAATGCAGTTTGTGAAAATGGTGTCAACCAATGTTGCACTAATTTCAGTAATACGGGTAGGTTTAGTGATAACAGAAAATAATCCATTGAGTACATGAAATCTACGAAATCTTTAACACTACGATCAGTATCATAATTCATTAAATTGATGTTGAAGTCACCTATTAAATATATTTCCTTGTTTTCTCTACTCAATATCTGTAGCTGATGTTCTAAGTTTTCAACAAAGGATACACTATCATAGCTTGGAGCCCTATATACACATCCAACCATAATCTTTTTACTGAAGTTTGTTATTTCAACAAAAACAATTTCATACCCTGAATTAGATTCAGATAAGTCAAAACGAAATTAAATTCCAAATCATCTTTAATGTACAGACATGCCCCACCGCCATTTTTGTCTGCCCTACATAATGTGAACAAAAGAATAGCCAGGTATCTGAAACATATTGATATCAGTTGAAGTTTTAAACCAAGTTTCAGAGACACCTATCACAGAAAAATCATGCTTTAAGCAAGACAACAATTGTAACATCTCATCATAATTCTTACATAAACTCCTAGCATTTACATGCAAATGGTCAAAAATTTCGTGTAGATTCTGGTCAAATGCACCACAATCAGCATATGCACAATCTCTAAGCATTATGTTTACATCTTTACACAACGGTTCAAACACTTCGTTGAATTACTGCTGTATTTATATGAGGGAATTGTTTTTTAATTGATGATTGCAGATGAATACGCAATCGAAATGACGCCTCGCATGTAATTGGCTGAGCGTTGATGATACGGCAATGTATAGTGGATGTACCGAAACAATTAAAGTATAACGTTTGCATATGAGAATGACATGTTGATTGTGCCAACAGACTGACCAACGTGTTCATAGACGGCATTGACCCTGCCGTCGGGGAGGGGGAGGTGGATGGTCACTATTGAGAATTCAGAACAAAATCGCTATTTAGACCTTGAATGTCACTTAAAATTTGCAATGCATGATGATTACCAAGGTGATGCTGTTTTATAAAAAAAACTTGAGCCTACTTAAGGGAGGAAATGTAGGGTGAATTTATTATCCAGGGGATAGGTTTAAAAAGCTTACGCGGAAACACAGGCTTTTTACGAATCCCTATTGAAATAGGACATTCATATGAACGTGAATGAGAAAATACCCTCTTCACACCAACGAGACCGGGTACGTACCAGACCGACCGAACAAAAGATACCCTCTTCACACCAACGAGACCGGGAACGTACCAGACCGACCGAACACAAGATACCCTCTTCACACCAACGAGACCGGGAACGTACCAGACCGACCGAACACAAGATACCCTCTTCACACCAACGAGACCGGGAACGTACCAGACCGACCGAACACAAGATACCCTCTTCACACCAACGAGACCAGGTACGTACCAGACCGACCGAACAAAAGATACCCTCTTCACACCAACGAGACCGGGAACGCGTACCAGAATGACCGAACAAAAGATACCCTCTTCACACCAACGAGACCAGGAACGTACCAGAATGACCGAACAAAAGATACCCTCTTCACACCAACGAGACCGGGAACGTACCAGACTGACCGAAAAAAGGATACCCTCTTCACAACAACGAGACCGGGTACGTACCAGACCGACCGAACAAAGATTACATTGGAGTAGGGTCAACGGTACGTTTAAGGTTTTATAAAGGCATGTTATCGGGTGATATCGGGTGATCCCTGGAATTCATTTTAAATTTAACATTTTATTTGTCTAGAATAGTCCTTGTTAAAGTGTTTCTTTCCTTGTTTCTGTATGTGTTATGAAGTTTGTATTTCATATTTTATGATCGTAAATAAAACCAAACCAAACCAAGGCATTGCCCATGTAAAATGCTTTAATGTGTACGTTCGTCGTGCCTTTCACTGTATTTCTAGGATGTTCACGCCTGGGTGAGCTTTATCCCTTTTGGTCACACCTGAGCGGGTTCGGTTTTTCACCTCGGAGTATTTGGGTTCGTTTCTTTCACGTCTAAAGGCTCATTCAGATATGAAGCGGCAAACCGCAGCAAAACAGTCTTCGCTTCCCTCCTTTTTCTTAACCTTGTAAATGTATAGCAGATTCGTGCAACAAAGGAATTGCGCATATTCACTGAGCTCTGTGTTATAATTTATATAACAAATATGAAAATGTGATGCGCATTGCAACATACGTCATCATCACAAGCGCCGGGGTTTTGTCGCGTCATTAATGAGCATTCAGGTGGTTTTCAACGGTTCTTTTCAAGCAGGCGCTTTCAGTCCTGTGTAGTTTTTGGTCGCTTTTCACGCCTGTGTATGCGTGATTTCGGTTGAATTCGGTCCCCTACCCAGGTATAACCCGTCCATTGGTGTATTCGATGTTTGATCATGATGATTGTTATACCTGACTGCTAAGGTAGAATTATCATTCTTTAAGTAGGCTTAAGTCCTCTTTGAGGGACTTGGTAAATGAAGATTAATGCCAAGGAGGACGAGGGCATTTACTTGGTTTCGAACCCGGGACCTCCCGGTTATGAGACCACTGCTCAACCACTGAGCCATCGCGCCTTCTCCAACCATCTTGACAAATGAAGTAAATGCAAGAAATTGATGAAATGACCAGGGTGAAGGAAATAGTAGAAGTAATGAAAACGCTTTCTGAAAATCTTCTAAGTCTGCGACTGATAAGATCATTTTATTTGAATTACCTGAGAAGTAATATAATTACAAACTATCATAGATTGATACAGATTAATAAATGGACTATAAAGTGAACGAACTGATATATGCATCAATGTACATGGAATCAGTTGATTAATCAATGTTTGACCATGTTTGCTCACAAGTATTACTTTATTGATGATTAAATCTGCAGCATCCATCATGTTCACTTTAATATACTTAAGGAAAGGCAGCGTGGCGCCACTGGAATACATAATGGATTCGGTAATTACAACACTCTGACCCTTTCGTGCTTAGTTTGACATGAATTTGAGGCGACTTATGGAGTAGTCTGCATGATATAATGATTAAGTCTCTACACGCCCAATAGACGATGTGAACTGAAGTATAAACGCGATGAAACGCGATAGGGTTGAAAGGGTTTAGCTGAGATTGTGCTGTTAGCCGGCGTTGTTTTAGCCTGTCTGCAGCCTTCGTGTTGTGCCGCGGGAAAGGGGGAAGGGGGAGGGCGGTTGTATCTTGGAATGGCCTTGTCCGGTCAATTTAGGATTTGAGTGTTCCCGCCATACATCTTCATTTGTAACGCTGTGACAAGGTCACTTGTATTTCAAATATCACCCATGACGTTTAGCTCTGTATGACGTGGGTGATTGAACTCTATACCTCGGTGCCTCGATCCTAATCACACCCCCCCCCCATTCCTCTCCCTTATCTATCGATTAATCATCATGATTTTGTTTAAATACTTTTTAATTCATTCCCCCTTCCAATCTGTTATCATTTTTAATGCGACCTCTCTCTCTCTCTCTCTCTCTCTCTCTTACCGTTTTCATGTCACACCACCTCTTTTTCCAGGCCCCCTCCCACTCTCTCTCTGTGTCTGTCTGTCGGTCTATCCCTCTCTTTCTGTCTCTGTCTCTCTCTGTCTCTCTCTGTCTCTCTCTGTCTCTCTCTCTCGCTCTTTTCTCTACCATAGTATGCATCTTATCACTACACTGCAACCCTTTTTACTTTAATTTTTTAAATATTATCATGAGAATAGTTGTGCTAAATTTACTGTATTCAAAATTTACTATATTAATTCATATCTATTTCTATTCAGGTGTTAACTTATCTCAACCCAACTTCTAATATTTTTATTTTTTCTTCCCAACCATTTTAACCCTTAAAGGTATTACAAAGTTTTGGTATGGGGTCATGAATTTGGTTCAAATTAACATATTGGAAGCATATACGTTCCTACAATATACATTGATCGTTGTCGCGGTTGAATTCGAGTTTAAAGTTATGAAATTATGAATAATAAACTCTTTATGTTGTATAGCTCCCTCTCAAGGTCAAGATATTAACTTAACTATGAAACAACGTTTCTTGACTAAAATCGACCGATTAGCTATTCCCGTTTGGAAATTATATATCCCAACTACATATTCTGAGATTTTCAAGGTCGCAGCTACCATTGTACGGCCATAGGAGCTATTTGAAATTTATCAAAATTTACCGGGAGCACCGGTAAAATTTTATATTCAATTTTTCTCGAAAACAGAAGTGTTTTAGGGGCTAATGTTTTTCGTGCTTATAATACATCCACAGGGGCATCCAAATATATCAAAATTGTAAAGATTCACTATCCACCCAATTTTCAAAATCTCCCAAAACTTTGTATTACCTTTAAACATATCCTTGTCCTTTACCAACTATATCAGGAGTTAAAGAATAGCATTTTAGTAGTATTCACCACACTTTTTGTACTGATTCCTGCGCGGCGATTATTTAGACACTTTAGGCGCCATTTCTTTTATGCATAACTCCGGGCGTTAGTTAGTAATGGTTACCCTATAAAAGCTGTTCAAAAGAACTCACCTGATCGTCCTTCACGTGCCAACAAACAAAAGAGCGTCTTCCTTTTCGATACATCTACAATACCAGTGCCGTGCGCCTGCATTTTTATACAGGACCGAAATTAACGCTAAAGCATTTAGTACAAATGTTTTGCACTAATTTTTCCTAAGTTCAAGGTCTAAGACTCTTCTTTCACATGTCATAACTATGATCATAGCAGACTTCAGAAAAATTAATCACACTCATCGTGATTTTTAAATTTGTCTTACCATCTTTTCGTTTTTAATGTAATTATTCCCGTCTCATTGTTAATCTAACCCATTGCATATGGGAGCCAGCTGGTCCCTGCATTAAGCATTATCATTATATGTGAATAAGAGATTTCAGAAGTAAGCGGGTTCTTAAAAAGTCGAGCCTTTTTTCATTTTTCTCTGCTTAGTTACATATATCTTTACTCTCCTACTGGAATCTCGGTTAGGTAATCTGAAATTGAATCCGAAGATATATGTTCACATGTTAGCTCACGTTTTATGATTCTTGAAAATGATATTAATAATGATAACCCTGACTTGATAATCTATATTGTTGAAGTTATCTTTACCCGTTGACACGTATATGAAAATTGTATTTCATGATCCAGTATCCCTTTTTGCTTCAATACGAGCTTCCTATTTTATAAAGGTTTGTCACTATTGAAACTCACATAGTTTAGTTTTTACACTTAGCTGGAAAACTGACATTTTATTTCTCTTTCTATGTACCTATAACTGGACCCAACAAAGAAATACTGAACATAAATTCACGACTGAACGTATTCCGCATTTCAGGCTGCATCATAAAATTATTAGCAGAGTTTTGAGTTATTAAGCCAGCTGAGATTCGGCGCGAAGGTTTCTGCGAGATGGTGTTAAAGTGATCGTCTGCCTTCCTTCTCCTCATCCACCTGCACCTAACTTAACTCTACTTCACTCCATTTCACGCCCTGGAATCACCTCCTACCAAATCTTCTGTGACGAAGGGGTGTTAAGACTTCCTTAGAGCGGCCCTTTCAAAAAAAGACTCCAAGTGAAGTTCTTTAATAAGTCATCCAAAATAGGCGCAATTCGTCGCCACGACATAACAAAAGATTCTTCCTAATCAATGATTCACTCGTTGCTTAGCAACAAACACCACCCCCAAATTTCGATTCATTAAAATTGCAAAAGCGCAAGCCCTTTTAAAGGCAGCACCATGCAGCCAAAATTAATTTTTGTTTTGTTCGGACTTCTGTTTCCCTCCCGTTTCTGTTTTCTTCCAAAGCCCATTACAAAAGATGAAAATTTTGATATTGATTTCGGGATTGTAGAGAGGAAACGTATGAAGACCAAGGCAATTAAATTTGATTATTGGCCTAGTCTTAGTGTGAAGTTTTCAGACAGAATGGACAAAAGAGTAACCTTGATGAATGGTAACCATCTGCCAAGGTTGTACTCAGCTCTCATCCCGATTCATTTTGGAAGGCACGGGCGCCGGAAGTAATGTCTGCGAAAGGAAGTGACGTTTGACCTTGATCCTAATGATTTTCATGAGGATGCATAGGTGGAAAAACGTCACTCGAAATGAAAGTAGAGATCACTCTCGCAAATGGCAGCAACTGAATTTAAACGTTTGGAACTGTTAAATTATTGAAATCAATAAATTCACTTTCTTTATGAATTGAGCGATTGGTGTATAGTTTGTAGGCACCAACCCGTGTCAGTCTTTGCTCGTAATAGTGTCTGAAATGTGAGACTATGCTGACGGCATTCTGCATAATATAGGCTCGGTATAGCTGCTGGGAACACAGTCAGAGACTGAGCCGCTAGGCTCTGGGCAAGGCTTTAGGAATCGTAGTAAAGTATCAAAATAGAATTTGTGCTTGACGACCCGAATTAATGTTCTTGTGGCACTTTTCGGGGGAAACGCATTCATCTTTTTAGTTTTTAGGCGGGCCCTTTTGGCTAGTGCTTTTAATATTGTTGTAGAAGTTTGGGGGATAAAACAATTACAAATTATTATTTTTTAGTCGGGTCGGTTTGGCTAGTATCTTTATGATCCGAAGGGATTGTTGAATTACAAGACTGTGTCACAGCTCCATCAGGCCATTATAACACATTATCTCAGCAACTGTAATTAGCCTATCTGAATTTTGTTTTTCTTTACAGATGATTTAGGGATGTATACAAAAAAAATTGTATACGATCGAAACTGAAATTACTACGTTTTATCATTTTCATGACTCATTCCAAATAATTATTTTTGGAGACTATTCATACAGAGCGATTTTGCGTAATTTTTTATAAAATAAATCTCGCTTAGTTTTAGCATGTCTAGCTTTTCAATAACTGCTATTGTGTCACAATTCAAAATGACAGTCTTATAAATCTTCATAATAATTTACTAACATCGGAATGGAATTTTATCCACGTTGAATTTCGAGAAATTATTTCTTTACTCTGAAGGTGGCCTCTGACATATTTAGAAATGTACAACGCAACGCCTTTAGCTAGGAAGCGATTTATGTTAAGCCTTCTCCCAATTGACTTGATTTGAGAACTTTTACTTTGTCTCAAAACTTGTACCTCTGGGGATGTAGCCATTAAAAAGAACATTATTTCTTTCATGCCCAAGTTTGAGAGTGCTCCATAAACGACAGTGGGGCTTGTTTGAGAGTGCTGATAAGCGTATCTCATCCACTAAATGCGTCATTCGCGCGAATGTAGTCCCACTCGTTAGAATTAATGTAGTGAGAATAATTCGCTTGATGCAGAAGGCGAGTTTGTACTTTTCCCTAGTTGGGAAAAGGCGAAATCTTCGAAGCCGGGAAATTTGTAGAAAGCCACTTCATTAGGGAAATCAATTACAGTCAAATGAAATCGAGGTCTACTCTTTACGTGTATAGGTCAACCCTTTTCTTTTTTGCTTTCTTGTTTTTAAAACTCGTACTACCAGAAAACGAGCCCGTCGATGCTTTGTAATAAATCTTCTCAACTGCATGCTAAGCGGACAAATACCAAACTATTTTTAAAGAAAGAGTCTCCTCATCAAAGAAATTAAAACTGCAAAATACGTCTTCTTTTCTTGAAGGATAATGTTTCAAGTTTTAATTAGCGTTCATAAACTAATGGACCTTTCAATTAAGTCCATAACCTTGTATACTGCATATTTGCGTTGCTGATGAATAGATTTCAAATGGATGCTTTCCGATGAGTCATTCGTATTTGATACATACACTCTAATCATCAAACAGAATGAATACATGTCAACTAAAAGGCCCATGGTGAGATTAAACATCAATATGAGAAGCGTAAAAAGGGTGACTAAGAACGGGATGTAATAGTCAAGGTTGAAAGGGCTTCATACTAACACAATTTATAATGGGAAAGGATTGATGTGTGTGTGTGGGTGTGTGCGTGTGGCTGCGCATGTGTGCGTGAGTGTGTGTGCGTGTGTGTGCGTGCGATAATGGTAAAAATCACCGGAATGACATCGGATTGACTGAAGGATCGGTCGCATTAATTGCTGATGAATTCGCGGGGAAGGAGTCATTCTGACCAGTCATTACAATTATATGAGGGAGAGGGCGGATGAGAGAGTGTGTGAGTGTGTGAGAGAGTGATGTATAGTCTCGTCATATCAAAGACAATTAGGCATGGTATCTGGAGCAGGCAAGCTATAAATTGTAATAAATCAAATCAAGACAAAAAGAGAGCGGATGCGTGGTAAATCAAACATATAAAGGTGAATATTGAGGAATTTGACCAGTTCAAAGATAATAACTAATTAGATCGTCCCTTTTATACATTATTTATAATTATCATTTTGATTGCAACTTATTTTTCATGTCTAAAGAAGTGAAGAGAAGTTTTTAAAATGCTATTATAGAAATAGCTTCTTGCTCCGTTCAAACGACGACTTCTTTAATAATATAATGGCACGAACATTTTGTTTAATAAAAAATACATCGCATGGATCACATTCCAACTAATTTGATTTGCTTTGCTTTGATTTATTTATTTTCCGTTCCAATATGAACATAATAATACATAAAATCATAGAAGGTGAATATAGATCGAATATTGAAAAAATATTATATAAAAGACAAAATGGAAATATTGAAGAAATGAAAATGATAACGGAACATTGTTTACCTAAATGTATACAATGTATACAATTCAAGTATTCAAGTATTCAATCTATTTCACATCACTTTAAAAACACATCAAAAGATATACAAACAAATCATAAATTAAAACAATATAAATATATACAAAAAAAACAACATTCATTTACATTGTACTGATGAAAGAAGGATGAAGGGTGGAGGATGTGAGGGATCAACAAAGGCCATTGGCCTGTCAAGGTTGATCCCCTATATTTCCACCCTTCAAAAGAAATACATTATACAAAATATAAAAAATAAAAACAATCAAACAAACAGATAATATAACATAGCATAATCACATAAAAACACAACATAATTATTTACATAAATCTCATAAAAGGCAATTAGATCAAATAAAACTACTCACAATTAAGAAGATAACATTTATATTTTTTTCTGAATGTAAAAACAGTGGATATTTCTTTTAATACGTTTGGCAACTCATTCCAAAGCTGTGGGCCTTTAAAACTTACTGTAGTTCTTGAAAAATTAAAAATATAAAAAGGTACATACATTTTATTGGAATTTCTTGTTTTATATTTATTGATGTTGCAATTATATTCAAAATAGTCATGAAAGTTATTGGGCAATAGTTGTTTAGAATAAGAAAACATAAACAATGCTAGTTGTAATTTATTTATATCAAATATATTCAATATTTTTAACTTTTTAAATAATTGTTGGGTATGTACTAAATAGTTTGATTTAGTAATTGCTCGTATTGCACGTTTCTGTAGTAAAAACAATTTTTGTGATAAATAAAATGAGCAACCACCCCATACAATATTAGAATACATAAAATGTGATAGAATCATACAGTTATACAAATTTGTTAAAATCTTCAGAGGTAAAATGTGTTTTAAAATATTAAAGACTTCAATGGATTTAGATATTTTTAAAGCAATGTAATTAACATGTTCCTTCCAGTTCAAGTTTTCGTCAATGATTACTCCAAGAAATTTAGTACTGGTTTCTCTCTTTATACTTAGATCATTAAATTTAATATTTATTACATTATCTTGTATTCTACAATTCCTACTCTTAAATATCATATAACATGTTTTATCGCGATTAATGTAGAGTTTATTGGCTGTAAACCAAGTTTGTATGCTTTTCATTTCTGAATTCAACAGATTATTTAATGCAACTGGATCTTTACCTGATAAAAATAAACTTGTGTCATCTGCAAATAAAATTACTGATAAAATATTGCTAACATATTGCAGATCATTAATATAAAGTAAAAATAAAAGGGGGCCGAGATTAGATCCCTGAGGTACACCTACTGAAATACTTTTATGTTCTGAATTAAAATTATCAACGCTTACATATTGCTTCCTATTGCACAAATAACTTTTAAACCACTGTATTGCATTTCCCCTTATTCCATAATATTTCAGTTTTTTAAGTAAAATTGAATGGTCAATACAGTCAAACGCCTTTGACAGGTCTAAAAAGAGAGATATCACTATGTGTTTCTTTTCAAAGGCTTTGGCAATTTTATCTGTTAATACAATCAATGCATGGGTAGTACTATATCCCTTTCTAAAGCCAAATTGTTTATTGTGCAAAATATTGTGTTTTTCAATAAAACATATTAATTTATCATAAACAATTTTTTCTAAAATTTTACTAAAAATTGATAAAATAGAGATTGGTCTATAATTATTCAACATATTTTTACTGCCATTCTTATAAATTGGTATAACTTTAGCTATTTTTAATGCATTAGGAAATATGCCTTTTTCAAGAGAAGAATTAAATATATTGCACAAAGGAGACACAATTGCATTAATAGAAGATTTAACAATTTTAGCACTAATTTCATCGTAACCAGGACATTTACTTACACCAAAACTCGATATAATATTAATTGTAGTAGATTCTGTAATTAGGCTAAAAAAATAAAGACTCACAAACAGATCCCTGTAAAAAGCTATTAAATGATGTAGTTACTGCACTATCTAACTTATCATGAATTTTCTGTCCAACTGTACTAAAGTAATCATTGAATAAATTTACAATATGAGATTTATCCTTTGTAGATCTACCTTCATATTCGATTTCATTAACATCATGCTTACTTTTTCTTTTGTTCAAAACTTCATTTATAACATTTCATGTTTTCTTTGCATTGTTCATTACATCCTTAAACTTATTATCATAATATTTACGTTTTGTATCACGTATCAAGTTATTAAATCTATTTCTAAAATTTACATAAGTCGTTCTGCGATATGTCGTAGGATTTTTAAGATATTTTTGGTATAAAATATATTTATGTTTACTCATTTTCTTAATTTCTATTGTAATCCAAGGTTTAACATTTGCATGTTTCTTTTTTTTTATCTCTACCTTTTGGAAACATTCGTTATACAATTTCACATATATTTCAAGAAAACTTTCATACTTCTGATTAACATCATCAAGACGATCTAAAAATTCCCACTTCACAGACTGTAACTTTGAACAAAATGTATTGATGTGAACATCACTGAAGTCACGTTTTGAGTAAATTATTTGAGGATCATCTGTATCAGGTTGAGATAAAATCATGATAAAAGGAGTAAGATGATCACTGACATCTGTTAAAATTAATCCACTCAGCTTAACCTTTTCTGGATTATTACAGAAGAAATTATCCAAAGTAGTCGCAGAATGTAAGGTTATTCGGGTTGGCTTGATTATTTGTGGTAAGTAAGCAAGTGAAATAAAGTTATCAATGAATTCATTAACATATGAAATAACATCAAGTTTCAATAGATCAACATTAAAATCCCCCATAACGATGCTCTCCTTTTTCTCATTCATAATAACATTCAGCGGTGCTTGTGTATCATTTATAAAAGATTGTACTCCTTGGTGTGGTGGTCTATACATAACAAGAACTATATAATTCTGTACTTTATTATATACCTCAATGGAAATACTCTCAACAGCATTAGTAAACACATCTAAATCTGGTCTTCTTTTAAATCTTATTTTGTCATGAATAAATACTCCTACGCCTCCCCCTCTTTTTCCTTGTCGAGGATTACTTAGGAAGGAATATTGGGGAAGAGAAAAATAGCTATCATCATCATCACTCTTAAGCCATGTTTCAGTGACCCCAATTATTGACAAAGGGCTAGAAAATGTTTGGACACATTGTAAGAAATTATCAAAATTGCGCTTTAAACTACGGCAGTTAAAATGAAATAAAGTCACTGTAGAACAAATATCGAAATTTTTAGTAGATTCATAAAATTCATCAGGAGTATAAACTTTGTTATCCAGAAGAAGTTCTTCATTAAATGTAGTAGCTAAAGATTTATACTCTCTTGAGCTTCGATTGCAAAGAGAGCAATTATCACAAGTTGTAGAATTCTGCCTATTACATAAAATACAAGTACACAACATAGTACGTTAAACTATATACTATCAAAAACAAAAACTGAAAAGTCTGCCATATAATACAATGTATCAGTAGTACAAGCGGATATTATGACTAATACATGGTATTCGCATAGTACGTTAAACTATATACTATCAAAAACAAAAACGGAAAAGTCTGCAATATAATACAATGTATCGGTAGTACAAGCGGATATTGTGACTAATACATGGTATTCGCATTATTTCTCATCAGCTGAATATGGTTTCACTACATTGAGTGATATAGTCTACTGATATGAGCATAAATGTATATTAACTCAGCATTTACCTGTTTACGCTTTACATGACAATATATTCATATTTTCTTAAGATCAGTCACTGAGTGTATTCTTTTCCTTACCGAACCTCCGTTCGTGGCTTTCACTAGAACAGTTACTCTGCCATCTGTGGACCAAGCGGCAATTGCATTTGTGTTGAGTTTCACTTCATCCTTTGCTTTTTGAAGCAACATTCTGTTTGCTGCTGTCAAATCTTCGTCAATTCCTATGTGTTTCCCTTTAAGTTGTTTCCTGTTCCTGATCACTAGATGGTGAGCACGATAAGTAGAGAACTTGACGATCTTAATCTGGTCTTCTTTTAAATCTTATTTTGTCATGAATAAATACTCCTACGCCTCCCCCTCTTTTTCTTTGTCGAGGATTACTTAGGAAGGAATATTGGGGAAGAGAAAAATAGCTATCATCATCATCACTCTTAAGCCATGTTTCAGTGACCCCAATTATTGACATAGGTCTGGAAAATGTTTGGACACATCGTAAGAAATTATCAAAATTGCGCTTTAAACTACGGCAGTTAAAATGAAATAAAGTCACTGTAGAACAAGTATCGACATTTTTAGTAGATTCATAAAATTCATCTGGAGTATAAACTTTGTTATCCAGAAGAAGTTCTTCATTAAATGTAGTAGCTAAAGATTTATACTCTCTTGAGCTTCGATTGCAAAGAGAGCAATTATCACAAGTTGTAGAATTCTGCCTATTACATAAAATACAAGTACACAACATAGTACGTTAAACTATATACTATCAAAAACAAAAACTGAAAAGTCTGCAATATAATACAATGTATCGGTAGTACAAGCGGATATTATGACTAATACATGGTATTCGCATAGTACGTTAAACTATATACTATCAAAAACAAAAACTGAAAAGTCTGCAATATAATACAATGTATCGGTAGTACAAGCGGATATTATGACTAATACATGGTATTCGCATAGTACGTTAAACTATATACTATCAAAAACAAAAACGGAAAAGTCTGCAATATTATAGTATTAATGACTGCGCCGAGGGGAATAGCCCAATTGTAACCTTCCCGAGAGCGTATAAAAACAACTCTTTCTCGAATATTAAAGCAGTCATTAATACTTTTATATGCCGAAAAAAAAAAAAAATTTTGTCGAAGAAGGGATACGAACTCTTGCGTATCAAAGGTGATGTTATTTAAGTCAGCGCCTCAAACCGCACGGCCAGCGCGCTCTGTCACCATGTACAGTAGTTTTTTTTAATATATACATTAAAATGAATTAAAAACGGCTTCGCGTGGTCGATGCTTCGCCGCTGCTCCATTAAACGGCCCTTCTTTTACTTTTGCAATGCATATTGGCACGAACTTAGATCAAGATCTATCGGCAGATGGTGTTTTTTTGGAAGTTTATTTTCGTCTTCATGTCAATAATGCAAGATAAAATTGTCGGTAAGATCGATCGAGATTCAATTGTATTGAAATTACCGACCAATTCTTCGCACACGTACGGTATCCTCGATCGCTCAGACCATTTTTTAACATGTAAACCTATGGGGTAACCATGGAGACTGACCTATTTTCCCAATAACCATGGTTATTGGGATTTTGAACTGTTTTTAACCATGGTTACCGGGAATTTTCGGGAACAGTTAAAGTTTATGAATGCAATTTCGACCAATCAGATTGCTGGATTACTTAAGTGAGGTATATAAAATACAATGTATCGGTGGTACAAGCGGATATTATGACTAATACATGGTATTCGCATTATTTCTCATCAGCTGAATATGGTTTCACTACATTGAGTGATATAGTCTACTGATATGAGCATAAATGTATATTAACTCAGCATTTACCTGTTTACGCTTTACATGACAATATTTTCATATTTTCTTAAGATCAGTCACTGAGTGTATTCTTTTCCTTACCGAACCTCCGTTCGTGGCTTTCACTAGAACAGTTACTCTGCCATCTGTGGACCAAGCGGCAATTGCATTTGTGTTGAGTTTCACTTCATCCTTTGCAACATTCTGTTTGCTGCTGTCAAATCTTCGTCAATTCCTATGTGTTTCCCTTTAAGTTGTTTTCTGTTCCTGATCACTAGATGGCGAGCACGATAAGTAGACAACTTGACGATGATGGGTCGTGGAGGCTTCGTCTTGTCTCCTGGTCTCTTATCATGGCGCGGGGTACCAACACGATGTGAGCGGTCAATATCAGCCAGATTCAGATTTACACCAAGATCTTTGTTTGCAAGATTTATCATCACTGCGTCGGTGTCCTCTTTGTCCTTTTCTGGGATGCCGTATAATCGTAAACTGTTCCTCCTTGAGTACTGTTCTTCTTCATTCAACTTGGTCCTCAATGACTTGATAACTTCAGATCTAGAAGTTTGCTCTTTCTGTAGTGAAGTTATAATGGAAGCTTGTGATTGGAGCGCATTTTCCAGATCCATTACCTTACTCTCTGTTTGTTCCAGTCGATCACGAAGATGGTGCAACTCCCTTGTCACACCTTCAACAAGGGATGTCTGAAACAAGTCTTTAAATCCTTGGCTGTTGAAATACTCTCTGACCTCATCACTTATCTGATCACATATATCATGGGTTTCCTGAGGCTGGGGAGCCATCTTCCTTGTTTTTGGTGGCATGATTCAAGAGAACAGACTTGATGAATATAGGCGAGTGTAAAGAAGCTCTGGTAACTCTGGTAAAAAATGGTGCAGTGTAATCAGTATATAAAAGAACCAGTAATAGGATTACTGCTATATACAATAGTTAAGTTAATCAGATTAGACCATCACAATACTTAGTTCTCAAGATGGTTGCACACAAAAAAGGCACAACAGTAGCACATTGTCAGTCAACAGAGCTGGTATATAGAATATACTGACTCAAAAGTAAGCAGATGGGACCTAAGTATCCAACTGTATGTTTCACTCAGAATGATCTTCAGAAATGACAATCATATTCCAGAAAATGCATGATGAATCCAGCCGTACATACCTTCACAAACTAATCCAGTCCTTTACCTTAACATTATCCTGGCAATATCACATTCAAAATGAAATTTAATTGATCTTTTCACCTAAAAGTCCACCTAACTATCAACTATCACCTTTGATCCAATCAATTTATGAGGGTTATAATAAGGGGTTGAATAAGGGGCATGCTAAAATAGGAATTCAATGCTTGTATGGCGCAAGCCCCTAAAACTTATTATACAACTGTGAAAATTATATTTCATCTCACATTTATGCATGGCATCTAGCAGATTTGTCTAGATTGGTAAACCGTCTTCAGAATGAACATCGTTTTGACCTTAACATCGGCCTTTTTGTCTGAAGTTTCTCATCATCACTCTAGTGGGGGATCTCTGCCATCCGCCGTGGTGCACCCCTGCTGATTAACCTGTTGTACCCGGGTTGAATTGCACGTGTGTTACAGATGTAAAACTGGAGAGATGTCAGAATTAGGACGCTTTCTGGTTTAGAATTTCCAGACGACATCGAGATTATGTTATCGATAATATGCTAATGAGCAAATTGGAGGCTATCGTATTTACAGTTCATGAACAGTCACCGCATAAAGGAGAGATCGGTTAGAGCGATTATGATCGGACTTTTGTCGTCTGATTGATTTTCAGTCGGGAGAAGAGGAGTGGAATGCGTGAAAAGAGATATACAGTTGGATAATAATTATGTATGATTAGGCCGTTATTAATTTAAAACCAATAATGGGCTCTCATGGTCATCGTGTACTCATATTTTACTCATACCTTTTTTCTGTTAATTAAGGAAAGCTTAATAAGTTGAATGCATTCGTATAAGGTAAGGTAAGGAAGATCATTATCAGCATACGATCATCTCTTAACTGTAGTGCTCATCTATTCAATCACCTTCGTTCTACCGTTTTGAATTTCCAGTCTGCTTCCCCCTTCATCCTCTATCTCTCTCAGATTTACATGTATTTTTCTAAACACATGTTTATCGTTTTTCCCTTTTTCTATCTTCCTGTTTCTCTTTCACGTCTCATTCCACATTTCGCCTTATTACCCCTAATTGACTATTATATATATATTTATTTATTTCTGACCCCATTTTCTTTCCATTATATGATATCTGATACTGATAACGGAACACGGAAGCATCTCTTCTTCCGGTAGGTTTGTTTTGTTTTTTCTCCAATTCGGAACCTATCAAACCCCGCTCAAAGGGCTGGTTTAACAAATTACCCCTCTTCGACGACTTGAAGACTTTAACTCCCCCGAAATGACATCTCAAATCAAACGATCAAAGAGTTTTCCGCCGCTAGAAAAACTCACCCCTCAATTCGAAATCTCAAACCGTGATAAAACCATCACGGACCCCGACTTCGCTTCCCTCTGATCCAAACTCGAATCAAATCATTCTACATTACCGTATATTCTCCCGGTAATAATGCTTGATTGATTAACGATAATCACCAAAAATTGGCCCTTTCTAGAATCTTCTCCAATTCAGATGGCAGGACGCAGTGGATAAGAGGGGGTGACCCTTACAGATAAGGCTATTACAACTGATATAGCGAGATTTGTTTGAATCACGGTGACGGGCCACAAGTGCAGGCGGATCAGAAATAATCCTAGAAAATAGCCAATTTTGACCACTCAGGCAGAAAATGCAGTATAAAGCCAACCGGTAAATTTATCAAAGGAAATCACTTAAATATGTCATTTTATTTTGTTTTTGTAGTAGATTGTGAGCTTTTGACAAGGATTAAGATGTCGATTCACATCTATCATTTCTACCATAAACTATAATTGCACCATGCAAACACATATCATTTTACTAATCAGCTGTAGTGATCTCATATTTCAAACATTCATAACTTTCTTATTATTGTACTGATTTATTTCAAACTTTCGCCATTTTGATCTCTGGTTTTTTGCATTGATTCTAATAAACTTATTACCAGGGTTGAATTGCCTTTGTATCAACAAAGAAAGTAGAAGTTATGTGATGCCAAAATCGATTTCAAATTTTCATTCTACGAAGCTCTTAGATTTATCATCATGAGCATCTGAATGCAATCTGAGGCAGCAATTAAATATTATTTCTCGAAAATTAAACTCGAGATAATCACTTTTCAATATGTTTTTGGTTGTTTGCAAGCATAAACGAGTATTAATACAATTAGGCATATTTTTTATTTCGTATTTCAAGGTTTGATTATATACAAATCATGTTCCATATACAAGACAGGACATTAATTATGTTATTATCACTCAAATGGTATGCCCACCCCTTCTTCTGTTCATAAAAGTGGCATAGATAAACTTTGATAATTATAGATAAGTCGTCCTTTAAACACTTTGAATAGAAAGGTGTACTTCATATTCCTTTCGACCAAAAACATGACAAAATGCATCATCAGATAGATTACAGAAACGGACTTGAGCGATCATCAAATCTTTAATATATTATTTTCAGAAACCACAGAATTTCCAAACACCACTGATCTCCGTGTTGTCATGTTTTATCAACGTCTCTGCTCATAAGACGAATTGTATCGAAAAGTGGATGTCATTGTGCTGTTTTTCATCATCATTGACGAAAGGCCTCCTAGGACTTTTGTTTCAAAAAGCGAATAATTGCCTCTGAGGTCATGCGAGTACTCCCTTTTAATGGTTTACACTTCTTGCACTCCGAGTTTCTCTCCAGAATATTAACATATTCATCGAGGTGGTTCCGTTCGTGTAGATCTCAAGGGGTACTTTCCTAAAGAGATTTAACCCTTAGATACGAGCGCTAAATGGAATGGAAACAGGAGATTTAAAAGGCCTCACGCGAATTTACAAATGTAATCAGAATTGTGTGCGTGTGAGGCATTGGTAATGTACACGTGTATTCACTACGATTCATTCCCCATAATATGAATGGGCAATTAAATGGTAATTTGAATATTCATGTTTGGCTTCCGATGAGAGAGAATCAAGATGAAAGGAATAAAAACACAGATTTGTGTTCATCGATCGCTAGATTTTGTAATTCTTGTAATATATCTTCTGAAACTAATCTCCGATGTTGTCAGTTAGGGAAATAAATGGCGTATATGATAGCCCTATAACCTCCCTAACACAACGTTGCAATTTCATTCTTAGACCGTCTCTGGCGTGACGTCATGACGCGTCTAGGGATGTCACTAAAACATTTTGTATCAAGACGGGGTGTGGGGTAGGTTTCAGACCAAAGTTATCCGTCAACATCCCCAATGGAAAAACAATCCCAAACAATTTAACAATCTGAATAGTATCAACGTATGCTAAATTTGAACGAGAAGGGTACAGTCCCATGAGATGTTGAATTCACCAAAAAACACAATAATAATTCAACATTTCAAAACAAAGCATGCATAAAGTGTTCAGTTATATAATAATCAGCGTTGCCACCAACTATTAATATTTGAACACTTTGTTTTAAATAAAGATGTATCCTTTATGTCTAGGTCACATTTGCTCTACGGCTAGGATACGGCGGCCGTACGCCCCCGCAATCGAGAGATACTTGCGGCGGCCGCAGAGAATCTGCGGTGGTGTAACTGTTTTCATTTGTAGGTTGGCCTTAGCGATTAGACACGCCGTAGCCATGCCGTAGAGCGGTTCCACGGCGACAGTATGTCGGGCGTACGGCAGCCTTACGTTTTATATACTCCAGGGGTGAGGCGGTAGCATCAGTCTGGCCGCACGGTCGACGTATGGTCCCCCTTCGGCCGCTACCTTGCGTCTGCCTCAGTATTTGTCAAAAAGCTACGGCCGCCGCAGGGACGCTCTAAGGCGACCGTGCGTCATTACTTCAAAGGCCGTACGTCAGTCGCAGATTGTCTGTCTCCACAAATTCATAATACGCCATGCGGCTACCCTAAATGTGACCGCTACTGTATGTGACCGTGGGAATGATGCGGAGGTCTTATAAGCGACACAACGTTAAGCCATGACTTGTACGCATGTTGCTAACCAACTTGGACACTAATGTCGATAAATACATGAACCCTCCACTTTCTCATATATCTCCTATTATACACCGTCGTGGATTTAGAGGGCACATACTGTCTATGCCGCTATGAAAATCAAATGTGGGTTAAGGACTATTTTAAGTACACAAAAATATTGTATTGCTGCGCCCTTAATTATTCGAATAACCTTTATTTCATTTGGAATTGTCCAGGACCCTTTTTTTAATAAAGTAGCACCCTAAAATAAATTTGTTTTGCTTGAAGGATATCTAATTTGGAATTAACATCCATAGTTTTTTTTTATTTGACAATGTTTTGTTTTCTTCTTCACAATTATGCCCCCTGTTCTCAACGAATTCCTGGATCCGCCCCTGATAGATGCCCCCCCCCATTCCACTTCTCATCGTACTTTTCGCCACCCGGTCTTACCCTGAACAGTGACGGTGATTGGACTCTGAAGAGGTAACCTAAGCCCCCACCCCACACCCCCCCCCCTCCTCACCGAGGGTTAAGGGAGTTCGACCCACTGATCCGTCAATCACACAAAATCTCAAATGGTTTAAGTATTCCCATTCATGGCATTAGCATGTTTGGAATATGTTGTGATTCCTACATTTCATTTTACATACTCATGTAATATCTGAATATGGAATAGTACTACTAAATCAAATACGATTGTACTGTGGTATTTGTCATGTCCTTGTAATCTGGTACTTACATTTAACTTTTAATTATTATATCTTCTTTAAGGGTAACTTCCGTTTTGTCTGCTACCTACCAAACAACCTTTACATTGTTGTACCGATGTATTCTATTCTTTTTAGGTAACGGTGTATAGTTGTATGTATGAATGTTATTTTGTACTGCTTTGGTAAAATACAAATTCAACTGAAATGACTTGAATTGCACGAAGGGTAACGATTTAGTATCTGAATTTGATATTATCATAAACATATCCTTCCGAATCTATTTAAAATTTTAGTATATGTCATTTTTCTTTGCATCTATAAAACTGTTTTTATTCTCGCTCTAAATTCAAGATACTCTTCAAACAAAGGCCGCTAACTTTTGTAATAAGCACAGACATGATGGCTCGGTCATTAAAACAGTTGTGTTTCGTTACAAAAAGGGAACAGAATCAGACGGAATGAACAGCACAGCTTTGCCGTTTTGTCGCCGAATAGGAGAGAGAGAGAGAGAGAGAGAGTCCTCAAATAATAATATTGGCATTTATATAGCGCTCTTACAGACATACATGTGTATCACAGCGCTTTACAACATTACATTACTTAATTGACATTGATAGCAAACAATAAAATTACGTACACAAAAATATATAAATTCAACTATTAAAGAGAAAGGTTTTCAAGGAACGTTGAAAGATAGCGAGAGAAGGAGAAGATCGTACAGCCTGAGGGAGATTGTTCCAGAGACGTGGTGCGGAAACAGAAAAAGATCGATCCCCAAAGCGTGTACGACTCCTGGGAACCGAGAGCAAGGTTGGGTCGTTGCCAGATCTCAGACCATGCCTTCCTGGTTGATGTAATGAGAGAAGGTTTTGGAGATAGGAGGGAGCCATTTTATGGATGCACTTGTAGGTCATTGTGAGAATTTTGTATGTGATTCGCTTTTCTATTGGAAGCCAATGGAGCTGACGAAGGAAGGGAGAGGCATGGTCATGCTTCTTAGCGCAGAACACCAACTTTGCTGCTCGGTTCTGAGCTCGTTGCAGGCGATTGATATTTGACATAGAAATATTACATAGAAGAGAATTGGAATAATCAGTCCTAGATGTGACGAGAGCACGTACAGCATGCTCACACGCGGACTTGTCTAGGTAGGGTCTGATCCGAGCAATATTAGATAGATGGAAGTGGAGCGTACTAGAAAGTGATGACACATGGTGATTCATTCTCAGTGAAGAATCTAACACCACACCAAGGCTCCTGACAGTTGTTGAGGGCTCGATGTCTGCATCACCAATTGCGAGGGTAATGTCAGACACCAGATGACTGAAGTGAGGACTCACAGCAACAAGAAATTCAGTCTTTTCGCAGTTCAACTTAAGCATATTGCGCTGCATCCATTGCTGAAGGTCATTGACACACAAAGAGAGTGAGACAAGGGCAGATCTAACATCATCACTGTCCTTTGGGTCAGCAGATATGTAGAGTTGAACATCATCAGCATAGCTGTGGTGTTGAATCCGTGGACGTCGTTTGATGATATCTGCAATAGGATTTGTGTACAAACTGAAAAGTTGCGGTCCAACAACGGAACCTTGGGGAACTCCGAACTTTAGTTTTCTAGGTTGTGAGAAGTCGTTGGCAATCTTCATCCTGACGCTTCGATCTGACAGGTAGGAGTCAAGCCATGAAATTACGCTTCCAGTAAATCCAAATTTGTTGGTAAGACGCCGGAGGAGAATCTCATGGTCAACTGAGTCGAATGCAGCAGACAGGTCCAAGAAAACAATGAACGTCGCCAGTTTGCTGTCCATCGCTCTCAAAATGTCATCTTGTACCTTTAAAAGAGCAGTCTCAGTACTGTGCCCACGTCGGTATGCTGACTGGTTCTCCACATATAGATCACTTTCATCAAGGTAGTCTGAAATTTGGGACAATGCAGCCTTCTCGATGACTTTAGACAGAAAAGGTACATTTGAGACAGGTCTATAGTTTTTCAGACTATCACGATCAAGATTCAACTTCTTGATCAGTGGTGTAACAACTGCTTCCTTCAGCGCTGCGGGGAAGACGCCACTGCTCAGAGACGTTTGCACTATTGAAGTGATAAATGGGAGAAGCGTGTTGATGCTCTCTTTCAAGAGCCAGGTCGGTATAGGGTCTAACAAGCAGGACTTGTTTGGCGAAGACCGAATTATCTTGTTGACCCTTTCAGTATCAACAGTGTCAAATACAGATAGGCTGGATGAAGACATCAAAGTATCCACAGTCCCTTCTGTCGACTCGTTCGTAGTTGCTGAGTTCCCAGATGAAAGACTCGATCTGATCTTTATTACCTTCTCCTCGAAGAAGTTTGCAAATCTTTCAGGTAATGCTGAGCTAGAAACATCAGATGGTAGGACCGTAGGTGACCGGTTGAGAAGTGAATTTAAAACGTGGAACACCTTCTTCACATCTGCACCTGATAGTTCTTCTGAATAGTACGATGATTTTTCTTTGCGGATTAGGTTAGAGACGACATGAATCTGAGCCAGGTATTGTCGGCGATTATCATCAGTCGGTGACTTTCTCCAGCGCCTTTCACACGTTCGCCGTGTACGTCTTGCTAGGTGAATCTCACTCGTGTACCATGGTGGATGACTACGGAAACGGTGGACACGCTTAGTTGGAGGACACAGTTGATCAAGAGTTTCCAAAGTAGCTTTGTTGTAAAACCCGACTTGATCATCAACATCACCATCAAACGGAAAGTCCGAAAGGGCTTCTTTAAGACGAGTAATGAACGAAGCCTTGTCCAAATCACGAAAGTTGCGGCATAAAGATGTTGAGGTAACCTGTTGAGGTTTGGCTATATCAACAGTGCAGCTGACGACGAAGTGATCGGAGTACAGTTTGTCATGTGCTTGACAGTCCATCAAAAGTGAGTCATCAGACCTCGTAATGACTAAATCTAACGTGTGACCATGCTTATGAGTCGGGGCGGAAACATGCTGTTGAAGTCCTGCAGCCTCAATTATTTGCAGAAAAGCTGCCACATCCGGTTTATCTGGTCTGTCCACATGAACGTTGAAATCCCCAAGGAGCAGAAGCTTCCATGTGTGTGTAGTGAGCTCGCCTACAAGTTCTTCAAACTCAAGAAGAAAATCCTGTGTCTTGAAGCCATTCTTAGCGGGATGGTGGTGGCCTGTAGATAACAGCATAACACACTGACTTCGATGGATCAGTGACGGCAGCTATTTCAAACGTGGAATAGGGTGATGGGATTTTGAAAGCTGATAATTTCAATACAGTTTTGTATATGACTGCAATCCCACCATGAGCATCGTCCCTGCCTCTTGCGACATTCAGGAACGAATATCCAGCCGGTGTGCACTCCTTGATGATAACAGGATCATCACTCCGCAACCATGTTTCAGTGAGAAACATAACATCGACGTTATTATCAGTCATATGTTCACACAAGAGGATTGTTTTATTCCTCACAGAGTTGCAGTTCCATAAATGAACATTCAGTTTATCGTTATTCTTAAGAGGTACATTCACCAGGTTAGAATGATTTCTGCATCTGCCAATTGAAGCCTCGGAGATCGTAGATCTGCTCCCTTCTAACGCAGTAGAGCCTGAGGAGCAAACTTCAATTTTTCGCTGCTTCCGAACTCCTCCATGTTTCCCACGATGAATTCTCTGTTTTCTTTGTCGAATAATGTGCGAGTGACTCAATTGGAGACTGATAGGTTCTTGCAACAGTAAACCAACTTCTCTTCCATGGGGATTCAAATTCAGTAGATCATCTCTGCAATAAGCTATTCTACCCCCATTTTGAGCAGTGACTGTCATTTTCAATGCTAAGTTAAGTCCATTCCACACGGTCAAACCAAACACAATGGTAAGAATGCTGATGAATAGGGCTGCCTCCATTGTGGCCTAGGTCCATGCCAAAGAAACACTGTTAAGATGATGACAGTCTATTGTTGACATAGTTGAGCGATCTTCAATATGTTGTCCTAGCTGTGAAGCTAATGTTGCAGCACTACACAGATCTGCACATGTGGGAAAGTGCTTGGATAGTGATATAAATCAAACTTCTTCAAACATATCACTTTAAGCACTAAAATGTCCAGAAAACTGTCCAGCGTGTTCCTCAAACATCTACTAATCATCTATTGTAGCAAAGATTAGTGAAGATGTAACTTTAGCTCGTAAAACACAAGTAATTAACAGAGCTACTGTGGGGGTCATCCTGCTAGGCGCACCACACCATTATCGATTTGATAATGACCCATCGAAATATTAATAATTATATAGACTGCTTTTGAACACTGGCATAATAAAGAAGCAAGTACAGAAAATTAAAAAGTTTTTGAATGAAGCAGGGAAATATCACAGGAAAATACAATATTCCCTTACCAGAATGAATCATCTCAGTGGCGTACGCAGGATTTTTTCAAGGGGGGGGGGGGGTTTAAAATCGGGCCCAAAATTTCGCAACGACTCAGGAAAATTTGAAAATCGCGCCGGCCAAAAAGTCGCTCAGTGGGGGGGGGGGGGGGGGGGGGGAGGGGGAAGCGGACACTTTTTTTTTGAGGGGGGGGGGAGTCCAAAAAAATCGCAACGACTCAGCCAGCCGAAAAGTCGCTCAGTGGGGGGGGGGGGGGGGTAAGAGGACACTTTTTTTTGGGGGGGGGAGTCCAAAAAAAAATCGCACCGACTAAGCCAGCTGAAAAGTCGCTCAGTGGGGGGGGGGGGGGGGGGAGGGTAAGAGGACACTTTTTTTTTGGGGGGGGGGGGAGTTAAAAAAAAATCGCACCGACTAAGCCAGCTAAAAAGTCGCTCAGTGGGGAGGGGGGTAAGGACACTTTTTTTGGGGGGGGGTCTCGAAATTTGAAAAATTTGACATTTTGTTCCGTTGGGGGTTTTTATTACCAAAAAAAAAAAAAAAAAAAAAAAAAATCAAAAGGGGGGGGGGGGTTTCACAAAAATCATACACAAAACATACACATTAAAACAACTCGAGGGGGGGGGGGTTTTTAAACCCAACCCCCCCCCCCCCCCTGCGTACGCGCCTGAATCATCTTCTTCTGGTAGCCCGCTCTGCCCAAATCATCATTGCTTTAAATCATAAATTCATTAATGTGAGACGACTTTATAAAGCGTTCAGTAATTATTAGAATTAGGAGGCAATGCAATGAACATGGTGATGCAGTTTGTACATTTATGACAATCTACTTGTTTCCATAATCATCATGATTAAGATGATTATGATCATTCCGTTTTCGATGAAACCAAACTCATACCTAAGCGTCATACCTAAAGCTAAAGCTTGAACAAAAAACAGATACAACTCCTGTGATTCACTCGCTCTTAAAAGGTGAAAGGTATCCCTTAATTACTCTTCATCCACTCTCTCACAATCCGCCATGGTGGTACGCTTAAGAACGGAAATGAACTCGCCCGGTTCGAGGATCCGTTTCCAATAAATAAACTAATGCTTCCCTTTTGCCATAAGACAAAGGCATACATTAACAGACTAGGCCTTTTATTCACTTAGTATCTAATGACTTTGAAAGGGTTTGAATATTTTTTCCCTACTTTCCTGTCGTAAGTTGAGGGAGAGATAGTGAGGGGAACGGATAATTGGCAAATTTCGTATTGGCGCGAGAAGCAAAATTGCAACTGGTATGTTGTCTGCGTTCAGAAATACACATTTTAATAAGGGTTTCGTAGTCGAGTTGTTTAGGCATTTAACTGGCAATCCGAAGGTCGTCGGTTCGATCCCCGACACAACACTCATGTCTTTTGGCAAGACATTATTCTACATTTTCTATGCCATACCCAAGAGAGAAATGGGGACCTGGTCATGCTGGTATGATGACGAAAGCATTTGTGATATAACTTGCCATATTCCCCCATGGTGATCATACGGTAGGATTCCTCGCCGTGTAGTGGAGATGGTGCACACTGTGCGTGCGTGAATGAATCCGATGACCTGGGTAATAATAATATCTGTACAGACCTTAAACACAGTATTCTGTATATATATACATATTTCTAGAATTTAAATTCATTATCATCATTCTTATTTCAACATCTTATTACACCGATAAGAAGGATAGTGAGTTTAAGTATTTTCGCAAAATATATAAGTAAGAACTTGTATATTGTTTTCAAAGTCAATAATAAAAATGTGATCGGGAGAATGAAAATGACAGTTATACAATTCCATCTGTTCACTTTGCATTTACAATATTGGTTACTGTGTACTTCATTACAGAAACAATAACATTTGTTCATGCATCTTGGAAAATATTCAGTTGAAATCTTTTTTAAATTTTGTATCTATTGACAATAGAGGCAAGGGTTATTACCCTATTCTGCAATGATTCGAATGTGATCAAAATCGGGAAAAAATTGAAAAAAGGGCAACACAAATGTAGACTAGATGAAAATTCAATCTATTGAAATCAATCGTCCTTTTGTAGTATCCTTTTTTCTGATTTAGTTATAATACAATGTTTCTTTTGACACAAAGTCTAAACAATAACTCAAAGTAAATCAAAATAGATTGCAATTTGCTTTTAAAAGCCCGATACCTTTGTACA
This sequence comes from Strongylocentrotus purpuratus, assembly GCF_000002235.5. Taxonomy (NCBI): domain Eukaryota; kingdom Metazoa; phylum Echinodermata; class Echinoidea; order Camarodonta; family Strongylocentrotidae; genus Strongylocentrotus; species Strongylocentrotus purpuratus. The sequence continues at coordinate 3,073,410 of NW_022145595.1, read as the reverse complement.
AATTAATGAGAATATTTCTTCTGAAAAAAAGTCTAATCAATAATTTAAAGTAAATCAAATTGATTGAAATTAGCTATTAAAAGGCCAATGCCATTGTATGAATTACAATGCCGACAACTGACGACAAATGATAGCTTCATGTGACATGAATGAGCCATATATAGGGAAAGTAAAACAATAAGACATTGCATGAATGCATCACTGAGCAAAATTATTGAGAGAGAGAGAGAGAAACATAGTCAGAGAGAAATACGCGTGTTGCCGGGCTCCTACAATTAATGGAAATCAAGCAGGATGGATTCAGTTGATTATAAAAGCAAATTGTGCTACGATTGCTCATAGGTTTCATTAAACAAATCAGTAAGAGTGAATTCCGGGATCTCGCGCCACTTAATGTGACCTTAACGTGGCCTAATAGATCACCCTCCTACTCATTGTATAACGATAATTCGTCGCTGTTTTCACGAAGTGACGGTAGTGAAAACAAATTGCATTCACTTTGCGTTACGATTTTCCTCACTACCGTCACTTCGTGAAAACAAGGACGAATTGTCTGCGTCCAGTAATACACATTTCTATAATGGTTTCGTAAAAGAGTTGTTTAGGCATTTAAAGGAAACCAAAACCTTCATACTAAGTTACTTTTATTGTAAAGTTTAAGATATTCGAAAAATATCAGTGACAATTTGAACAAAATCGGGCAAGGAATAAGGAAGTAAGAGCTTTTTGAAATGACTAGTCACTAGAGGGCGGTATTCAATTTGATGACATCATCAGTGAACAACTCTCCATGCCTTTTATACATCAAATTTCATGTTTTTCCTTCTTTCTTATGATTGAGATAATGTACTCCCCCGAAAGCAAGATATAGAATGCAAAATGATATTCTACTTCACATGTTATGAAGTCGGATCAAGAACACAAATAAATACGAAGAAAACAAAAAAAAATTGTGAAATTTTATGTACAAAAGGCATGGAGAGTTGTTCACAGATGATGTCATCAAATTGAATACCGCCCTCTAGTGACTAGTCATTTCAAAAAGCTCTTACTTCCTTATTCCTTGCCCGATTTTGTTCAAATTTTCACTGATTTTATTCAAATCTTTTAAACTTTACAATAAAAGTAACTTAGTATGAAGGTTTTGGTTTCCTTTAACTGGCAATCCGAAGGTCGTGGGTTCGATTTCTCATCGGTTTCATTAAACAAATCTGTACGAGTGAATTCCGGGATCTCGCGCCCCTCAATGTGACCTTAACGTGGCGTAATAGAGCACCCTACGACTCATCGTATGATGAGAAAGCATGGAATGGCGTGGAAAGAGAAAGAAAAAAGATAGAAAGGGAGATAGAGTTAAGAGAGGGAGAGAGGGGGAGAGAGAGAGAGAGAGAGGGAGGGGAGAGAGAGAGAGAGAGGGAGGGAGAGAGAGAGAGAGAGAGAGAGAGAGGGAGGGAGAGAGACGATCACCACGTACAGGTGAAAGTGAGTATATGAGAAACAGGTACATGTAGTCATTAAGTAATTTTTTTAAAGGGAGGAAACGTTCGAAGAATTATCCCTAATCATCGAAGAACATAAAGTGGACATAGCAGCCATCACCGAAACGTGGTTCAGCTCCGATATACCACTAGATATGTATGCATTATCAGAGTTTACCTTACATTCAAGATCCAGAGAAGATCGACCAGGAGGAGGAGTTGCACTCTACACGAGACATCACCTTCAAGCGAGAACAATTGATATACCTGTACCGAAAGAGGTTGAAGCCTTATGGGTATACATGAGACCCCAAAGATTACCAAGGGAAGTTTCAGGTTTGATTCTGTGTGTCATTTACTTCCCTCCAAGAAGTCCAAATGTGCAGCAGTACATTGATCATCTAACTTCCGCTATTGATATCCTCTTACTTCGCTACCCGGATTCTGGAATTTCAATAGTAGGTGACTTCAATGATTTAGACATTACGTTTTTACTTGAAAATAATAAGTTTAAACAAATTGTTACACAACCAACTCGAGGGTCTAATATTCTTGACATGATTGTAACCACTATTGCTTTATTGTATAAAGAAGTGGAAATATTGCCGCCTATTGGTGTGAGTGACCACAACTGCATACTTTGGCTACCTAAAGATAAGATAAATCGCAGTAACCGAGTAAAGAAAAAGCTTGTTCGCCCTATTCCGGATAGTGGAAAAAGGTCATTAATTTTGGTAGTTGGTTAACTCAGTATACTTGGGAAGAGATGTTCAGTGTAAAAGACCCATCTATGAAATGTAAAATGTTTTTGGATACAATTCAGTCTCAGTTGGATATACATGTTCCTACTAAGGAGATTCGTTTGCATTGTAGAGATAAGCCTTGGATAAATGCTGAAGTTAAAGATGTTATCCGCCAAAGACAGCAAGCTTTTAATAACAAATCAAAAAGTTTGTGGCATCATCTTAGAAACAAAGTTAAACGGTTGATAAAACGACAGAAGATTTCATATTATAACACCAGAGTTCGCAACTTAAAAAGTGACAGCCCAGCAGCTTGGTATAAGCAGATTCGGATTTTAACAAATACTGAAAAGAAACATACTCCAATTGTAGTACCAAATATTGACCCGAATGACCCCGACAAATTCAAACATATTGCTAATTATATAAACGAGCATTTTTAGCGGTGGCATCCGATCTTCCAGGTCTTAGTAGGAATAATTTACCTGCTTACTTACCAGCTCAGGAAACATGTCCGATTGTACGACCTTATGAAGTTTTTAAACAATTGAGTTCGTTAAACCAACAAAAGTCTGTTATAAGTGGAGACTTACCAGTGCGAATTCTTAGAGAGTTTGCACTGGAATTTTGTACACCTCTTACTGATATCTTAAACACTTCTTTCCAGTTGTCAGTGGTACCATATCAGTGGAAACGATGTGAGATCACACCAATTCCTAAATGTAAGCCTGTAATACCTCAGAATTTAAGACCTATAGCACTAACTAGTTATTTTGCGAAAATAGCTGAGTCTTATATATGTAAATGGTTACTCGAAGACATTTCAATTCAAATTGATATTAATCAATACGGAAACCGTCAAGGTCTGTCAACTAATCATTACTTAATTCTTTTGCTTCACCAGATTTATAAAAATGCAGAAAATTCTCGGTCCATATCTACACTTATCTTTACAGACTTTTCAAAAGCTTTTGATCGTATAGACCATAATATACTTGCCAATAAGTTAATCCACCTTCATGTTCGGCCTTGTATTATTTCATGGATCTTAGATTTTATTGAACACCGTCAACAACGTGTGAAATATCTTGGTCATTTTTCAGACTGGTCAACGTCTCATGCCGGTGTAGCACAGGGTACAAAATTAGGACCAATTATTTTCCTAATAATGATAAATGATGCTTGTTTTAACTCAGAAGTACCATACTTCAAGTATGTAGACGATCTGACATTAGTTGAAAGTCGTACATTATCACAACCATCTAAATTACCAAATACTTTATCTGATTTTATCAATGGTCTCTTCGTAATAACATGACTCTTAATCCATCGAAATGTCATTGTATGTTTATCTCTTTTTCTAAGAATATAGCTGATCAGAGACCTTTGTTTATTGGGGATGAGTGCTTAAACAGTGTACAAAAAGCAAAAATTTTAGGAATAACTGTGCAGTCCGATTTGAAATGGGACAGTCATATCTCAGACCTTTTATGCCGTGCTAATAAAAAACTTTTCATGCTTCGTATTCTCAAAACATACAGATTGCCTTTCTGGGATCTAGTAACAATTTACAAGGGATATATTCGCCCAATATTGGATTATGGAGTACCTGTTTTTAACGGAAACCTCACCCAAAGTCATATCTTAAGTTTGGAACGAATCCAGAAAAGAGCATGTAGGACCATACTAGGTGATCAATATATTAATTATGACAAAGCTCTTGAAGTGTGTTCTTTGCAGACCCTGTCAGATAGACGCAAGCAATTATGCACTAATTTTGCTTCATCTCTTGTCAACAACCCACTTTGTAAACATTGGTTACCTGTTAACAATAATGTAGATTATTCACTGCGAAGAAGGACCAAGTATCGTCAATTTCATTGTAAAACGAACCGCTATAGAAATAGCTCAATTCCATACCTAATAGACCTGTTGAATGCATGAATGAATCTTAATTGTCTACCTGTTGAATGGTCCGGTGTCTCATTGTCTGCATACATTTTTACATTTTTACATTTTTACATTTTACATTCCGCATTTTAAATTTTAAATTCTATGCTTCCATAATTACTTGTAACATCTTTTTAAAATGTACATTGAATAGTGATAAGGTTTTGTAGCAATCATGACATGGCAATTCAGATCAAATGGTGTTCAAGTTTTTAATTCATTTGCTTATTTCTCCCCAATTTACGAAAGTCGGGAAGGAACTTACTTGTTTTGTTGTTTATTTTTTTTAAATACCCGACGCTCCTTGACACGAGAGGTCCAGGGATGAGCGAGCAGACCGTTAGCTAGTGTATATGGGAGTGTGAATGGGAGTGTGTATAAGAGTGTGAATGTGAGTTTTTATGAGAGTGTCCAGGGTGCGGGAGTGAGGATGGGAGCGTGTGTGGGAATGAGAGCGTGTATTGAAGGGCAAAGGGCCTGCTTGCTCATCCTTTGACCCACTCTTGTGTCACCTCACAAAATATATTTTAAACGTGAATTAATTTGCCTGTTATTGCCTTGGTCGTATTAGTTATGAACTTTGTTATGAATTTTGTTATATACTGTATATTATACTTTGTGACAATGTCAACCACATTTGTATGTATTATAATTCATTGCCAATGTAAATTGTTCATAATTCAGCCATCTGGCTGCGAAGTGCAATCAATAAAACCTTTTCAATCTCAATCTCAATATCTAGTTAAAGCGGACGGTTTTCTCAGATATACAAGAGTAATTACTCTCCAGCATCCCAATAGTTGAATAACTAAATAATTAATAACTATCCTTTTTTACCTTTAGATTATTTAAAATCCATATTGACCTACGTAAACTCATAAAAAAACCACAAACTTGCAACGAACTTCTGTTGATATAGTTGTAAACACGGTATAAATAATCATCTCCGCATTTCTAAGATAATGAATTCGAGACGGTTAGCGGCAGCCGTGCGATTTGTACTTTTTACACGTGAAACGCTACCGTTTGTTATCCCATCTATTTTGTAGATGCAGATGAAAAGGTATGATTCAGATACAGGCAAATTTTCACATGTGAAATGCTCCGGCTAGCCAGCCCCGGGGTATTTATTCGGACGAATATCCCACGGATTCAGAGCATCATTCTCGAGCACCTCTCCCAACTTCAAAAATGCAAATCGCAAGGATGCTGGACCTCGCTATTTCAACACTCACCCACTGTTTCAATGTCGAGTTCAATTACATGACAAATAGTCTCAAAACTTTGTCTCCATCTCCGTAAATGGAAAACGAGGGCCCCTCGCAAGAGGCAGCTTCCCTTGAAACAATATGATGAGATGTAGCCGTAAAAAGCGACTTGTTTTTCAATAAGCGAGAAGCATAATGATATGTACAAGTTAAGACGAGCCGGTGGTAATATTTTCTGACTTCATAAGATCTGGTTGTTCCTGATTATATTACTTAACTGAGTGTCCAACACAAAATATGACATGCCTAGAAAGATATCTATTTTCGTCTTTAGGGTCTCAAGAAAAGGTGAAGGACGTAGCCTACTACTTCGCATCTAAAACCGCTCAACAAAGTTTTGAATCTCAAGTTTGATTGTTTATATCTCTCTTGTTATGGCACAATTATCACTACATTTAAAATCATTAGAAAGTCTGTTTGTTCCTGTTTAAAATGACACCCCATTTTAACATGATTTTTCAGTCATCAAAATAAGGGGCAAGGCCAAAAGTAAAAAGTTGCATAATGCACTGCTCTTATTCGGCTGTGCATTCTTCTTTATTTAAAGTGTGCAGGCATGGTAGGGCTATTATTTAGTGCACTGCTTACCAGTGCACTGTGCATTTCTAACCTTGTGCCTTATTCTGATGTACTGCTTATTCCATGGTTTCTCCACACGAAGGGGAAAAAAAGAAGAAAAAAAGATAAAATAATTAACCGTTGACCGCAGTCGATACCAGATGGCACAATTTAATTTACAATTCTGAATTACAAAACCAAAATCACAAGAAATTTAATTTGTGGATTTGTGGTGAAAAAATTCTGTCATTTAATTTAAAAGACAGGTGGTATGAATGATTTTGGTTTGACCATTAAGAAATGGAAATTAAATCGGGCTATTCGGTAATGACGATTATTCGATTGCATAAATTGTGTGTACATATGTTGTTATAAATAACTGTTATTTCATTATTTGGACAAGAAAGTCACTCGAAGAGGAAAAAAAGGTAGAGAGAGAGAGAGAGAGAGAGAGATGTATTAGATAAACAGATTAGGATCAGTCGCATTAAATGTACAGAATCATTTTGCTTGATTACTCAATGGGCCTATAGCTAATCTTAGAATCGCATAAAGATCTACATTTCATTTGATGTGTATCCTAACTTATTGGCAAAATTTCAAGAGGCACAATCTGGTCATGACCCTGTTTAAAGCCTTCGAATGTTGAGAAAAAGTTGTGCTTCCTAATTGTATATTGTAGTCTAACAAATGTTAAAAATTCAAACAGAAAAACAGATAGAGTGAGAAAGAGAGAGAGAGAGAGAGAGAGGGAGAGGGAGAGAGAAACATATTAAAATTGTATATATTGTAGTTAAACAGGGGGGGGGGGTTCAGTACACTTTGTCTGCTTCATAGACCTCACCCCTTTTTCCAAAACCTACACCCTCCCCTAGCTACATTTCAAATTCCATTTCAAATTAATTCCAATAATTACATCTAATAATGTAACGTTTTGTATCTCTAATGTATCATCGGACGTGTGATTATCTTCTCTCTTTTTTAAACACAAGTTCTGTTCACTGAAATCTTTAAGTGATTTCGTGTCACGGTTTAAGGTGAAAAAAACCCCACACAGTCCTCTTTTAACTTATCCAAATATTATAATATCTCCTTCATTGCATTAAATAGCATTTCATATCCAATGTGTTGATTTCAATGCGTGATTATGTAGTATACCTCGTCCAGCATGTCCAGATGAATGGGAAAGCTGCTTGTAGCTCCGGACGTAAATTATGATTTATTATCAATATCAAGACGTGAAAACAGGCCGTGCATAAATGCCACAAAATCTACACGAGGTCCCCGTTCTTTAAATTCTATATTCTTAATATCCTCCCAACTACGCAAGGCCATAGCTAATGGCTGTTTTACCGCGATTATTGTTTCTAAAGGCAATGGCGTAGAGTGGCCCAGCCAATAAGGAAGAATGAACTTTATGGGGGGGGGGGGGACCTCGAACATATAATACGAATCAAAATGGCCACCGATTAAGGGAAAGAAAGGAGTGATAATACATATCCTTTTCTTATCAATTCTTTGCCCTCTTTTTTTCTCGACATTCGCCAGGGGGCATATGTCTCCATACCTCCCCCCCCCCCCGCCAGCCGGAGCTACGACATGGTCTGAAGGAACCACCACTATTAGCACCATAGGCATTATGCACATATATAGTCATCTTATGCAAATTCTACTACCATAATTATTACAATAATTGTCATATATTATACTCCTATTGCACTGTCTAATGTAGTGGAGTGTACTCGAGAAGAAAAAACACACTGACATCACATCACGTTGATTGATGCCACAAATTTGAGCGCTTGCAAGGGTACCCCTATCGGTAAACACCAAATTGTAACTATTCAACTATCAAAATTAAGTAATCAATTGAAGTTGTCATGAAGTTAGATTAGGTGCATCAATTTACGCCTATCATCGAATTACTATTAATTATCTTATGTACCACAATCACTACTATTAATTCCAAGAGCAGCAGCATCCTTTCCACTATCATTAACTTGTTTAGGCTATATTTCTTGCATCTATTTCATCAGTGTTACTTCAATGCCCGTATCGCAACCACTTTTTTTTTAGATACGCTCTTATCACTACCTGTTTGAAGATTACCGCGATCATTATGACTCCCATCAAAGTACCATCGCCGTTGCCACCACAACGTCTACCACCAACACCATCTTCATTTTCATCAGCATCATCATTATCATCATCGTGCATCACCATCGCTACCACGACCATCGCTACCACGACCATCGCGGTGGTCATAGGGACTACCACCCTCATCATCATCAGCACCACTACCACTATCACCACTACTACCACCACCGCCACGACTACCGTCACTAACATCACAACCACCACTACCAACATAAACACCATCACTATCATCATCATTATCACCGCCATCATCACTACCACCGACACTGCCATCAACACCACCGCCACAACAAACACCAAAACAACCACCACACTCATCATTTCATAACGCAGGTTCAGTTTAACCGTAACCTTTCATGCACCTCTTCGTCCTCCGACTCATGAGTCCCCATAGTCCACCACGTCAGCCTCTTAATCACTTAATCGCATTATAATTCGAACAACCCATTTTCACTGATTACCCACTAACTTCTCCTCCTAAATAAACTCTCCGTATCACAATCAAAATTAGGATAAAATACCACTCAATTTAATGAGATACAAAATCTAGACTTTACGTCTTTGCATCGTACCCCCATTGTGGCTTTGCGTGTGCATGGAGGCAGTATTTGTATAATCTATTTATTCACTCCCGGAGGAATATGACATTTTTTGTTCTGATTTGAAAACAAAACCTCTGTTATTAATGGAGCAATTATCTATAAATATTTGACAATCGATGACGTAAACTCTAACCAGAATGCATCATTCAATCGTCATGTTAATATCTTTGATAATGGAATATTTTCTGTGCGAAAGGTTGAACAAAGAATGTCATGTTATTGACACTAACAACAACAAAGATTGCCTCTCCAGAAAAAAAACAAAAAACATATGACGTTGACATTAATTCGGCGACGTTTACTGTTTGATGAATTTCTTCAAAGATGTAGTATTAGGACGACAGTTGCCATTTGATTTTAGGCTAAGTTAAGTTTTAGCGTTTGGTACAGTGTAGGGTCCAGGGTTGAAGTTAGGAGCTTATTTAGTGTTAGGAATTGACCACATGCAGAATAAGTGTCGTCATAACATGTTACGTACGATGTAGAGGTGCTGTCATTGTGATGAAACCAATAAATCGGGTTACTAACATATTCAAATTTGATGCAAAGGTTATTCTTGAAAACATGTAAGCTTGCCCGAGGATCTCCCGACATAACAACAAGTAATGTATGCAGACAGGATTCCAAGTATTGTAGTTCATTCATTAATAATAGTTTAGTGGAATAACTCGTGACTATGTCCACACGAAAGAGACATCTATACATTTGAAGATGTTTAATAGTTAGGAGCCAGAGCATATCACACTGAGTTCCCATAGGACATATATTTGACAGATGGTCATATCTCAGCCAATACTTAACATATTCTATTGGTTTTCGACATTTGGACAATCTTTTTTAAGCTCTTTCGGAAAATGAAGAAAAAATTGAGAAATTCTAAAAACTAGATTTTTGATGACGTCACACTTCACCACTCTATTGCACAGATTTGTCTCTAATCGCCTTCCCTAAAGAGAATGAACCAGTTTATGTGGTTACTACACTCACGGTTGACCAAGTACGTTTCACACAGATCAAATGGACCAAATGAAATGGAAAACTCAACATTTTCCCAATAAGCAAAACAAAAAACGGTGACATCTTTCTACGATTTAACGGGGTCTGCTGTGATCACTAGATGGCCGGTTTATAATCACGTGATACTTTAAACATTGTGCATGGCTTGAATAGAATATATTAGAGAGAAAATGATTTGTGTGTTCATTTAAGTGTAAGTAAGACATAATGCACGAGATCAATATGAACATCGATAGCATAATTATTACTCATTTAAGTGGAATTACACGAGCGCCCATGTATCTAATCATTCAAAATAGAATTGTCCACGCGTTCCCCCATGATCGAAAATTAGTTCGTTTAGCCGGAAAGAGGACTGCACTTTTTTCTTTCTGAAATGCGAGGGAACCTCTGTTTTTAACCCTGTGGGAATTAACGAACATGATCACCCTATTTTCAGCAATGATCCGTCATTTATGTTCTCATGCCGACCAAAATCTCCCGCCATTTATAATGTTCATTGAACTCTACGCACACACGCTAAAGGCCAGGTAGTTTTATTGGCATGAACGATCAAGATTCCAAACTCGTTTAGTCAGTGAAGAGGAAAAACGATATAATGATATTGGTAAAGCAAAAACTGGGTTAGCCTATTAATCACACTTTTATGATCTTGGATGCGCTTGTAAAACTTCATGAACATGTTGCTATATATATATATAAGTCCAAGAATCAAAAGATTTTGAGTTAAAAAATAACGTCATGAAGATAAAAGAATAATCATATCCCTCTCATAAAAAAGCATTCACTTCTGATTAGCAAATTATAAGATTCGGCTTTCTTAGGGTAGGCCTACAATAGAATTATGCACACTAGCATTAGGGTGATGATCCTGTTGAAGTTTGATAGGGGCGGGGGAAAACGCACTATCATGAATAGTAGTAATTTAAAAGAAAAATCACTGTACACAATGTAGAGAATACATCAAAATGTTCCGATAACGATGGAGGGGAAAGGGGGGGGGGGGGCTAAAGTCTACGACCTTTTGAACGCCATTTGAACAAAAAATCTCGGTCGTATGAAAAACATCAAGAATGAGCGCAGACGACATCAGATGATCGTGTACTTGGTGATCGATTGGATACAAAGTGATGACGATACATCAATCAGGCGCGCTTGTATTGGCTGCATTACGACGCGTGCTAATACGATAATTGTCATCCGTCTATCATGATGAGAGGCGTTTATCAATAATAGGGACGCCGTCATTATACGTCATCATCTTCCTGGCGAATAGTACAGTTTCGTGGTCTAAATTTTTGGATTGGGGACGTTTCATGAGGCATCGACCTCACTTCTAAAAGAACTTACTAGTCTACAGCATAGGCACACACATCGTTGCGATGGGGGAAGGGGGGGGGGGGGGTGGCCCCCTAGAAAATGTGTAAATTACCAATGTCCTGGCTAGCAAAGACAGCACCATGTGTGGGTATTGAGCTGGTATCATTTGTATATCTTGTGTATTATACTATAATGACACAATTATATTACCACTGTAACAAGGAGTCATTATTAGAAATCCAGTCGGTTACGATACGTCACCCACCCCTCCCCTGTTAATTAAGCCCCCCCCCCTCACACCCATCAATACATAATCGTATGTGCCCTGTGAATGAAAGTGTTCCGAGATTCTTTCATTGCCATCAGAACCAAATTTATGTAACCCGCACTTTGTATTACAGCCCCCAGGAAATATAAAAATAGCAATATTATATATATCGCTCTCGTATACTTAACAATGAATTAATCACTGATCTAAAAGCCTTCGGACATTTCGCCTCAATGCGTTGTTTCCCTTGACCACATGCACTTACGTGTACTTCAGTATTGTCAAACTACTTCACAAGTCAAGTCCATTCTTCAACAATTCTTCCACAGAGTATACATATTTTTGTCAAGCAAATCAAATAATTTCAAAAGCTCATTCAGTTTTCACCAGCCTCGGGCCAGTATCCGCCGATAAGTGAAACATAATTTAAATAAAATAAGCCTTCAGGAATAAAGCTAAACCCTACTACTTCTAGCTGAGAGTACGTGTTTGTTTTAGCCGTGTAATCTTGGGATTAGATGCTAAAATAAGGAAGGTGGGTGTTTGTGCGTGTACGTGACACTCGTTTTCGAAAATACTATCTTGACATTAATATTTGATGTGGGAAGAACGACAGAGCGGGAGTGCGATAGTACAACAATCCAAGTTATGTCACACTTTGCTATTGAATAAATTATGTTAAAATTCATATTTTATAAGATATTCTCGTCAGAGGAAGCATTTTATCACCTACGGAGATACAGAAATATTAAGAGAGCCATGATGAAAATAACTCGATATCATCTACTTTCTTTCCAAAATAGATTTTCGTTTATGAACCTATATAACTATGAATGGATATGGTTAGGATTACCAAACTGAACAGATTGTATATACAAACCTACTCCACTCCACTTTCTCGAATTTGAAATAAAGATAGCTATAAATGTTTCCTCTAAAATCAGGAAAAATGAATCCTTGAGCAATAAACACGTATATGATTACCTATACTTATTTTTAATGGGGATGAATTAAGATTTTTTTACGGTCAAGTACGAACATGTGTTTTTAATGGATATTTCCAAATGAAAATATCAGTTTATAACATTAATATAGATCTTGAACCTGTTTCCGCTTTGAGAGACCTATCATTGTAAACATCATTCTTCTTGAGGAATACAATTCTAACATTCGAATCAATTAATAAACAAAAACAGCAATTTTTTAGTATAGAACCTGAAGCACATGCGATATACGCACATGATACTAGACTAAGTTTTAAATTATACAATGATGTTACTATTGTGACGCTACAGGTACCTCATCTTATTGAAGAAACCAATTATACCAAGTATCCTCCTTGCATCTCCGTCAGATTCCCACTACCACCGAGTAATCATCTAAATTAGAAATGAAATACAAGGACCGATCGATGAATGTTCGATGAGGGGGGTGGGAGCAAACATTTCCCTTTTTCCCCTCGCGAATCACGAGTTTGGAAATTATCCGAAAAAAAGAGGTTTTCAAAAGGGGATCTCATGTATTTTTAATACCACTTTTACCCCTGATCTTTGCAGAAGTTGGCAACCACATGAACCAAAGAATCGCTAAGGTCTCCCATATCCCTTCTGACGATCCCCAAAGTAGGCGGGTGTCTGTGTCAAGAGGGACGCCCCCACCCCTAGATCCACTTTCGCTTATGGATTGATTGGGACGCCCCCACCCCAGATCCGCTTACGGATTGATTGGGAACATGGAATGCTTCCTCTGGATGGCGCCACCACGTGTTGAACACGTCACAGGTCAAGAATCGCCCGTGCCAGACGAGGGAGGGACGTACCCCTAATGTTCTCCCTCAGGCCCCCGTGATTGGATCACACCCCATTCCATCAGGGTAATTTCCCCTGACCTTACGTCATATAAGACCCCGTCATTCCTCCGATCCCTAGACATTAAGAAGAAAATCATTCTAATGCGTGTATATCAGTAGCCAGGCACTTTGCAAATCAAACAGATTAGACCTGTATATAGTGACCTACTTTTGTTCCTCTATCCTTGTTGTCACGTGTCCGTTGTCTCAATCAATCCGTAATACCTCCTCTTCCCTTGTTCTCATTTTTCCGTCTGGTGTCTAGGTTGTGGTATTTGAATTAATTTTAGTCTTCATCATCAGCTTTGCGATACCAGGGTATACCATTTATATTCTGATCTCTTTTTTCGTATCGAAATTATTATTGTCGCACCTTTTTAAATTCATAACCCTCTCGCATCTCATCCCTTTATCTCTCTCTCTCTCTCTCTTTCTCTCTTCTCTCTCTCTCCCTCTCTATGTCTGCTTTCACGAATTGTTTTCTTTCTAGCTACAAGCAATTGATTTGTCTCGTTGTATTTATATTACATTCTTTCCTCCCCCCCCTCTCTCTCTCTCTCTCTCTCTCTCTCTCTCTCTCTCTTTAAACTTCTTTTCTTGCTTTCTTCCCATTTCCTTTCCCCACTTCTCTTAATCTAGAAAGTCCTCATCCGAGAACTGATATTGGGTGGCAATGCAAGCGCTACTACTTACAGCTCGTACATCTTGGAAATAACATGCAGCATGTCATTTCGAAAAATGCATATTCACTTTGCGAGTATATGAGTGTAGTAATATCCGATGGGAGATTTTAAGCCATTTTATTTGTTTTTATATAGTTTCTTTCCGGGATTTCTTTTTTCAATAGTTTCAACATCCTTTTTTAATTTTTATCAATCTACTCTAAACGTATTTTAGAGGTGTCGAGGATGAGTGGATACGTCGCCGGACTGTCGATCACAAGGTTCGCGGTTCGAGTCCCACCGCGGCACTAATGTCCTTTGGCAAGACATTGATCTACATTTGCCACTCTCCACCCAGGTGTTAAATGGGTACCGGTAGGAAGGAATTCCTTAAAATGCTGTGAGTGTCGAAATCGGCAGCCTAGCATAGCCGGGTAATGTTGGAGCGCCTTGAGGACCTTGCAAGGTCGATACGTGCGCTATATAAGAATCCAACATTATTATTATTATAAGTTACAAGAAAGCGTTCTATCATATAATCTCATCTGTATTGGTGAAACATAATTATGTTTGAAAGTCAAGACTGGCTACATTACTAACAAAGGCTGAGGTCATGGTAGGTGAGCAGCTAAACTTTTGAAGGTAAATATTTTGTGTTGAGATTACAATTTTGCTCATTTTAACAAAACGAAGTATTTGACTGTTCCCGAGTTTCTGTTAATTTGTTTTAACATACTATCTCTTTGTCCGTAAATGTCCAATTGTCCCTTTGTAATTGTCCAATCTTGTCCAATTTTCTGCCCATCTCTGAAAAGGTTAATCATTGGTTTTGGATTCATGGAACAGGAAATGTGCGTCCCCATATACCAGATTTCCTGACCAAGATAGTCGTATCTACGTTTATCTACAATCTACTCTCACGGTCGTTATACTATTCCATCTGATGATTTGAGTCTCATTACGACCCTTCCATTTCTCTCTCTCATCTCAATTTCTTTTGTATCTGGTAAGTCAGTCAGTCTGTTTGTCTGCCCATGTCCGTCTGTCTCTATGTCTTCCTCTCTATGCATTTTCTATCTATGTCATCTCTATCTCCATGTTCTCACCCTCCCCTATCTCCCTCTTCCAGCCTCCCTCCCCTTCCCTCCCTCCCCTCCCCCTCCCTCTTCTCTCTGTGTATGTCTCTGTTTTTCTTTTTATCTGCCTCTCCATTCGTCCCGACCCCCTCTCCCTACATCTCATACAGGTGTCGTATATGTTTCACATGGCCTATCTATAAACCCAAGAACTATTAAACAACTATGAACGATTTGTTTAATCTTATGAATCATTTCCTATGGTTTTGAGAAGGTGTTCCTTTATTGTTATCACTGGTATACTCTTTTGCCATAAATGGGTTTGAAATAATGTTAAACTAAACATTAGACGATCACTAAGATTCAGGAACGATGGAGGCAGTCAGACGGAATAGATTGAGGCGCTGTTATCCGATGGAGATATGAACTTCTTGCAATTCATTATTGCACTCTTTACCTCCTCTATCTCCTTCTCTATCTTGTCATTAATCTCTCTCCCTCTCTCTCTTTCTCTTTCTATATATATATATATATCTCTCTCTCTCCATTCTAACCCCCCCCCCCCTCTCTCTCTCTCTCTCTCTCTCTTTCCGTTTTCTCCCCATCTTTTTCCTCCCTCTATCTTCTCTATCCATTTTCTCTGTCTCTCCCTCTCTTTTTCTATCCCCCGCGCGCTCTCTCTCCTTTTTTTCTCCCTCTTTCTTTATGTCTCTCTCTCTCTCTCTCTCTCTCTCTCTCTCTCTCTCTCTCTCTCTCTCTCCCTCTCCCTCCCCTCTCTCTCTCTCTCTCTCTATCTCCTCCCCCTCTCTCTCTATCTCTCTATCTTCTCGCTCCCTTTGCCCCTAACTCTTTTCCTCCACTCGTGTCTCTTATCTACGCCTCTGTACCTGGGAAGCTTGCATATGATGCAACAGGTAAATTATAGTGTCATGTAGTACATTTGCATGGTTAGGGCATATTTTTTCCCATAATAATAAACATTCTCCCTACCCCTTATTTCTGTTCTTAAGCAAAACCATCCGGGTACATGATTAAAGTTTGACTTGTTTGAAATAGCAGTCATGTTAATGAACAAGCCAGCCCCCCCCCCCATCAAAGAAACAAAACATGTTTCACCATTAATATAGCGCTTAGAGACTTCGGTGGTAAGCGCTTTATAAGTAACGTTTTTATTATTATTATTATTTATTATTAATATTTATAAATGCCACAACTGCATCGAGAGAAGAAAAAACAAATCAAAAAAATTGTCACATTCATCGCTGTCTGTCAATAACGTCTCTTTTGAGAGAGAGGTGGGAGGAGAGAGAGAGAGAGAGAAAAAAAGGAGATAGAGATATAGAAAGAGAAAGAGTGAGAGAGATAGAAAGAGAGAGAAAGAGAAAGAGAGAGAGAGAGAGAGAGAGAGGGGGGGGGGGGGAGAGAAAAAAGAAAAGAGAAAGGGGCAGAGAAAGAAGGAAGTTTTAGAAAGACTGGAGAGAAAAGAAGGGTGCAAGGGGAAAAGAATGAAAAGAGAAGGAAGAGATATATGAGGAGGAAAAGACAGGCGTATGAAAATGGATAGAGAGACAGAGACAGAGAGACAGAGAGAGACAGGGAGTGGGGGGGGGGGGGGTTGCCGATCAAATGTAGTTGTATTCATGGACATTGAAGGACATGAGAGAGAGAAAAAGCGAGACATAGCCAGACCAAGGAATGACGAGAATGAGAAAGAAAAGAAGGACGCATATTTCCCAATTGTCTCGTCTTTCCTGCATTTTCCCTCACTCTTGCATTCATTGGTAATTGATGTATAAAAGGGTAAAAACGGGATGCGCATTAACTCCGCTAAAAGCTGATTGAAGCGGGCATGTAGTCCCTCGGTGGACCGCTGCTCTCAGCATTAACAGGACCGTGTGCTAATAGTACACACGAGACATGGATTAAAGCTAAAATCGACGTTTGGCAAGGTGGCAAACATGAAATCTTCGGCTTCCTAAAGAGACTCAGATTAATGCAAATCGATGCTTAATAAGCTCACTATTCTCTCAAATTTCCCAAAGAAGCTCAAATTAAGACAGTGTTTAAAGCCCCTCTAAAGTGTTGGGAGCCCCAAATTCGCTAAAATTTGATGGCAACATTTCACTGTATCATAATGTGAAAGAAGATGTCATTTAGACAAGCTTCTGCCAAGATTTCTCCTCCAAAATGTGTTTGAAGACAAATAATGATAACAGAATACATAACTTGTTGTTTTTGTTGTTGCAGAAAACCTACATTTTGTATCCTTTCAACCAAAATTCGACTTTAAACACATTTGTTTTGAAGAGCCTTGCAGAAAATAATGTGTCTTAAATTGCATCCTTTTTCAAATTACGATCCAATTTAAGTGAAATTTTGCCATCACATTTTTGGGGCTTCCAACAATTTTAGAGGGGCTTTAAAGCTAAAATCGACGTTTAGCAAGCTGGCAAACAGGAATTATTTGGACTTCTCAAAGAGACTCAGACTAAAGCAAAAATCGACGCTTTTTTAACAAGCCGACACTTACACAAATATGTCAAAGAGATCCAGCCTGAAGTAAAAATCGACGTTTGAGAAGCTGACAAATTACACAGATTTGTGGTGGTGGTGGTGGTTATTTTACCTGACTGCCAAGAAAGCATAAATGCATGTAAGTAAGCAACCAGATGGCCGACGGCTTTAAGTCCTCTCCGAGGGACCTGGTAATGAGAATTAATTACCAAAGGGCACTAGCGCATCGCCTTGGTTTCGAACCGGAGTCACCGGATAACGAGACCACTGTTTTACCAACTAAGCTATCGCGTCTCCAAAGAGACTTCGGTCGATGCACAAGTCGCCTTTTAACAAGCTGGCAAATTACTTAGATTTTAAACATAGGATTGTGATGGTGCATCTGTAGTCGGATGATCAGGAATCGGATGATCGTTTCCGTTACGCTACCAAAGTCCGACATTCTTCAAACCCATGCATTTAATCTTGGAAAATGGAGAGATGCACTAACCTTGATTTTCGGGATTCAAATATTCCTCCTCCTTCGTTGAAGGAGGCAACTATTGAATCTGCCTCGTGATGTCAACTCGAATGATTCCTAGCTGCAAACAAGAAAACAATAAAAGGGAGAATGACAAAAAATATTAGGCATTGTATAATAAACTGAATCATAAAATACGAAACATTTTGCCTAATTTTGCCACGTGTGTTAGTGTTATGTGCTATAGTTTAAAGTACAAATTGAAATAATCCCACAAGGCAGCTATTGTTATCAAATAAAAATGTTGGCTCTTTTGAAACTAATAACAATATTGTAATTTCAAATAGTATACATATTATTGTACATACATATACTGTTTGTCATAAAGACGGAATATTTTTTTATACCCCAGTTTATGGTTCAAGGCATGGCCACACAGAGGATTTTCTATGTTGGGGATCGGGGCGAAATGCAATGAATAACCTTAGACACAGACTGAACATGCTGAAACAGTGACTAGTGGCGTATATAGGCTAGGGGTGTATTGGGGGCACGTTCCCCGGGCGGTACTTGAAGGGGGCGCAAAACGGAAAAGAGAGGGGGCGTAAAAACACAAAAGAGAGAAAGAGAAAGGGGAGAAAAAAAAAACAATATGATTTTATGTTATTTGGTCCAAACACTTTGGTTATTTCTTGGCATGTTTGGAATATTCAGCCATTAGAAGAGAAATCATTTTCAGGGGTCACAAATTGCCAGAACTCAACCTTCACTTTAAACTGACATCCCATGGAGCCTGCACCTTCTATGTTCAACAAGTTCTTCAGAAAAAAACAGTTGAATCAAAGCTTCTCGACAATCTGGCATAGCAATAGGTACAAAATACACCCCACCGACCGCCATGCCGGTATCAAAATGCAAAAGGAATATTGGATTCGTGTTGAAGTTCCATCTAGACACGCGACTCGGGGGCTGGAAGGGAAATTATGAATCACTCTTAACATGGAAAACATGAAACCATTGACTTGACGATCTTGTCCCCTGGCAAACATTCTTTCCCTATTTATCGAATATTTCTCGATATACAATGTCTATGTTTCCTCAGTTTAGGTTTCCTCAGTTTAGGTCTGGTATTTCGAGTAACCGAAGACATTCTATTTAGCTCTCGCATTGATCAGAGTGATGCACATCAATGAGAAATTAGGCAGGTGGATAATTTGAGCTGAAATAGCGAAATACATCTCTTGCCAGTGATTTTAAAAAGAAAATTTGTGAGCTTTCTTGTTCTTTGAAAGTCAGTTTAGAAGAATATCATAAAGAAGGTGTCCCCTGAAAGTGCTTGCTCTTCAAATGCCCTCATATTCAAAACATGACGAAAAACGGCTAAAAAGTTTGGACCAAACTTTTCTATCGCATGTGTGTGTAGTCCCGTATACCCACTTCTGTGTGACCTCCATCAAGAATGAGTCGATTTTCCTCTTATTTTGGTAATTCTAAAACCTCATGGTTTACACAGCAATACTTAACTTAGGCCTTTATTTAATCAACCTTTTTTAAATTGGAGAAATTGATTCTTTCCCAACGCAATTGTATGACCATAACTGAACTTTATCTTTAACCCCCGAAAGAAAAGTATCCCTGAATCTTTTTCCAAACTTAAAAGGGCGGAGCTAAGGGTTTTATAGATTGCAATTGAAATATAATGTGACTGGATTTGTCGATAAATCTTTAAATGCGTTGACAGGTGCAGGATTATTCTCCTGTCTATGCCTATGTCGTTTAATGATTCACCTCCCATAACTTAATTATCTCGAGGGATGATTGTAAAGTAACATTTACAACAGTGTCATCATATTTTAGGAAAGCTTTACCGCAGTGGGAGAGAGTGGATGCTCAAACCGGCGGAGGGAGGGGGGGGGGGAATCATATCCTTATATTCGATGTGTATATCACATCGGGTTATGCCGGGAGCACGTACCCCCCCCCCCCCCCCCCCCTCCCACCCCTCCTCCCAATCCGCCATTAAAAAGATACACAATGTCTTAATAGACCTGCTATAAAGTGAATGTCCTAATTGTCTAAGAACATTATCGAAAATGGTTTTAGAAAGCCTTTTTAAAGGGGATATCAAATTAAATACAATGACAATTCAGACAAACTTTTGCCGAAGAAAAAACAAACAATCACGCCTTAAAAATTGTTTAAATTGTTATAATTTGAAATATTTATTGACAGAGCCAAAGAGATATAAAAACAAGAAATGCCGACAGAATCGAGATTTTGCGAGAATAAGAATGTAAGGTTTGATAAACCCTTATACCCTCATCCGTGACGTCACTGAAACTACTTACGATATCATCAAAAGTAATTTGGTCACATCTGTTTGATCAAGGATTGGCCTCATTTTAATTTTCTGATTCAATATCCAACGGCATGAATTTGTAGTTTCTAGTTGCTCAAAGTTAACATCTAAGATGGATGACTAAGATTTTAGTAGACTCACTATTTGTTTTAGTGTTTCTTTATTTCCTTTATCAGGTGATATCAAATCAAATCCACTGACAAGTAAGACAAATTTATTATTTATTTTGGTCATTAGGTAGATTAATCATTCACTATGGAAGAGTCAGGAACAAAAATCATTCGTTCGACGAATCCGTTCGTCACGATGCAGACACATAAATATAGCGAGAGCCAGGTATTGAAGGAAACTGCTTTGCTAATCTAAAAGAAGGTAACAAGTAGGGGAGCAAGGACTGGTAGAGGCTTGATCCTTGATTGCTCAGAGATGAGATTCAATGAAACCTGATTTATTTGTTTGGAGCCGCTAATAACTCATCATTATAATCTGAGATGGGACCAGACATGCTTCGTCCGGTGGGCAAATCAAAGAAATCGCCTCTCTCCTCATCGTTCTCTTTCGCCCCCAATGAAAAGAGTCGGGACTGAAAGTTAGTGGTTAAGAATATATACGGTTGATTGACTCCACTATTAGACGTCTATTGAAATAGATATAGGAGAAAGAAATATAGAGGGGAGAGAGGAGGAGGGAGAGAGAGAGAGAGAGAGAGAGAGAGAGAGAGAGAGAGAGAGAGAGAGAGAGAGAGAAAGAGAGTGAAAGAGAGAGAGAGAGAGAGAGAGAGAGAGAGAGAGAGGGAGAGAGAGAAGGGGGGGGGCGTTTTATTGCAATGTAGAGGAAGTGACCGAAAAACAAGGTGATAGAGCAGAAAGAGAGAAAGATATATAATAGAGAGAGAGAGAGAGAGAGAGAGAGAGAGAGATAGAGATAGAGAGAGAGAGAATGAGAGAGAGAGAGAGAGAGAGAGAGAGAGAGAGAGAGAGAGAGAGAGAGAGAGAGTTGGGGAAACATTTTATGTCACTGCATGTAGAGAAAGTGATGGAAAAAAACAGGGAGACAGAGGAGACCGATGGAGAGACAGATAGAGACAGACAGAGAGCCAGAGAGAGTAAAGGGGGGGGGGGGGGGAGAAATAGATGAAGTTTGGGCGGCGTTATGGCGGTTATGGTAATGTAGATGAATTGACGGGTTTACAGGATGAACAAAATGATAGAGAAGAAAGAGAAATTCTTATATTCGATGAGAAAAAAATGGTAGCAATTAAAATTTGAAATGATATACCGAAACAACACGAACAATTATTTCATGATGACTTCATGAAAATAAAGTATCACCATGGTTGTGTGCAAAACACATGTCACACGGTTCACGAACTTATTCCCATAAACCCCTAACGAATATAGACAAACTTCAAAATGATTGATTTCACATACGCCCAATCATTCCAATGTCACCAATAGTTTATCAATGCATATTCAGTGATAATGTGGGAATGAAATGGATCAGAGATGACGCTTGTCCCAATTGCGGTTTGACGGCGGTTACGTCGACCTCGATCACTACTTCGCCTACTCAGACATGAATCGGTATGATATTGCCGAGACGACATTGAACTAGACACGGAGAAGACCCGGGCGGTAGTCATTGATGTCGGGTGGTCAATGCTAAGAGCGTGTGGCTTCAAAAAGCATGTAATTCTCCTATGGGAGAATACACAACTCAAAAGCGACCATTTATTTTATTCCCGCTTTCTGAGAAGAATGGTGTCCGTTGACAGGAAGAAAAGGAGAGGAGGAAAATGACGGTAGGTAGAAAGAAATGTGATATGTCTCTTTCTGACTACTCACTTTAAAGCTATACAATATAGGGCCGTTAAAAAATATCATAATGGTTATATGCGCTGGTATATCTTTATGGTCATAACAACGTGTAAGAATATGCAATTACTGAAATGAGGAATTCTGAGATAATTTATTTTCTAATTCGATGCATCCCGAAATCTTTATATTGACGGGAAGGGTAGGGGGGGCATAAACAAGCGATCATTTGACATTCTAATCCACAATCAGGGGCACATTTTTCTTTTTCTTCATACTTTATGTTTACCCCGTGGCCTCACTTTGGATAGAACACTAAGAGTTATGGTTACAAAATCTTTAAAAGTTAAACAGGAAACGAATACATGGTAGTTTATATCCCTTCCAATACATTGTACGTCAAAAAACGGCTAGGAAATATAATTAATTAAAAATATTAACAAACAGGAAATCAACTTCCCTTGTGCTTTACTTGAAAACATTGTTTTTATTGTGATGGGCGCTTTACAAAACCGGAATATCGTCATCATTATGATATTATATAGAAAAGGAAATATTTGTAAATAAATTTTCGTAATCTCTTACAATAGAATAATTGAATTAGGGCATGAAGCCAGTGTTTTGGTTTTAAACCGAAATCGATAAATTATCGACTAACGGGCTGGGATTCATTGATCCCTTCATATACCAGACTACCATAGCGGAAAGGTATCTGAGGGAACCATACCAGAAGGGCCTTTTATTACCCCCTCACTCCACGAATCGGATCATTAGGCTAATTGACCCATCAACCGTTAAATCATCTGTTTTAACCTTTTTACTCTCTTAGCACATTCGCAAGCCTACCGTTAATACTATGACCTTTAATAAATTCATGTTCGGAAAAAACCTCATATAAAATTAACCACCCAAAGCATAGGGTATATAACATAAAACAAATACCTTTCCTCTACGACTGGAACACATGTATTAATTAGTCTTTTTATATTCTTATTTCTCATACCGTTTCATTTTAAAATGTTTTTCTAGAAAATGATATACAAATTGATTTAAAAGATGATTCCTCTTAATCATACAAGCAAGTGATGAAAACGAGGATTGAAAAATCGTTTAGAATGGTATCCAAGATTTGGGCCACAGGCCAAAGATAAAATTTCGCTTTTAAAAATAACTTTAAATTTGGTAAACTTCAAGCTAGCATGACTGGATAAGATATAGCGACCGAGGCTAAATTTCGAGGAAGGCGGAACAGTTTATCAAAAAATTATGAAAGACAGTGGAGTAGCTTTTGGGGCACGATGGTGGCGGGGAACAGCCTCTTAATCGGATGTCAAAACAAAGGTGTGGAAAGGAGGGAGGGAAAGGAACGTGGGGAAGATGGAAGAACCCCCCCCCCTCGCCTCCCCTCCCAACCCTCTTGATGACCTTGCTCTCTCACACTTCATCCTGTATTTAAAACCGGTGCCGTACGTGATTTAAAAAAAAAAATCATAAATATGGCAATTAAAAGTCGGATTAAGCCTATTTGCTACGAATATACGACCACCTCATAATTATACATGCTCTTAATATTAACTCAATGCTGGTTGGTGCAAATGGGATTCGGGATTAGGGTTGGTTTCTGTTTACATTTAGGATTTAAGATTTGGGGTTAAGATTAGCATTAGGATTAACTTTAGGCTTCTGAATAAAGAACTAAAAGACAATTCGATACGAGCAACGCTACTGATCTTTACTCAGACTGACTACGCGTACGTAGCCTGCAATCGAATTTTTAGTTTCCATCCTAGGTTGTAAATATTGGCGTGCCGCTCCACGACACGAGTCCCCCTTACAGGTAGGATACACGCTACGCCACTAATGAAAGTTGCCCTTATTCGTAGACCGGTTTGTACTATAGCAGTTCAATATAACACCTAGTAGGCCGCCATATACAGAACAATCGATTAATGATCCTCTAGACCCAATGAATTAAAAAAGAAGTTCAAACATTCTCCGCATGGTCCTTCCGAAACAAAGGATTATGTGAGCTTATTCCCCTTCCAATTAAAAATATCGATTTTCAATTCCATCCTTTCTTTAGGAATATGTTTGCAGCCAGCTAAGTACTGCCCTTTTCCGATGCGTCGATGTTCAACTCATGTTCGAGGTAAAGTGCGCTCACCTTTCGTGCTGGGAAAGTATAATAAGTGAGATCTGGGAGACAAGAGAGAGAAAGAAAAAATGAAGGGGAGAGAATTAATGAGAGAAAGAAAAAAAGAGAGAGAGAGATATAGATACAGAGAGAGAGAGGGGGTAAAGAGAGAGAGAGAGAGAGAGAGAGAGAGAGAGACGGGGGGGGGGGGGAGATAGTATGAGGTGTATATGCAATAGAAACAAAAGCTGTCCTTCAAAATGAGAATGGTGATGCGAGAGATTGAGAGAAAAAATAGTCAAGGGAAAAGGAGAGAAGGAAAAAGAGAGGGTATGCAAAAGTGAGGGAGGGAGGAAGAAAGAAGAAACGGTGGAGAAAGAGAGAAACCTAAAGAGAAGGAGAGAGGGGGAGGGAGAAAAGAGAGAGAGAGAGAGAGAGAGAGAGAGAGAGAGAGAGAGGGGGGAGGCCGGGAGGGGATACGAGGGATTTGAAGAGGGCAGGGAAGAGGGAAATATACACTGCATGAGCTTAAACAAAAAAGGAAAAGAGATTTAAACAAAGGAAGACGGTGAAAGTGGGGCATGAAGAATTATCAAGAGATATCAAAAGACAGTCAAGAGAAGGAGAGAGTGATAAAAAAATAAAGAGAGAGAGAGCGCGAGAGGAAACATCTGATAAGAGAGGGGGAAAGCTCTTTTGACATTCACGAAAAGTTCATCCTCTTGATGTTTTCAGGTACTCCGAATGATGGAATTGATTTTTTTTCTTTATATCTCCTGTGGGTATTAGAATAATATCACCTTAACATATATTAAGAAAAGCTGCTTTTCATCCGATGCTTTCAAAGTTGGAACGAGAAAGGAAATCAAAATGGAGGGTTGAGAAATAGGGGCAGAATCTACTCTATGCAATATTTTGGAGAGGGCATGGACATTGTAAATTCGCAAATAGAACAAATACATTTTTGCTTTGCATTATAGCTGATATTGCTATTATTTTGTAAATAATAAAGAAATTCGATCACGATCCGCAAATATTTTCTAACACTAAGCAGGCGTTTTTTTTTTTTGTACTTTGCAAGAACACCCCCCCCCCCAATACACAGAAATTACAAGTATACCTTGTCTTTCATGAAATGTTTTGCAGAATAACTTGAAATATTTCTTGGCTCGTAAGATTTGTCCATTTAGAGTATTGTTTTTATCATTTAGCACACCGTAGTAAAACCCTTCGTAATGTTAAACAAAAGGACACCAATTCCTTACTGTATGACTTGGAAGAGATAACTGTCAAAGATGTTCTTAGTGTATTTCACGTAGTTCACGAGGACAAATACGATTGTAGACTATCATCATGACATAGCAATTTAGCAGTTTGTCACGGAATCGGAGAGTAGATTAATGTTCAGTTTTCAACATGCCAATTATTGAGCAGGACATTATGTCACCTGAAAGAATCATTTGACATTTTCATACTGTTCAAATACCTTTGTCAATCAAAGGCGTAACAAACGAAACAAAACTGCTGCAAAAATGTGCTCTGAACATGCCAATTAGAACAGAGCAGTTTGCCATCATAATTATCGTTTGACATTTCATACCATTCAAAACGTTTGCAAAGGGAAGCCGAGCAGTTTTAGTCCACCTAACACATTAACACATGTCATTATAATGTTAATCAAGGGATAATAATTAAGCGCATTGATATTGTTTACGTCATGAATTTACAATCGATATTTAAAGATACAATTGAGTAATGGCAGTAACATATCACATTGAGAAGAAAAAAAAATCAGTTATTCTGAATAGTTAGTTGCTGAAAATTTATTACGATTTTACGAGGTTTTGGAATTATTACAATCACAACTGATTGACAGAATCTTGCCGAAAATGACAAAAAATATAAATGACAGGACAACACATAGGTTTATGGGACTTTACGAACAGATATCGGAATTTGGTCCCAAACGATTGTTTTTAATCCTAGCTGAAATATGAGAGCTCTTTGAGAGAAATTCTCATTACGGAAAATTGACATCATATTTTCCCACAAAGTCATACAAAGAATTTGAAAACTCGTAATATAATTACAATTTTACAAGAAGTAAACCATCTCTTTAAAGACAGTTTAGTTAAATGTCGTGTCAAAATGTACAATGTGGTGGTAAATTTTGCTGGTGCTTTGAAGAGGGAAGGGGTGTGAAGCTTTCCCAATCGATGTAAATATGCCCCACGTGCATTGTTATGTAATAATCAATACCGATGTGACGCTATTAGGTCTCTGATGACGTAAAACAATATATCAAAACACATGTTTGATAGTTGGTCGTTTGACATCTGTTATTTTTGTTGTTGCCTCAGTCAGACCGCCAAACCAACTCCATACCGACCGATGCTTGACCATTTAGGGCAGTGACATTTTTGTTCGGTATATTGACGGTCTGGAATCGGTCTCGCTGGAGAGACTGGGAACGGGGTTGATGTTCAGTCTATGACAAGCATGACACATACTTATGAGAACAGATCAGTGACCAAAATATCACACGCCATCATCATTATCGTCGGAGTTATAATGATTATCAATTAGTGTACTGCCAATATACATCTCAAAGAAATTAATATCATAACCTCTCCTGACTCCTCTCTTACCTCATTATTGGAAAGTTATCCTCACAGGACAATCTATTTTTTTTGTCACATTAAACTTTGTTCCAATGTACTGCTCAGGTTTTTACTCATACAGATAATATGGTATCTTCTTTTGATGCATTGTAGCATGGACACGGGAGTCTCTATCAGAGATACAATAATACAATCATCCTAAAATCAAGCCTCAGTTATATACATAATGACATTCCAAAGAACTCTTTACAAAAGATCCTTGGCATTCAACATTCCCTAGACATCTTGTGAAATCTTTACGAAATCAATCAAAGATTAATTTCAAAACAATTTGTAGGGTACAAGATTTAATAACGAGCGCAATATCCTTGGCCGCGTTTCTTTTCTCTTTTCGTTTCGTCGGATGTTCTAGCCGGGAAACGATGGGCAGCAAAGGCGTATGCAGAGTAGGGTGGGGCGCATAACCCCGATGGTAAAGGCTCCATAAAGAAAAGAAAATGAAATATAGATTAATAAATGAAACTTTGTAGGTCTGCATATACGTCATGGGGCTACTAAAATACATGCTATCCCTTCCCCCTCCCCTAACCTCATTCCGGAAGACTTTTGCTCCCTTTTTTAAAAGCAATGTCTGGATACGCCGCTTGACATGACCGGGCTGGGGGAAAGAACGCAATATTCCTCAACCTTCAGTTGTAATGAAATACACGCTCCCTATTTCTGATATGCCCCTCATACAACGGCAGGAGCAATTTTTCATTAAATGACAAATTAATCATGACGGGAAAAAGGTAAACCATTTTTTTATTGGATGGGCAAAGAAATCCAATAAATACGAAATCATGACTCTCCCGGCCCTGTTTTCATTTTTGCCGTTTTTATTGGAAATGAGTAATACTTTCAAGCTTAGCAATAACGAGAAATAAACCAGCTGTTGCATGTTTCGACATCATTCAGATAGAAACTAGTATACAATCTTAAAGGTACTTTCAACATTAAAATTGAATTATTTTATTCATATTTATTAATCTTTTTGTTACTTCCTTTCTCTCAATTTGTGTTTTACATGCTCTATATTTTGGTAAAAAAATACTAGACACATTTCCAGCAAGTAATTGCCCTGAGTCTGAATGAAGAGCGATTGACCTGTGTTCAACCTTGTGAGTTCCAAGCGGACGGCATGGTATCCTTTTAATCGCCCCCACTTTATAAGAAACTTTAACAAAAAGACGTTGCACCGATTTTGTGTCAATTTAGTAATAGTGTTGGATTTCTCTCAAATACTTATGAATGTCACTGGGCGATAGGAAATAGATAATGAGTGGAAAAGAGACAGAGAGGGAGGAAGAAGGAATGAGAGAGAAAGACATATAAATCAAAGCTAATTCTGGCAAATACGGACTAACATGTTCATATCTTCATCCGATAGCACTACCTTAGCCGATCACGAGGGGCGAAAAGGACATGCTCTAACCCTTAACCTTAACCTTGACTCTGATTCTAACCTTAAACTTCTCAAACATACTCTCATGACTTCAATTACTTAGGCGACAACATCCAACACAACCACCAATAACTACAACAACGACAACACCACCACCAACAACACCACCATCACCAACCACACGAATAACAACACATCAGCAGCAGCAACGAAAGCAACACCATTACCACCATGCATCCCTACCACTAGCGACATCAACAACACTACCACCATCAACAACAAGAGCACCAACCCCAGTAACAATGACAACAACAGCAGCAGCATCAACATCACAAAACAAAAACGAAAAGCAAAGTATGCGCATTCGGGGAAGGACGATACAATAGCAATATCTCGGTTCGATGTTATATGAGAATTTACCTTTAATGATTAGCCAGTGAGACGAGAAAGGGTTAGCCAGGACCCCCCCCCCCCCTTCTCCCGCTTCAACCGCATCTCAGCATTGTGAAAGTGGGTCAATCGTCAACAATCATTTAGGATCCTGATCGCGTATGAATTCAATAATTGACAAGCGAAAATGCAAAGACCCCAGAAATTATTAGTATTCACTAATGTGTGTCATTGTAAACCTTCAGTGAGTCATACATAGACGAAGGTAATCGAGGCACCATTAAGAGACCATACCACCAGTTAAGGCTTAATGTGTGTTTACTGGTTCTCTTCCTAATAGAGTCATGTCCATTTCGTTCCGTGGAAGTTAATTAAGCCAGATTTTCCTTGACTAGTACTATGGTACTTTATATTATCATTATGATAATTTATTTTCATCGTCATTTCCTCCGCTATTTAACATCATCATTATCAGCAAAATAATCATCATCATCATCATCATGAAAATTCTATCAGTATCATTATCATCTTAATCATTATCATATTCTTCGTCATCACTACCACCACCACCATCATCATCATCATCACCACTATCATCACCATCACCATCATCATCAGCATCATCACCATCATCATCATCACCATCATCATCCTTACTATCATCATCATCATCATCATCATCACCACTATCATCACCATCATCATCATCACCACTATCATCATCATCATCATCATCATCACCATCACCATCATCATCATCATCACCATCACCATCACCATCATCATCATCACCATTATCATCATCATCATCATCATTATCATCATCATCACCACCATTACCGGATATTATGGATAGTTTCTTTTTGCGACACTCATTATTTTAAACTCCATTTCCGACCATTTCTATTTCTGTTATTTCATATAGTTCATAAACAAGTGCATTCAAAAAGAAAAAAAAAGATACAATTATTAAAAAGTTAATTTTTTCATATCAAAAGAATAATAAGAAGGACGAACGGGGATGGATGATAATAATCACAGATGAAATTACTCTTTAGCGATGGCACAGATAGTATCATAAAAAATGCAAACATTCCGCTAGTAGCGATGATGAATGACGATTGCAAGATACATGAGATCCGCCTCCAAAGATGACAGAGTTGCATGCTAGCGATAATCCCTTTTAAAATGTCAAGAACAAGTTTATGTGAAAAGTTCGACATTACTGATCAATCAGTACGATGAGTTTGGAGGAAATCCGATCATTTCTTATCAGTCATCTTTTAAATCCTCGGGTAGTTTATCGCAGGCCCACGAACACAAGCTCATGACTTTTGACAGGCAGGCGATTCTTGACGTCACTGCTATCTTATGATCCTTATCGAGGGCGTGTTACTCTTTCAAATATACATGTGCCATTTTATGCCGTCTCCTACTTATCCTCTCTCTCTCTCTCTCTCTCTCTCTCAAACTAAATCATGGCTTTCTTTATCTCTCCTACACTCTCCCATTTCTTCTCTCTTTACTAGATGAAGTTGTGCATGGCCATCTTCTTTTTGTTTAAACCCCCACAATCGAAAGCAGTTCCCTTTTGTGCGCAAGGTCGTTTTCATGAAATCGTTTTTAGCAAAGATTTGTGAAAGAATATTACAGAGTAAAACAATTTTCATTGGATTACTCAAGTGTGAGTCTATTTTTGTTGTTGTCTGGGGATCCTAAATCATTGTCAAAAGATTTAAAAGCTAGAGGAACATTTCTCTTCTTTTCTTCTTGATAAATATATTCCTTATAGGTTTAGGTAAAGTGTGTGATACAATATTCAAAGTGAGGTAGCTCAGCTAGATGTTAGAAATTCAGCGCGGAGCAATATTGGCACCGGAGTATTTTCCGTATAATATGTTATGCTTTCACTTCTAAGGAAGCAATCAAGAAAAGGTGAACGACCGACTTATATACTCATTAAAAGGCTGGCAGGACGTCCAAACGTTTTTCAATCATATTACCCAAGTATAAATATCGGTACCACTTCAAAAGCACCACAATAACGGCGCGTTCATACTTAATAGCAAATTAATGTGTTAAGAAGGGCGGAGATACGGGTCTCAAAATGAAAGTATAGGAGAGCGAGAAAGAGTGACAGCATAGCGTATAAGACCTCCCAGCTATTTATACATTTTCTATTTTAATGTAATAGTCATGACACGTTTCACTCCAGACAAAGCTTCCTTTTACAAGATTATTAAATATGTGAGGCGCCAACGGCATGGTTCCTGTTTGACAAATATATCGCTTACTTATGTTGATTTTAAAACGGTTTTTGTTGATTAAAAATCGCTTTCTTGTACAACGTATGAGATGTGTGAACACGGTTTCATGTTTCTCCTTGGTGACCACATGACTAGTCGGTTCCTGAGAGTGGTAATAAGCACATGAGTTATATTGACGTGACGGCTAGACTAAATCTAGATCACATTATCTACTTACATCGTACTTCAGTTATACCGCCAAATCGACTGCAAACCACTATGATTCTTGGCCTTTCGATGTATGGCCAATTTAAATTTCTTTGTAGTCGTTCTGGTGTCGGTCTGGGTGTCAGTCCGGTATCGGTCTGTTGTTCGTATGTTTTTGGTCCAGTGTTGGTCTGGTGTCAGTCTGGTGTCGGTCTGGTGTCAATCTGGTGTCAGTCTGGTGTCGGTCTGGTGTCGGTCTAGTGTCAGTCTGGTGTCGGTCTGGTGTCGGTCTGTTGTCGGTCTGGTGTCGGTCTGATGTCGGTATGGTGTCGGTCTGATGTCGGTCTGGTGTCGGTCTGATGTCGGTCTGTTGTTCGTACATAATGTATGTGTCAGTCTGGTGTAGGTCTGTTGTCGGTCTGGTGTCGGTCTGGTGTCGGTCTGGTGTTGGTCTGGTGTCGGTCTGGTGTCGATCTGGTGTCGGTCTGTTGTCGGTCTGGTGTCGGTCTGATGTCGGTCTGGTGTCGGTCTGATGTCGGTCTGTTGTTCGTACATAATGTATGTGTCGGTCTGGTGTAGGTCTGTTGTCGGTCTGGTTGTCGGTCTGATTTCGGTCTGTTGTTCGTATGTGTCGGTCTGATGTCGGTCTGGTGTCGGTCTGGTGTCGGTCTGGTGTCGGTCTGGT
Source organism: Strongylocentrotus purpuratus (assembly GCF_000002235.5). Classification (NCBI taxonomy): domain Eukaryota; kingdom Metazoa; phylum Echinodermata; class Echinoidea; order Camarodonta; family Strongylocentrotidae; genus Strongylocentrotus; species Strongylocentrotus purpuratus. The sequence goes on along the minus strand of NW_022145595.1, from coordinate 3,041,588 downwards.
GTCGGTCTGGTGTCGATCTGTTGTCATCCTGTCGGTGTGACTAGGGTTATCAGTATGGACTGATGTAAACGGGAATGAAATATTTCCATAAAGTCTACTTAAATTCAAGCATTGGTCAAATTAGTACAAAGAAATTTATGGCATTTTTAATGTAAAAAATGAATCTTGATTTTCAGAGGGAATTTCCCTCTAGCATAAGTGATGTCAACATTCGACATTTGATTCCTTTCCTCTATCATGTCTGTCCGGAACGTTCACAAATGTTTTATCTCATCTTCAGTATCGTGTGATATTTAGTTTCTATAAAGGGTAGATACCCATTAAACAATCATTTCTTGAAATTCTGGCACAATTTAAGCTTCCTTTTTAACATCATCGTACCAAAGTGGTATTTAATTATAATTCATTTAAATATTGTTGATAGTACTCATTACAGTATGTATTATTGTTAGTAATGTATTACAACACACTCTGATCCTATGTATTATTGTTAACTCTCATTTTGTGAAGATGGGGCCCTGCTCACAGGCAGTTTGCTTTAAGGGAATCCCAACAATTTATATTGTGTTTTGTTGCCATATTTTGCCCTTGTTCACATTGTTTTGAAATAGAAAAATGAAAATGGTCTAAAATAATGCTGAACTTAATTCATCATCCCAGTTGGGATCAATGTGTATACTTTAAATACATATCACAGTCGAATCAATGTTGCCCATTTATCCAAACTGCTTCATCCATTTGAATAAGATTATCATATTGTTAAAAAAAAAACCTACATGTTCACAGAAAATAATATACAGAGTTTAAGAAAGAAATGACGACTAATCGATCTGAGAATAATACTTGATCTCAGATTGATACAAAAACAAAATCATGTTATAAAGTTATCAAAGTGGTACTTGCTCTCTGAATACTCATTTTTGTTTTATTTTCTCCCTCTTTTAAGCTTATTTTTGCATCTCATTGACTTTCTAAAGACACGATCTCAAAACCGTCGACTGCCTGCAAGAAGGCCGTTACAGCTATGTTTCATCAATGACAGTTTACAGCATTCTTGCGAACAGATGACAATACTCTTTACTTTCTTGATCAATCTTTCTAAAATCAATGCACATACATGCAGTTCCCTTCCCCTCCTCCTCTCTTGCTCTCTCCCCTCCCTCTATCTCCTACCGCCTCTCTCTCTCTCTCTCTCTTCCTCAATCTTTTTTCTGTGTTACCCTCTTTCTCTTTTTCCTATATATATTATCACCTCTCTTTCTCTCTCTCTCTCTCCCTCTTTTAATCTTTCTCCCCATCTTCATCCATTTCATATCCTTCCATTCTTTATCCCTCTCGCACATTCCCTAACTCCTTTGCCCCCTTCTCCCCCCCTCTCTCTCTCTCTCTCTCTCTCTATCTCTCTCTCTCTCTCTCTCTACCTCCCCTCTCTCTCTATCTCTCTCTCTCTCTCTCTACCTCCCCCTCTCTCTCTCTCTCTATCTCTCTCTCTCTCTCCCTCTCTCTCTCTCTCTCTCTCTCTATCTCTATCTCTCTCTCTCTCTCTCTCTCTCTATCTCTCTCTCTCTCTCTCTCTCTCTCTCTCTATCTCTCTCTCTCTCTCTACCTCCCCCTTTCTGTTCCCCTCTTTCACTATCGCCACATATTCACATGAAGTTTCTCCCCTTCTCAAACCATCAATCTGACTTCCATCAATATTCCCAATCAGTGTAAGCCATACTTCACCCTCTTATTAAACTTCCACCTACATGAAAGGTAACAGATACGGGGTGCTTTTCCAGGCTTTCGTGCGCTGATGAAAGAACCCCTATCCACCTTTGAAATCTCTGTTTCTCACCTCTCGTGCAAATGTTGATAGAAACCGATATTACAAAAGCCAATTTTGAATGCAACTGGGGTAATACGGAATTCACAGGACCCAGTAATCAGGTAATAAAATGGCTCCATCTAAATTTGCATTCTCCAGTTTGCAAAGCGAATGACGTATAAAGTAGCCTATTTTGACAAGTTTAGGTTTCTCTTGCCAAGTTTAATGGCACATTTTGTGCTCTTTGCCGAATCAATTTAAATCTAAATACTGCTCATATGTTATACCACCACACCGATTAGGTATCTCGATTGCCATGACCTTACCCACTCCTCTTCAATCTAAATTCTAATTTACAAATCACTTTTTCCTATTCCATGTTTTCTTCGCATATTTTATACTACCAATTTTTTGTATACTCTTTGTGACAAAAATAATCCATTTTTCTTCTTCATTTGTCATTTAGTTTTAGTGTTACCTTTTCTTTTATGTTAAATTCCCCTTCACGTCATTATCTCGTTCCACATCTTCGAATTCAGGGACCCGTTTCACAAAGCCTTTTTTTCAATGACAAATGACAAAAACCAGTGACAAATCTGCTGATAACCAATCAGAAACAAGGATTTCACTAGCGTATAACAACAACTGTCAATCATCAATGAGGACAAGTTTTGTGAAATGGGGCCCACTAGTACTTCGATTGTAACTGCTTCTATGTCTAACTGTCTTACGTCTTTATGTCTCATTATGCTCTCTTTCTCGATTAGAATTCCCATTCTCTCAACCCCTCTCTCTTTCTCTGCAAAAATTTATTAAAGTTAAACCCCTCTTCCCTAATAAAAATTATATTCCTACAAGTATCTCTCTCTTTCTCTCTCCCTCTCTCCCTTTTCTCCTCCTCTCTCTATCCCTCCCTTTCACTCCCTCGGTCCCTCATTGTCTATCTTACTATCTATCTATCTATCCGTCTAACTATAAATCTATCCATCCATCTATCTATTTAAAAGCTCCGATCACCCGTCTCCCTCTTTCCCCCTTTCTCTCTCTCCACGACTAAGCCTGAATCTCTTCCCCCTTGCCGTCAATCCTCATGAACGCATCTTAATGTCTTCCCCGCTCATCTACCCGGGCCCTCTCCATCACCATCACCCCTTGCCTCATCATTGGCCAAGGATCGCATCCCGGGGGAGCGCCTGCTCCTACCCATCGCTGCCATCTTCCAGGTACATCAGGAACGCTCATCGTGAATGCGACACTGCTTGACTCCGCGATACAGATTCGAGGTTAATACAGAAAGTCGATTATCTCAAGAGGGCAAATGCCGGTTACTGTTGACATGACTTAGTCGAGGTATTCATTCATTCACCGGCTTTTTCCTTCCGAATGGTAACGTTACAGACAATTTTCTTCTCATGAAAAACATTAACAGAGCTGTTTGGGTGAAACATTCGCTCTCGTTCATGATGTATTAATGCACCGCATTTTCTGCATGAATAACTGATAGAGCAATTACCATATTTACAGTATCCCGTGATTCTCAATTACTAAATCTCGACGTCCTGCTAAAGCATGGTTTCGGTTCAAAAGATTAGTTGGGGTTTTCTTTTTCGACAAATTTATACAGAAATTTTATAGTGCTTATACTTTGATTTCAAAGAAAGAAGAACAAAGGTGGACAAAATAGATATGCAATGAATGAAATATGGAGAGAGGTAGAGAGAGAGATAAAGAGAGAGAGAGAGAGAGAGAGAGAGAGAGGCAACAAATAAGAGAGAGAGAGAGAGAGAGAGAGAGAGAGAGAGAGGCAACAAATAAGAGTGAGAGAGAGAGAGAGAGTAGAGAGGGAGAGAGAGAGAAAGAGAGAAAGAGAGATATAGAGAGGCAACAAATAAGAGAGAGAGAGAGAGAGAGAGAGAGAGTGAAGAGGGAAAAGAGAGAGAGAGAGAGAGAAAGAGAGAGAGAGAGAGAGAGGGAGAGACAGAGGGAGAGAGAGAGGGACGATATATTATATATAAATGGAGAAGAAAAAGGAGGAGAGGAATATGGAGGGAAAGAGAGCAGGAGAATCCTTCCAGATGTTGATTCTCAATACGTTCATATCTTAAGCGGATATCAATCTCTGAACGTACGTACATGGCCTTCGATTTCATCCTTCAAATTATTATCTTGATTGTGAATACATATCTATTACATTCAACTGGGCCCAGTTTATATTACACAAATACATAGAGAAAGGAAGGCCTTTCAGATTACAAGCAGGGAAAATCCCGAGGGGAAGAAAAAATAATAATCAAGAATTAATCGATAAATTGAAGAGAAAGGAAGGGGGGGGGGGGAATCCGAGAGAGGAAGAGAGAAGCATGACAGGGGAGATCCGATCGTAATATAATGGACACTTACCGACTGAAGTGACAAAAAACGGGGGATAAAATCAGTACAAAAGGGTTTATGAACGTGAAAGCAGCACTGGTGAAAATATCACTTACATAATTGTAACAAGAAAGGAGAAAGGGGTGTGGGTCGTGGAGAGACGGCATAACAAACATTATGGCTTATCCTTGCAAACAACACATTCTGACTAATGTAATTATTATTCGTAACAGGTGAATAAAATACGGTATAACATGGCACTTAACAAAGATGTATGCATTGAATTTGATAACATTACGAAAATGGTCTATTCAACAGCGACGATAACAATTTAAAAAGTATCGATCCCAGTTTTATCCCGTTTCGGAATCTTAATTCTAGGAAGATTGGATCGGGTAAATTACGACAAACTTCGTCAGATAACTAAGATAAAGACACTGTTAGGTCTCTGTTACACGCACGGGAATTTATCTTCAATCATCTTTGGAATTCAACACTGAAGCGCAACGTCTAAAAACTAATCCTAACATAGAAAGGCGACGAACGACTAGACAAGGCGGACATTATTCAGGAAATTGAGAAGGAAGAATAGTCGCTATGTTCAGTTTGAACAGAATATATATATATTTAGTTAGGAGCTTGTAATCAAAGCCGTATATCTATCTCATCATGATGGCGTTGCCAATTGATGGATCGTATTATAAGTTCGAGCGAAGGACATTGGGCAGTGATCTCTATCGCCAATGTTATTATAGTTGAAGAATATATTGAACTGTTATTGCAGCTTGGGGTATGAGCGTCAAAAAGCGCGGGAGATCGCGTTTTCTTGTTATCCGGCCGATCGCCTGCAAGCGCTTTAATTTTCGCCGCGATTTAAGTTCCGAGAATTGAAGATACCTACAACAAGGACTGACATGCTTTGTACTGGTATACTACAAATGAATTAGTATTGCAAACGGTAGTGTAATTGAACACGATAAGAAATACCATACATTCACTGTATCATCGACAGTTAAAGATCAAAAATGTAATCTCGCGGTCTTAATAAAATGCCTTCTCGCAACGTATTTTTCTTTACTTTGTATACATTATGTATAATTTGTTTTATCCTATCTTTTTCTTCTCTGCTTATCTTTGTTTTTAATTATTTTTGTCACATCTATGCATATATGAGGATAGAGTATGTTCTCAAGCTCAACATAAATAGCAATCAAACAGCACCGAATCTCAAACTTCATCAGTAAATAACAATAAAGAGGGCGCCATTTCAAAAATTTAGGCAAGTCAAACAAACTTGTTTTAAAAAACAAATCCATCAATCAAATAGGGTGAGAGAATAATAGGTGTCATTCACAAGTCATTATACTCCTTATGTTTTATTTAAACGTTGTGATCCCTTACCCGATTATCTCTTTCTCTATTAATTCTCTCTCTCTCCCTCTTACTCTCTCTCTCTCTCTCTCTCTCTCTCAGACTCTTCATCATCACATTCATAATCATCCCAACTGCTATCCGTCACGCTTTCTACATCATTTCTATATCTGATTTTCTCCTTCTAATTGTTTATCTTTTTAATTCTTCTGAAAGCATTAAAGGCATCGATTAACAATGTTACATCTGAGATGCATGGCCCTACATGTTATCAGTGTCTGTGATATAGTGTATTATTAACCGTATCAGACATCTGAGCAGGTCAATTTTTAAATGTTATTGCCCTCAAGGTTTGATGGATAAACCAACAAAATTACAATAAATTAGTCCGCTCAGAAAAGTCAATGGGATTTTGTGTGTAATCTGGCGGGCAATATAGGTTATACAGTAAACCAATGCGCAAATATTTTAGCCCGCTCAGAAGAGTCAATGGGATTTGTGTGTAATTTGGCGGGTGATATAGGTTATACAGTAAACCAATGGACAAATATTTTAGCCCGCTCAGAAAAGTCAATGGCAAAATGCGTGTTAAACTAGTGAGCAATAATGTAGATCCAGTTGTAATTTACATCGCGCATCAGCTACTGTAATTTACATCGCGCATCGCGTATAAGAAAATGCGCACTTTGCGCCAACTCCATTGTGACGTAACAATCACACCCTAGGCAAACTGCTTGCAGTGTATCGAAAATCTGTCAAACACTGGATGAACAGTGCTGGTTTGACAATGTTTTTGCAACTTCTAATGTTAGGAAACCCTGTATAGCCTACATAATTTAAGAGTATAAGATAGTAAGAGTTTCTTGTTTGCTCTAGATATCTGATGTGGTTAATAATAGTAATATTGACTGCCTAATTCAGGGCAATACGACTTGTCATATATCACCCTCACCTTCGGTTCGGGCGATATATGTCGTATTGCCCAGAAGGCAGTCAATATTACTTAAATATTGAAGCCCTAACAAAATTGCGCTTCAAAGTGATCATGAAGTGCCTCAAAAAGTAAAAATCTCTGAGTGACCGGTTAACATACTCATTTTCCCCAATAGAATGTAGTGTTATCGAAACCGATAGGAAAACGCAAAATGAAATTTTGATTTCCAATCATATATATATTGATAATCAGACAGGCGATTGGCTTGTAAAAGTCATGGGGTTCCTGGCTGACCTAAAATTTATAAATATCATTGCAGGATGAGATGAATCCAGGATTTTGTTTCAGAATCTGAGACAAAGTTACACAGAGTCCTTTTAACATCACTCACCTATTCCCGTACTTCTCCTTCTATCATTTCTCGTTACGTAATTTCACCCCACCCCTCGACATTTCCTCTTTCACTTTGCTATATGTTGGTGTCCTTCCTCCTCTCCATACATTCTAGTGACATGCCTGCACATGCCCATCAATTATCTCTTCACACCTTCATGCTTTTTCCGCTCCCTCTCTATCAATTCCTATTATTTCCCCAAACTCCTCTCACGGTCTACGTAAAAATATTGAAATCTCCTTGCGCTGTTTCTATTCACTTAACAAGGTCCATTCTCAACGTCAATCATATTCACAAGTCTTCACTAAAAACATGTCCATCAATAGGAGAGATGTTTCTCTTTTAAATGGCCCAATCTTGCACGGCATGCTCTAATTCTGTCAAGGAAAATTGAAATAGGGCAGGTCTATTTGGACTAAAAGCACAATTCAACCGATTGGAAAAATGATGGCATCCACATTAGCATAACAGAATTGATGACTACCAGGTCATAATAATAATAAAAAGACATACTTTGTAATTCCGAAGTAACAAGCCACTAACCGTATGAATTGGGTTAATATATGCAACATATACAAAACATATAATCTATAAAGCAGGAAGGTAAACATGTTAATAGAAACATAGAAACCGGGAGATAGAGAGAGAGAGAGAGAGAGAGAGAGAGAGAGAAGACCAATGGAGACAGGATAGGGAGGGAGGGAGGGAGAGAGAGATAGAGAGAGAGAGGATGGGAAAGAGAGAATAAAAAACAAAATTAACGAGATGAAGTCTAGTTACGCATTTCTTGTTCAATATGTTTCCGTTAAATACGTATATAATGACTGATGAAAAAGAAGAACTGATAGATTAAAAATGGGTTAGGCTCGGCGTACACTACACGATTTGACTACGATCCGGTTTTTGAAAGAATTGCAATTGCATGTGATGTGAGAGAGTGTAGTTGACTACACTTTCACATTTAACAAAATTCTAGCTTCAAATGATTTTCAAGCTTTCTTGGAGGAGGAAGAGCTTAGTCGGCTCAAAATCGTAGTGACGTCAGACTAGTAGTGAGATTATCTATGATTTGATGACGATTTGACTTTTCTTTTGAATAGCAGGTTTAAATGCACTAAATTCCGCTCAGTATGCTATAGTATTTCAGTCATTATTTAGAACCTACGTCGCGAAAAAATGTTGTTTACATTTTCATATATAATATAATTAAAGGTTCTTCGAAAATCGGATCGTAGAAGGATCGTAGAAGGATCGTAGAGGATGAGCTGGGGATTACATTTCTGTAAAACAATTTGAGGGTCTCTGTATCTAATTTCTTGGGTTGTAATTCCGACACATAAGGGAAGGAAATGCCTGTAGTATGGAGCTGCAGTGTCTTTTGGTACACTGACAGCATGGGTCAACATACTCTCGCAGCTAAATGAATGATTTTTGTTGGGTTCCTTCCTATTTTTAGCTTTAGCAAGTATATGTTGCACAGATATGATGGCATCGGTGTATTGAGAAAGACAGAGATAGAGTGTCATGAAAGGTCATTGTCTTTAGGAGAGTTTATGTCTAACACGTCATAGCCTGTATAAAGGGAAGCATTATTTAAGACATAATAATATGTTGGCTGTGGACTACCATTACATGTGTGAAATAGGTGTACATTTTAGCAATCAAGAGAGGGGGAGAGAGAGAGGGAGAGAGGGAGGGAGGAAGTGAGGAAGGGAGAGAGGAAGAGCGAGGGCTGGGACGGAGCGAAAGGAAAATGGACAATAATGTTGATATTGCCCCTCTACCACTATTTTTCCTCAAGTCAAATGCAACGTTAGCTTTGATCAATTAAGCTTCCAATGATTAACATCTCTTTTTAGTTTTTACAAAGTCCTGACGACAAAGGCTGTAGTATTGCACTTCTTATTAAAGACAACACCTCGAATTTGACGACAGGGCAACAATTTCTTAGCGAACAACTTGCGCCCGCTTCTTACAATATTTCAACCGCTTTACTTTTCGCTTGTTCTAGACATGTCTCTCTCCCGTTTTCAATTAATCTATTGATCTATAGACGCACATATAAGTTAAATGAAACAGTGATGGTACTGTGTAGAATATCAGAAAATGCATAAGGAAGGTTTTAAACAATTTTAAATTGAAGCAATATTTTTTCTTCTTATTTAGGATGTTTCACAAATTGTCCGTCGCCTTCGTAAATTTCATTCCATTTCTCTGCATCTATAAATAGGCCAACGTGTACTTTTAAACACCCCAGTCTCTTTGTTGTAAAAGACGACATTCGTTCAATCTACATAATCATTCTTAATTTGGTATACGTTTAAACAAGAACATGTCTATCGCCTTTGTGTACTACAAAATTACGAGTTTCATTCCGTTCCGCTGCCTCTATAAATAGGCCAACATGTACTTTTAATCACCCCCGATCTCTCCCGTGTAAAACACGAGATTCGTTCAATCTACATAATTATGAAGGAGTATATTTACAAAAAAATGAACATAACTAAAATGGCGGACCATCATGCATTACAATGAAACCCCAAGCGATTTTGACCTTTTTGGTCGGTGCTGTTCAGTCTCGGAGCGATGAGTTGCCTGTACTTTCTTCTTCATTTTTTGAAGAAGAGTGAAAGTGAAACGCGGAGACGGTGAGAGCAAATTAAAAAGGAATAAAAATCAATATGTCCCAACAATGATATCATACGAGGAACCCTGTGCGGGTATGGTCTCCGACAACCTATGATGCAGTTGAAGATAATATTCTCTTCCGCTTTAAAGGTAATATCGAACTTTTTCTGTCGGGAAAGGAAAGTCACAAATGCATTCGCTTAAAAGGCATAATATGATATGGTTTTAGGGAGACCGGATTGAATCGTGTTTTGCTTTAATAAAACTATTCCCCCCCCCCCCCCCATTCCACCCCGCTCATTCAAGAAATTTCAAAAAATGCCTCAAGAGTATACTCTACTCGGCGTTTGTTATGAGTGGTTTTCTTGATCTCATTTTGATGATTTAAAACACTTTCGACGTTTCCCTGTTAGTTCTCTAAATGTCCAAACGCATGCATTTTAGACATTTGCCAGTAAAGGACCTTCCAAAAAATTTCTCTTTAGTGATCAACGTATCTGTGACTTTTGAAGTGACTCACATATGTAAAAGTAAAACATTTCTATGTAGTCTTTGCCTGTATGTCTGTCTGTTTTCCCCCTTCCTCTTCTCCTGTATGTTCGTGATGGTGTGCCTGTCTCCTTTTCCCTTCCGAATTCAATAATATTGTTATCTCTTTTTCTATATGTTCTCTTCCTATCCCTCTGTCTCTCCCCGTCTTCCGATGTATACTTCAATACATCCTGTCAGGACGTCCAGACGTATTTGTTTCTGCTGAAACAGATACAATTGATTTTTTTTTCTCCATAAAATATGGTACAGTTTATCATAAAATTATAATTTTCAATTCCATGTATTAAAAAAAAATGTACGCAGCAGTGTGTCGTTTGTTCCCTCTATATTTCGTTCGTTCCCTCTTTTCGATAAAGGATAAGTCACTGAATACGATCGCAACTATTTTCAAAAAAATCAACCCAAGGGCATTTTCAATACCTTATCGGTCATCCCAATAGAAACCATGTTCAGATGATAATAATAATAATAATCATGTTTACCCAGGGTAGCCTCATCAGTATTCATAATGTTCTCCCTGAGGGCCCTACGGAGTCGGTAATACGTCATTGTAATGTTCGCACATTTTATCAGGTGACGCGCACGGCTATTGAAATTCCTTTAGGTTCAATCTTAGAAAGTAGTTGCGATCGTAGATGTTTATGTTATCTGATTTCATGTATACCTGACTGTCTTACTGTTGCCTTGTCCCTACCGTTTATAACGATACATGGTATGTGGTATCACGACTCATGTGTCACTTGTTTCCTCTCTTCTTTCGTGTTTGGGTGGAGTTAACCAAACATCGCTCTTTAGGTATCACCGGGGACTTGTAAATGCATGGCATGTGTCTGCGATTCCCTTAAATATATTGGGAACAAATTTGCCAGCACGAGGTTAATTATGTATCCATCCAACTGGGCATTTTTGTTTTACACAACTTGAGTAATATATATTGTCCAATTAGAGTCAAAATAGAGAATAACTACTTCAAAATGGGCAAAATGTTAACGAGATTGGGTGAAGAAAAACATTCCCAAGTTCGAGGATGCATAATTACCATCATGCCACATTTTTATAAAACCCAGCATCAACAGGGTTGGTTTTCCTTTTATCACGTCTTCTTTCAATCAAGCAATTATTGATTGAATCTAGGTCAAGAAATTAAACATGTGGCCATGAAACCCTGAAACCGTGACATACGTGTGTCGCATTAGGACCTATCCGTGGGGGCGTCACGAAAGAAGAGCGTTCGATTACTTTCCCCCTTTCGTCAGCAAATCTATAATGCATTTTATGATTTTTTTCGTGTTAAACATCATAATGGTAATGATAATATTCCGTTATTGTATTGTAAACATTTCATTATACAGTCAAACCTGCTTTAGTGACCACCTGTCTACAAAGACCACCTGTCAACAAGGACCATATTGTTTGTTTCCCTTGAAAATGGTTTCTCATCGAAACATGTACTTGAGGAACCTGTCTACAGAGACCACCTGTCTGCAAAGGCCAATTTCTGTGTTTCCCTTGGACGGTCGCTATAGACAGGTTTTAGTGTACATGAAGTTATAAATTATAACGGTCATACGCGTGTGCAAAGTGGTTTGGAGATAGTATCCTATAGCTCCCGCTGCCATTATCAGCGCACGTACAGTGCCGTTCAAAAGTAATAATCTTGTCACCTACACACTAAAACCTGGATGGAGAGAGACAACTGCACATGAAATGCCTTGCTTGACATGTCCTTTGTGTTTGTTTGGTCTTTTAGGCAAATCTCATAATCTGAAGACCTATTTAACACGTTTTATCACAATTAACACGATTGCAACAACTTTTGAAAAATCAACCTCAGGCAATTTGAATGGCCCTGTACGTCACCTTTTCACACGTGCGAACATAACATGCTCGACTAGCACTTGTGCTAACTTCTAGTTCCCATTAACAACTTCACCTAAATATAGTAATACACATTTTTACGTATATATCTTTTGTACATTTAAACCATTACTGTTCAATCGAGATTACTCTTATGTTATGTATACATGTATCAGTATTAACTTTTGCATTGTATGATTGTTCATATGTACTGTCATTATTGTGTTGTGTTGTTGTTAAGAAATTCAAATTCAAATTAAAAAACAGTCACATATACTATTACGTAATCCGAAAATGGTTTATAAGTTGCATACAATAAAGTATCGAAATCGCCATTGAGTTAATTTCGCGAAAGAAGTTTTTATAGGTTACCTTTTGTTTTCTTTAGAAAAAATGCTTTTTGGAACATTATAGCCAAATTGTGGTTCGGAACCCCATACGCCGTTTGGAAAAGAAAAGAAAAACTGTTGACGCCCCTATCTGCCATCATCATGAACCTGTATACCATCATGCACCTGTATACCAAAGATCAGGGGGCGGGCCTTGGGCATCAATTAATCATGGGGGCGCTTCCGTCATTTCCACCGCCAAAAGATGTCAATTTGACGGGATCATAATTGCCGTCATTCTCACATCACAAATAAACGTCCTCCTCCGCAATTAATCATTCTGCGTGGGTTCCGCCTTGAAGTTCGTTTGGTCCATTGAGAATTAAAATCATTGTGGTTTAATTACGCTCTTTAGATGTCCAATATGAGTACGATCAAACTCATTTTAAGGGGAGATCAGTCTATTTGTTCGCCTCGCTTCTCCTCCTATCCGGTCTAAAGTTTGACGTTTTGATTAGATCTTTCCGGATATTTGTGTAGTCAGTTTGACACCTCTCGACAATCCGGTATCTCTTTTAAAGGTCAGGTTTAAGATCTATTATCCAAGTCAGCTTTTATTAATGCGAGATTGGGAAAGTGAAAAAAATGACGCATAAGATCCCGCCCACTTCTGCACCATTAAACGATCAGAGTCCTCTTAAAACAGCTTTCAGATTTATGAGATATAAACCTTTCTATTCACTTTTCATAACGTGGAGACGTGAAGATCAATGTTTGTTCTAACGAAAGAGGCTGGTGTTTGCCTTTATTAGTTCAACAGTGTACTGATGTGACCGAATGACCCGATTGTGAAATTGAGGGCGTGAGTCACCATCCACAAAAAAAGGAAAGAAAAAAAAACTGATCAGATGATCAGATGAGCGGGGTAATGTGAGTATTTCTTTTAAAAAAAGGTCTTCATTATTCCTAATTGGTTAAAGACATTAATCAAAGTTGATCATTCCGATGAACATGATAATGAAAATAAACACCCATGTGTGTAGGGGGAGGGGATCACAGCCATTTACAAAGCAATTCTGTGTTTAAACACGAGTACTGGCTCTGACTGTCATAAGTCATGTTTATGTAGCTAAGCATTTGCCTTCTGAGCCCCGTTGCATACAACTTACCATTTACTATCAATATTAACTACAATGGCAACACCACTCAACAGCCAATCAAATAAAGATTTCCATGGAAGTTACCATTAATGGCAAAGTAACCATCAAATGTAAGTTTTATGCAACGAGCCCCTGCTAAATATGCCGTTGTAATCCCATTAACATTTACTTCGTGGAGTTTGAATTCGAATCTGGTCTCTCTCTGTTTCAAGCTTTCTCCCTTCTTTCATAACTTTCCTCGTTATCCTATATCTAGCGCCCCCGCACCCCACCGTTCTCATCCATGTTCATTTAACCCGCCCACGCACCCCACCGTTCTCATCCCTGTTCCTTTAACCCGCCCCCGCCCATCATGCAGACATCCAGCTCCTCATTTCCAGGTACTTTTGATTAAAGCCCATCCTTGAATCACGTCCGCATGAGATTGGTATACGGTTCCGCATCATCACTCATCTCCCCATCTCCCGCTTTCCTGCGATGTTCACACGACAGTTAGTAAACTTACAGTTTAGCTCTTGCTCTTAAACTGCGAGGTTTGAATAAGAATTTGATTTATTCAGGGAAGCTTCATCAGCGTCAATGGTGTTCTTTCTGAGGGCCCTGCAATTAATATTACCACCAACGATTGTCAGGCACCCAATAAATAAAACCTTGGTTGAGAGTGGCAAATGTGGATTTATGACTTGCCCAAGGACGTTAGTGCCAAGCTGAGATTCGAACCTTCAACCATTAGATTGAGCGTCAAGTGAATGAACCACTATACCACGACATAATCGTGTATGTATGGACAGTTCAGATGCACTCGTGGTTATAAAACTTTGAGTTTAATCGAAGTTACAGACCATGAGCGATACATTTAGGCAGAGGTGGTCTTCACTCAAAGTTTGTGCCGTGCAGACGCAATCAACTTGGAGGTATGGTCTGGTATGGTGTGGTATTTATTTTTCAAATCACAATATCAAAAAAGCAATACAACAAAAGAGAAAAGTACATATAAAATCAAGAATATAGTGATAGCCGATTCAGCTTTGTAATATGACAAAACTGTTCTTCCTTGAAGTCCAGAAAATTAAATGAAAAGTGAACCTACAAAAGCAAAATACACAATTCTATTTATTGTTGTAAAATTGAAGACATCTAGAAACACATCTAAAACTTTAATTAACCCGCCCCATCCCCTCCCAACATCTTGTAGTTTGAATGACTGCTTGCTCGGCTCTTAGTTCAAACCTTTTGAATACTCGTTGTTTTGTTCCCGTGTGAACCCTCGTCGTTTCTAGTAGATGTTTTAAACTTCGAGGTTTTGCAAACTTAAAATTTTTATAAAAACTACGACGCTGCCGTGTAAACATGGCTGCCGTCAGATGCTACCCCCTATCGCCCGCATCACTTGACTATCAACCAGCAGGCATCTATTCATGAGTCATTACTTGGGGTGGTGGTACGAGCGTGTGTTCCTTCCACCCCCTCATCGGGAGGCAAGATGAAGAGATTGAGAAGTCAAATCGTCGCCGACAGATCGCGGTCAATGTAGTATCGCTCGCATGAGAGAATAAATAAAAGGTGTTAACGGCCAACCGCCAGGCCAAGCTTTGAATCGATTTTGCCAAGAATACTCACGCAGTCATCTCCTCATGCCTCGTGGAAGATAGGAAGATGGGAAAGGAAGATGAGGTGCTTCATAATGCTCTTATCGATCATTTCTTTGAAATGTTCAGCAGTCAGAACCCAATCTTATGATTTTCATTTCCACGAGGCGCATCTTCCTTTAAGAATACTCAATATCCCATTGTACAGATAATGCTTGGTACTTAATTTAGTATTGATGGCTTCAAAGTTAACTTTGTAAAGATTCCATCTCGCATGCCAAGTATACTGCTATTGTTGTCTCTGCCACACTTGATATCTTGCAATCGGTAAATTATCACGACAAACGCAATTTAGAAATTGATCTTTGAACCTGGACTAAATTTTAAAAAATACTAACATTACGCCTGAGAATGTGTTAATAATTATCACAAAGATAACAATTTTACATCTATTTTATGGTCGTGCAAGATGGTGTATGTACCAACTTTATTCAAATCATGAATTGAGCTAACAAAACAAATAAAACAAGCTATATGTATGGTAAATCAAAATTGTTTGAAATCTTTGAAAGTTATATGTGGCTACCAAAACTATCATTATACATGTAATTGTAATATTTACCGATTCAAAACTAATAGGAGATATATAATTTATTGCAGCACATTTTTATTATTTCATATCATTGGTAAAGGTCTCTCTTGTTAATGAAGAAGCAGATTGGTCATTATGCATATTTCAAAACATTCGCGAAAGGAATATGTTCTTGTAGGCTTCCGTGGTGAGCGAGTATTCAAAATAGAATTCTTTCTCAGAATTACTCCCAGAAGAATGTCATCAGTTATTTCCAAAACTCTTAAACTTTTATAATCTGCTTAAAACTGCCCAAATCTTAATCACCCCTTCTTTTCATCATTTTTTCTTTCCATTTTAACTCATATATTTTGGTGTATAAACACCGAAAATCGTATCGTGTACATTTTTAATTCAACTCAATATCATTCTATGAGTATCTCTTTAATTTTCTGTTCTTCGGATGTATACCTCTCCGCAATTCCTCTAAATGCCCTATATCTGGATTCGTTTTAACGAAAGAGTGTAATCAATAAACGTTTAACTCAGGCTATCACATGGTGTTACCGAAAACTTTCAGTTGAGATAAAGGAAATGCATTGATTCTGCGATAACACAATCAAAGCCCCCATCGGCCACACCCCCCCCCCCCCACTAGAACGCCACTGTCCCTAGAGATAATATTAAGTTAAAGGGATAGTTGAGTTCTGTTTTCAGACCGCAAATGCCTTCAAAGTGCATGGTTATTGCTCTTATTCTTATCTATGACATTTATAGTGCCCTTTTAGAACCTAAAATTGATATGAAGAGAGTTTTAGACCCCGACATGTGTGAAATTTAGCCAATACGATCATACCAATTCAGCTCCACTTTCAAAAAACACGGTGACCGTTAATTAATTATTTAATTAAAAATAACAATGCATGGGCCGGCTGGTTGTGCGTAATATAAGCAACACGAAAATGCCCCCCAAAACAACTTCGGCATTGGCTGAAATACGACGTAAAAGGCATTATTTCGTTTTTTTTCCACGGTTTTTTCAAATTTTTCAAATATCTAATACTTGTGGTGGTACACAAGTATTAGAAATCGTTATATTTCAGCCGTCTCTGAACCGATTTTGTTCAACCAAAGATGATTTTGTTCTTTCAAATTTGACACTCAGTTTTTCATTATCTCACAAAAAAAATTATTTTGTGTAGCGCCCTCTGCAACAGAACTCGACTATCCCTTTAATACCCGTTTCCAAATATTCCCCTTTTGAGTGGAGGAAGATATTGTGATCATCTCCAATAACAGAAATGGGACTACTATACACAACCCTAGAGAATGTATAAAAGCTAGTAAAAAAGAAAAAGAAAATGGGAAGTTTAGAAGGACAAGATATATTTTTGAGGGGAGGGCAGAGGGAGGTGCTTTTACATTACGATAACACAATCGAATCCCCCTTCCTTCACCAGTACGCCAGTGACCGTAGAGATTGGTAAGGATATTGGAATTTGAACTGATGTAATATTTGCTGGCGTTTGAATCTATATATAACTACTCCTTTGCAGAATATAAATTCTCTCGAGATAACATCAATACATCTTAAATCTCCCCTTGGGTTTGCAAATGATGTTAACTGATCGTTGTAGTTTAAATAAGGTGAGAAATCCCATTTGTATTTAGATTGTCATCGGTTAAAGATGAAGTTGAGTTCTGGTCATGCGATTGCATTGTGAAAGAAACGGTGTGAAATCGACCAGAAAAGGTTGATCATCTAGCATATAAGAATTTGTGTGTATTGCAAGGTTCTGGAATCATCAAAATGATAAGAAATTTGGCCAAGTCTTGGTAAAGTTACAAACACTGTACACAGAAAGATGTATATGGGACTACACGAACACGTGGCGTAAAAACCTACCCCCCGAGTTTTACGAGTTACATGACATATTTAGAATATAAAGGCATTTGAAGAGCCATGCTTTTCAGGGAACATGTCTTATCTGATGTTCTTCCACACTTGCATAATAAGAATGATAACGCTCACAAATTATTTTTCACCTCTTCCCAGAACTCAACCTTCGCGGTCACACCTAACCCTTAACGAGAGTTATAGTTTAAAACTACCCTTACAAAAAATGTTCAATGGTATACCAATGGTATACCATTCGAAAGTACCACTGAAAATACCATACAGATACCATTCACAAACACCATTTAAATACCATTCGGATACGCTTGAATGGGCACCATTCATCTACCAGTGAAATACCATTCAACCTAATAATATTTTTTTGGACGCTCATTTGCATAATCACCAATGGTAGATGAATGGTGCAAATGAGCGTCCAAAAAATTATTATTAGGTTGAATGGTATTTTACTGGTAGATGAATGGTGCCCAATGGTACGTTGCGAGCGTAATCTCAATGGTATCCGAATGGTATGTAAATGTTGTTTGTGAATGGTATCCGTATGGTATTTTCAGTGGTACTTCCGAATGGTATTTAAATGGTGTTTGTGAATGGTATCCGTATGGTATTTTCAGTGGTACTTCCGAATGGTATACCATTAGTATACCATTGAACATTTTTTTTGTAAGGGCAGCTTCATTAATAATTGTTAATTGTTTACGATCAGATAAATAACTTGATAAAGGTGTGCCCCTAATACTGTAATATTTCATTTTTTTGTAATAAAATTGAATGATTTATAAGCTGCTTTAATTAACCATAACAGATGTTCATATAAGCAAATGTATAATAATGTACATCACAGAGTCATATGAGTGGGACCACAGGCTCAAAACAGCAGTTACTCACGGTAAAGAGACACATATCAGATCCAACATCACTCCAAATTGAAGAAAAAACTAAAGATCCATCATTGTTCCTGAGGACTAGAGTATTATTCCTTGCAGTTTGTCAGCTTTGAAACGTACTTGATCATGAAGAAAAATTCGCGAAAAATAAATCGAAATCACAGAGCAAATTGTAGTTCAAAGTATAAGGGACACCTAGTTTTCTCAAAGTCACTACCATTGAAACACCATTGACCATACAATTCCACCATTGAAACATCATTCACCATACAGACTCTACCATTGAAACACCATTGACCATATAATTCCACCATTGGCACACCATTGACCATACAATTCCACCATTGAAACACCATTCACCATACAGACTCTATCATTGAAACACCATTCACCATACAGACGCCACCATTGAAACACCATTGACCATACAATTCAACCATTGAAACACCATTCACCATACTGACTTTACCATTGAAACACCATTCACAAATACAGAATCCACCATTTGTACACCATTGACCATACAATTCCACCATTGAAACACCATTGACCATACAATTCCACCATTAAAACACCATTGACCATACAATTCCACCATTGAAACACCATTGACCTTACAGACTCGACCATTGAAACACCATTGACCATACGGACTCGACCATTGAAACACCATTCACCATACAGACGCCACAATTGAGACATCATTGACCATACAGACTCTACCATTGAAACACCATTCACCATACAGACTCTACCATTGAAACACCATTCACCATACGGACTCGACCATTGAAACACCATTCACCATACAGACTCTACCATTGAAACACCATTCACCATACAGACGCCACCATTGAAACACCATTGACCATACAGACTCTACCATTGAAACACCATTCACCATACAGACTCTACCATTGAAACACCATTCACCATACGGACTCGACCATTGAAACACCATTCACCATACAGACTCTACCATTGAAACACCATTCACCATACAGACGCCACCATTGAAACACCATTCACCGTACAAGTCCACCATTGAAACACCATTCACCATACAGACTCTACCATTGAAACACCATTCACCATCATACACCACCATTGAAACACCATTCACCATACAGAATCCACCATTGGCACACCATTGACATACCATTTACTATTGATGCTACCATTCAAACACCATTCATTTACCATTCGTTTTTTTTGTAAGGGTAAAGTATGACTTTAATTGTTTACTGTATGTAGGGTTAATCTTTAATCATAAATGCATTTTATATTAATCGTTAGCGTAAAAGTGGAACCGCAGCTCAAAGTCAGGTACTTTGTAGCTGCTGTTTTCTTTTTTTCGTTGCTTCCTTAAAATCACGCGCGCAACCTTGTGAAATCTTCCTTTTTTTATTCCGAATGAAGGAAATGCTTCATTCTGTATTCTCACAGCGCCTAGAGTAGGCATCACGATATGGGTTTCTCTCTCTCTCTCTCTCTCTCTCTCCCGTATCATGGTTTTGTTTAGCAAAATGTCCTTCACATTAGCTCAAGGGCATTCACTTCTTCAGCATTTAAGTGGTCACCGGTGACTTTGGTTTTCTCAACCGGCTATAGGCCTTATATGAGATAAATTAAAACAAAATTATTGCACATATTCACTCTAATGGTTTCAAAATCATCGAAACTGTGGAAACAGTCAATTCTTTTTCTGTTTCTACGCTCTTCATTCCTATTTCGTATTCCACGTTTAATAGACACTTATCAATTACAACATTCACGTTAAAAAGAACATTTGATAATTTCATTGCTCCTAATATATGGCTCCAATTGAGCGCGGTGGTTTGGGTCTGCACCCTCCCTTTTCCCCGGAAGAATCTTCCCCGTATTCGGGTAGCGAGACAGACCGTATCGCAGTTTCTATATATCGAAATGACGAAATTACGATTGAACGCTATGGAAAGGCCTATAATATGATGCAATAACTAGATCATGAACTACTCCAGCATTTTAGGAAAGTTTTGCTTCACTCCGTTCACCACAAGGCAAAGTGTATTTCAGATTTTTTAAATAGTTATATTTATTAAAATAGATTGATAAGGAGAAATTGAGTACTTCCTAAAACAATCGGGCAACTTCTTGTTTCCTTCGTATTGTCTTCATGAGGCGAAAATAGCCCTATGGTACCGATGAATACACGAAGTAAAGACGGAGATGACACGATTTGACTAGATGCCCTCAAGATAGCCTTACGAATTGAGGGCAACATGGAGACACGAATTCAACACAAAAACGAATCTTCGCAAGGTCTTCGGGCAATTTTTTGGCATGCCAAAGATATTGGCAAACGCTCACGAAGTTGCTACCGGAGCCTGAGAAAGTCAACCGGCGCGCGGCGGTCTTACGATGGCTTCACGAATGGCCCGATGTCTTTACGATCAGAGCCGAATTTGAACATTTTCTTTAAAATCGTGTATCAATCTGCATGGTGTCAATTTTGGGACAGTGTGACGCGGGCATATAGAAAAACATTAATCTACATTTGCCATGGAGGGACAGAGGGAGATAAATAAATACATAGAGAAGGGGAAAGAGAGTGAGAGAAGAGAGGGGGCGGGGTAGTGAAGGATTAAGAGGGAAGAAAGACTACTTTATGGGAGAAAATAGAACATTAGTGACTATCGGAGCAGAACAAAAGAGACAGAAATCGACCGAAATTGGCAGATACCGACTCAAGAAGAGAAGTGGGAAAGACAGAAAAGGAGAGAGAGACAGAGGGGGGGGGGGGGGGGGGGGGAGAGGGAGAGAGGGAGAGAGAGGGGATGGGTGACATGAATTTTTTTTTGATTTTTTTTTTTTTTTTTTTTTTTTTTTTTGATTTTTTTTTCCCCTCTGAAGTTTATAAACTCATAATTTATCAAAGCTTTTCATCTCAAGGAGTAGAGGTTGGTTCATCAATACACAGGCCCAAAATGTCAAAAGGAAGATGACCATTGTCAATTCATCTTTACTTTAAATGCGTAAAATACACAAATGATTGTTATCTTGATAATGATTACAATCATGATGAATATTGTGATATAAATGATAATAATTTTTCTAAAAAATCATAAAGTTATATATAAATAATGTTGAGAAAAACATGGGATGTTGTATATTCTAATATATAATTTCTAAGCAGTCTGTGTAGCAGCTAAAACATGCACATGATGTACACAAGAAGGTTAACATCATTTCCCAAAGTTCCCATTAAAATTGGCATATCAAGGCCAGGGTAGAGGGGGCTGGAGGCTATAACTGGAATAATCATCTCCCTCCCCCACCCTACTTATTTCTATCATTTTCCACCCACACGCGAAAGTATAATCATGATCTCGATCGGGCAAAAAGCGGCTTACAATATCAACAAACGCAACAGGTACGATGGCGGTTTAGTTTGGACCGAGCCCGCAATTGATGCAGTAGCTTTACTATTAGAAGCAACAAAATACCAAAACAAACTATCGCTTTCCATTGCTCAATCATCCTTACTTCCTGCGCTCACAATGACAACTTCGCTTTCTCCTTTCCTCTTTCGTCTCAGATACCTTCTCCTTTCATTTTTCTTGCCTCCGTAAACAATATCCCTTCCTTGACGTCAAAAGTTTTATATGATCAATCGAAAGCGTGGCGTGCAGAGTGTCCGCAAGAAGGGAAAAAGGCGTGTTAACATTTGGACATTATTTTGTACATCGGGCATTTTGCGCTGATGAGTCGGCTTTATATATGGTAGTTCTGACAGTGCAAACGTACTACAGAATGGTGTGTGAATGCAACACAATGGCAACTGATATAACTGGCAGAACCATAACATTGCAGCAGTGGAAATGATACTGTTTTCAATCTACTTTAGGGGTCATATCAGCAAATAGTATTTGCAATCACTCGCATGGACATCATTCTCAAGCGGTCCAACAATTTTTTTCCAAGAAGCCTTTCATCCTGAGCATAATGATAATAATATTCGGTTCTTGTATAGCGTATATCACATCCATTGCGGTGCTCTAGCATTTCAAGGAATTAATTTCCGCCATGTCCCCAATTACCTCACCTGGGTCGAGTGCGGCAAATGTAGATTAATGTCTTGTCAAGGACATTACAGCCGCGGCGGTACTCGAACCGCTGACCTTGTGATCCACAGTCCGGTGACACGTTGACTCGACAAATTTAAAGCATATGGGCGTTACTAATAGTTTCCTCCCCCAAAACCAAATGCGATTACTGAGGAAGTCCTGATTATGGACAAATACTGGATTTTATATATCTTTACCAATTTATATAGAAGTGAAACATTTGAAATATTTTACCTAATTTTTGTCTCCATCCATTTTAAAGGGTACCTCCTGAGGAGGTGCTACTAAAGAAAAAAAAAGACTTAAGTGGAATTGATCTTATTTATTAAAAAAATATGCAAATGTGAGCATTAAAAACATCCAACTTTTCTCTCTTTATCTTCTCCAATAAATGTGTAAGAATATCAAAACGTGTTAATGCGTAATAATATCACATCAAAATATGATTATGTTTATATTCCTAAATATGATAATTCATAACAAGCTAGAATAAGTCGTTTAAATTAATCTTCAGTGATTTAGGGAAGAGTGACTTTGTTTTGAATCTGCTCCTCGTTTGTCCTGCAAACATCAACAAACAATTACTTCCATTTTCTTAGATGCTGCTTGTAAATATCGGCTTGCATGGAGATGTAGATGCACAGGGAGGTTTGAGGAGTCCTTAAAAGGACTCTTGGTTATCTTTCTTGAGGGTGTGTAGTCCTGAAAAGGACTGTTTGTGTAGTCTTGAAAAAGACTGTTGGTTATCTGTCTTAGCTTATAGTTTCAAGGAGAACTATAGCGCTTGGAGAGGATGTGTGGCGAGAGTGGCTCGACGTATCGAACAGGTTGACTATCCTGACGACGGATAGTCAACCTGTTCGAAACGTCAGGACTCCTCAATCCTCACTCTCTCTTACACGGTGCATCCGCAAGCCTACTGTATCACATTTTCTTGTTGTTCATGTTGCCCCAGTGTAGCGTATGATATACCTCCATCTGTTGGCAGGTTTCGTTATAAACTAGTGAAATCCTTGCTTCTGATTGGTTATCCGCAGATTTGTCACTTGTTTTTTTGTCATATGTTATTGAAAAAAAGATTTTGTGAAACGGCTCCCTGGTCATGCGATTGCATTGTGAAAGAAACTGTCAAGAAGCTATTGTAATAGTTTGATCATGTAGCACGCAAGTACTGGTGAGGTTTTGAAATCATAAAAATGAGAAGAAATTGGCACTGTCTTGCTGCAGGTCAAATACACTGTACACAGAAACATGTGAATGGGACTACACAAACAAGTTGCATGAAAGTGTGGTCCACAACATTTCGATGTCGTTTGTAATATATCGAATAAGAAGGCATTTGACGAGCCATCCTTTTCAAAGACTTTTTTCTATGATACTTAACGACACCAGCATAAACAGAATGAAAAAAGCTCACAATGAAATATTTCCATCTTTCTCAGATTTCCCAGATTTTTACAGTGACAGCGTAGACGATGGAGGAAGTATAAACACCCATGCATCTTTTGCGGATTTAGGCGAGTGTGGATGGGGGGGGGGGGGGTGGAAACAGCCCCTTCCTCCTCTTTTGAAACCCAAGCGGCATACCAAGAAGTCGAAAGATTGACCTTTAGAGGGCAACCTGACCCTTATCAATGAAAGCAATGGATGCATGAAAAGTGTAATCATTATATCACATCAGAATCCATGAGGTATCTTAAATCGGCAATATTGAAATCCCATTATATGTGAGGACACCCTTCTCACTCTTTTGAGTTCCTCATCTGAATCAGGGATGACAGGACATAAAGTATTGTAGAAACACGTTTTCAATCAAATATCTAGGGCACATATAATTTTAAGGTAGAATATTGAATTAGTTCTCATAAAAAAATGAAGATTGATAACAATTTATAGTGCCAGCATATCATGAAAACCTGTTTGCCAGGGCTATTCTATCCTATATAGGATAATATAATAAGTCATACACGTATTTACTATGTAACTATTATGTCTGTATAGGTTTGTATGCTTGATTTATTTAGAAAACACACCCTTAACCCTAATAAGGCCGGGCTATTTGAGGTCTTACTATGGCCGGGGGGGGGGGGGCCATTATGGCCCCCCTTAAGATCTCGGCTGCGAAGCGGCCGATCGCCGCGAAAATTTGCACGCATGTCAAGTGAAGTGTATAGGATAATAAGATAATTTCAATTTTTTGAAAAATTCACTCATTTGCATATTTATGGTAATTTATCCAAATAAAGTCATAAAAATCACATTTTTACCCATCAATCATATATTATTCATATTTAAGCATTCTTGTTCACTACATATATTCATTAGACCATTCTGAATAATAATACATCAAAAAATTTGGAAGAGCCAGCTTATTCCTTATGTTATCCCTTGTTTTGATAATTTCTTATGTATTTCATTGTTTTTTTAACTTATGTATTTCATTGTTTTTGTTGTTTTATTTCATTTCTTACTACAATTTAACTATTTTGACTCCCAAAACAACCACCTAAACTTTAAACAAGACCAAATAACCCATGTTTGATCTGATTTTAGGAAAAATGACTTTTACATATGTTTTGTACACAAATCACGAAAATGAGCGATTTTCGGGCTGACATGCAAAGACAAAAGGTCACGTGACCTTGAAACCGTAGGTCCGATTTTCAAAAAAATGGTTTAAAAAGTTGCGCAAGACTCGAAAGAAAAAAGTCAGCGAATGGCGGGGCGCCATCCATATGCGTTCCCGAGCAATCAGAAAAATCGTGGAGGGGGGGGGGGGGCATAATGGCCCCCCCGGCCTTATTAGGGTTAAGTTTTCTAATTAAAAATGAAATTGCTTTAATTAAATCCATCTCAACACATTGTCTTTGGATGTTACAAATCTTAGGCGTAATACTTATTGGATTAATCTATAGCCTTAATTTCAACCTTTGGAGGTGTTTTCATCCAATATCTGACATTTACATTGTATGAAAAAAAAAAAATTGTCATTCGAAATCCAGCAACATTGGTGAGAATCGCAATATTGAAAACGAACAAGTCTTTTTGTTTCTCTCTAAAAAAAAAAAAAAAAAAAAAAAAAAAAATTCTCTCTCTCTCTCTCTTTCACACACACCCACACACTCTCTCTCTCTTCCTTTGTCTGCCTATGTCTCTCGCTCTCTCTCTCTCTCTCTCTCTCTCTCTCTATTTCTCTTCTTTATTATTTATAATTGCATGAATGACAATGACTCTTCAATTTTACTCACGCAAGATTTTTGTATTTTTGGATAGATCTATCAAATTCATTTCCTCTTGTGGAATAAAAATATCAAATAAACTTTTGCTTTGCCAAGCTTGGATTGCCCTACGATTTGAATAAACATGATAATCTAAACGATTACAAATTATGATAGGTAACGCAAAACCCATCGTGTCATAAATTTAACTTTAACATCATAATCGTATTTTACGAGCTACCATAATCGCTGACGTTGAACAGTAGGCATTAGCGATCAAGTGAACCGTTACTCAAAACTTCACGCACTGTAGACATGTTACGTTTGGCTGTATAATAACGTAATTTCGAGTTTCAAAATAAGCACGATTCCAAATATAGGTCACTCCATTTCGTCTCATACACGACATCAGCTGTGCTTAAGATAAATAAACGTGGTCATTTGTATCGTGTGTGAGACGCTTCATAGAGATAGACTCGTATATTAGGTTTGTGTTTGATTTGATATATTGTTTTCTGAATATTTCATGGCATCTATAATTACAATAATCATGCAGGTTGACTCGGGGGGGGGGGGGGGGGGGGTAGACTTTGGGTTCGCTAAACTCTTTTGGTTTGTACTGTACCTATATTTGAGATAGACAGCGGCTCCAACCGGAAAGCCGTCTTCGCCTTTTCAAAACGTGGATTCCGATGCTCTTTTTAATGCTGAAAACGATAGCATTGACTGATTTATAAAATGTGCTCAAAGTGATCAGATTATATGTTAAAGGGGCCTGTCGATCATCGTTTTTATGTATTTCGGAAAAATTTTGGCTGAAAATATTCGTTTGGAGAACACTATAAACAAATGCAATACAATATGGTGAGGGTTTAACCCCACATAATACCACAGGGGCCCGTTAGTTGCTCCAAGAAAGACCAAAGGGTCATCTAACCACGACAGTCCAAAAGACTGCTTTAAACCATACATGGACCTACTACCTCATAGTAGGTCCAAGGAGTTACTAAATGTCTAAACTACTCCTAGCAAAATAATCTAAAGATAGCTACCCATCCAAAATTCAACCCAATTAGTATTCAGAAAAATACCCGAGGGTAGCTATAAGTTTGAGGGCGGTTGTCCGGGAGATTGTTGTCCTATGAGAACTTGCCCTTGAACTTTGTACATTTTAACATATTAATTTAAGTTGTAATCAAGGATTTAATCTTATCGTTTACATATTTTAATATCTCATACTTTTTCTGGATCATTGCGTATAACAGAGTGGTGCACACTTTTGTGTACGTGTGCACGTTGACTACAACCGTGACAACTGCCTGAAAAAATTTCGCACATAAAAAAAGTATTTAGTCTTCCTTCTTTCTTTTATGACCAACTCTTTTAAAGGGAGTGTAGCATGACGAGACTACGTGTCTTTCCCGTGACCTGACTCGGGGCCGATCGGGTTCAATCACGTTCGTGCAACATAATGCACGCGAACGCTAGCCGCGATGACCATGTAGAGATTAGGGACTTTAAAATTTGCTTGGACTGATACGTGTGACGTCCATTCAAGGCAGTGCATTAAAAGGACGTCGATCGTAGCATAGACCTATTGGCCCGAATTCACAAAGGAGGTTTGTCGACAAACCTTGGTTCTCGTACGTCATATGACGCGTTTTA
The DNA here is from genome assembly GCF_000002235.5 of Strongylocentrotus purpuratus. Classification (NCBI taxonomy): domain Eukaryota; kingdom Metazoa; phylum Echinodermata; class Echinoidea; order Camarodonta; family Strongylocentrotidae; genus Strongylocentrotus; species Strongylocentrotus purpuratus. The sequence continues at coordinate 3,014,232 of NW_022145595.1, read as the reverse complement.
GGCGTTTTTTTTACAAACCTGGTTTGTAAAGAACAAAAGGAGGTTTGGCGAATCAAAAGGAGGTTTGAGCTCAAACCTTGGTCTGAGCTCAAACCTTGCTTTGTGAATTCGGGCCATTGTCTTCGTGCGAATCTAAAAGTCCCTATTAAGTCGCTGACAACCGTTAATCAAGCCCATTCGTTAACGTGCAGTTGTCCAAAAAAGTCGTAGATGGCGTCAACCAGTGTGCCAAGCTACTCCCCCTTAATAATGTTATGCTATTCTGCTGACAATGTCCCGACTTTTTACAAAGGAAAAAAGTTACTCGTCTGATTAAAAGAGACACCTATCAGATTAAAATAGGGTATCAGAGGTGAAAAGGGGCATACTACTTGAAAGAAAATAGGGCACTTATATTTGAAGTAAAAAGGGCACCCATCAGAGGTCTAAAAGAGCATTTATAAAAAGGGAAAGGGGCACTTATGGGAACGAAAATGGGGCACTTATCGGAAGTAAAAGGGGGCTATTTTGGAGTACTCAAAAAGGTGGGGCGCTCCTGCACAAACAAAACACACTCATCCCTCCAAAAATTGAGTTGCAGGACGTATCTTACAAACTCATGAAATGTTCATGTGTGTTATAGAGGAGCATAGCATACCCTTTAGCCTTTCACCTCGACCAGTCGACATAAGATATCGCAATAATTTGGAAAACAAGCAATAGGCCTAACATATATGCATGAAAGAAAAATTGAAGAGAAGGGATACACGAATCAATAAGGTATTTTGTTTGTCAAAAAAAAAATTGAATAGAAAAAAAGAACGCAACTGACGGATTTTTATAGCAAATTCTCATTAAGAACAGCCTAACTGATCTTCTTAAACATATCAAATTATGAATTCATCCATAAAGCAAAAGAAAGTGGCAGCTAATGGCTTACTTAGCGAAAATGCATGTATTTTAGCTTTAAATTTATTTTACTTTAATTTAACTTTTAAAAGGATTTAAAAGCAAAGAAGCACATGCATATATGCCCTGACCCACATTGGTTCATTAAGTCCAAACTAATAAATGAATAAATACATGATACATAAATAAATATATCAACTAATTTATTCATAAATGAGTGGAGAAAACGTGCGGATAAATTGATAGCTTGATTAACTGACTGCAGCTAGATTACAGTAATTGATTAATGGAATGAATAATTGTTTGCCTCACTTATAAAGAGAGATTCTATCCATAGCAATATAATATATTTCAATGAATGAACAGGCAACCCCCTCCTTAACGAAACCAGTTTTCTTGTTCGGAAGCGTAGCTGATGCTTGCGTAATAATTAATTTGACGAAGGGATAAACCGGTTGATTGATCAGTTGATAGATTGGTTGCTTGCTGGATTGCAAAGTAATTTATAGATTGACATATGAATTGATTGGTTGATTATGAATTAGCTGATTGGATCACTTCGGCGGATGGGTTGGGTCGACTCGTTTATCAAAATAATGATAAAGTGGTATGGTAGTTTTATTCACTTGACCCTCAATCTAAGGGTTGAGAGTTCGAATCCCAGTCAGATATTAGTCTTCTGTGGAAAGATGTTAATCCAAATTTGCCACTCTTCACCCAGGTATAGATGGTTACCCGACTGAGGTATTGTTATATATAGGTCCTCAGGAAGGACATCATTGATGTTGATGAGGCTTCCCTGTTTGAACAAAATCACTTTTGTTTCTATCATCATTTTGTAGCCTGTTGATATTTTCGCTCGAAGTATCACTTTTTTCATATTCTGAGATGATATCTAAACATCTGACAAATTACTAGTGTTTGATCGAAAGGTAACACTTATAGCTATGAAGTAGGACACAGTGGTACAATGTATCAAAAGGCCGTCCATTTTCGTAATGAAATCAAATTTAATGCATAAATCTGTTTTAAGTGCCTCGTTTCAATTTGTCTCATTCACTTATTATGAATAATTTCATTTCAATAGTCAAAATGCGAATGGCATACATTATTGTTGGTAGCTCGTCATACCTAACAACACGTAATGGATGTAACTCTCATTCTGACTAGCGAAATATGATTATTCGTAACAGGTGAATACAATAATTTAACAAGATTTTATGCATTAAATTTGATTTCTTTACGAAAATGACCTATTAATAATGATAATAATGATAGCGGAGTCTTCAGTCAGTAGAGCGTCTACCTCACAACCGGGAGGTCGTGGTTTCGAACCTTGAAAGATTATATAGCGCTCATGTCAGGCACATTGCCACTCCTGGCAAGTTTGACAAATGTAGATTAATGTCTTGCCAAAGGACCTTAGTGCTGCGACAGGGATTCGACCCCGTACCCTGTGGTTATCAGTGCGGAGACTTTAATATCCACTGGACCATATTACACCTCTACGGAGCAGAGTGGACAATATAGCAAAGGGGTAATGCCATTATCTTAAAGATATTAGGTGAATTTGCCTCTGATTCTAAACAAAATCCTTGATTTACCTCATGCTGCAATCATAATTATAAGCCCTTAGGTCAGAAATGAATCCCATGACTTCATATGGAAACGGTTTTTTTGTGTCTCGTAAGAGAAGTTGACCACAAACTAACTCCCTGCTTCCATACAGTGTTGAGTTCATGGGTCACAATTTGTCACTGGCTTCACCGGCCGGGCAGGTAGTTCTATTATGTTAATGGTAAATTCCGACAACAATATACAAACAGTCAAAACCAGTATAATACCAGAAGAAAGCTAACGATTAGTATATCCATTAGCCGCTCACCCCAAATCCGCCTGACCACAATGATTGGAATTCGATTACACTGCAGTATATTAGGGAAAAGGAGTATGGTTAAGCCGGTAACTCAAATACTTTTACTTGTTTTTGAAGCGATTCAGGATCATTTAGAAGCGCATTGTTTAGGGCTTCAACATTACACCATATCACATACTCTGATAACACGTAGGGCCATGCATATCAGATTTGTAAAGCTGGAAACATTGTTAAACGATGCCTTTACAAAGGGGCATTTATTCAGCTTAGAATCGAGGCTGACTGATGTATTGATTGTAACAATTTTCCCCTTATTACTAATGTCCTTTGAATTTAATAACATAGGTCTAACCTTGAATTTGTTTGTTATCGTCTATGGATTACACTGGGTAATGATAACTTTCAGGATACTATGAGCGATCTCCATCAAACATGTCAAAAAAACTCCTACATTACGATGTATAAGGAAATGTCCTGTGGAGAGTTTCACAAAGACTATAAGATCGACTTTAAGTTAGACTTAACTATGGCAGGATGTTCATGCCGCTGTCTGCTCTCACCATTTACTGACATTGGTCTCTCAAGGGATGTACAAATCATGGTCACAAATCTACAGAATTTACATTTGTTGATAATTTCAATATTCATTATTGAAGGAAAACATATTATCTTAAGATCATAGTGGTGAGAGCAACCAGTGGCATGTTTGGCCTGCCATAGTTAAGTCCAACTAAAAGTCGATCTTATTCTTTGTGACCCCCCCCCCCCCCCCTCTGAACTGATAGGTAATGTCTCGCTGATGAAATGAAATAAATTCTGAAGTTGTTTATGAATCTACAAAACCTTACAAGAACAGAACTTTTGAATTTATCATCATATTTTTCTCAATCTTTGACTCACTGCTTTTTCTATCGTTTCTGCCTATTGCCTTAATTGAAATGCAATTGAACAGTTATTTGATTGATCTGTTCATTTATTTGTTAATCAATTCAAACGGGTGAAACAAATTCAATTACTAACCTTGCATAATAGGTGTCATTGTGTAACACGTTTGCCTACCAGTCAATATCATGGACGATACGCATCATCATTGGGTATACTTTCAAAAACATATATATATACAATGGCAATTAAACTATGGAAGTAACGATATGATCGCATCATCTCTTCGATCCCATAGATAGACGGATGCACGTTTAATTGTTGCACCTTTTGACATGTAATCAGTTTTACTATCGAGTTAGATTTGATTAAAAACACGAAGCGTAGCGCAAAGTGCATTGCCTAGTGAAGTGGATAGTTGAATAATGAGGACCAATTTATTGACAATCCACATCGAGAATAATTGGTGGTACTATTGGGAAATGGGGGGGGGGGGCGGGCTGCATTCACCCCTCCCAAATATGAAGTTAGTAATATTCAGCAATCAACTATTTATCAGGACTTTCTTGCAGCTTATAATGCCAGTAATTTCCAGGTAATAATATAAATCATAATTCAGTGACTACCTATACTCCATTGACTAAAGATTAATATATATACTCTTAACGCTATATATACATAACGCTTCATCAACGGATTTTAGTAAAGTTTAAAAAGAATATTTACTTGCAACGTAACAAGAATTCGGGAAAGATACTGTCTTGTAAGGTGTAATTCGTATTGATGGGGTATAAAGTAATGTCTGTTTGAAGAAACAAAATCTATGACCACACATAATTTAGTGAACAAACTGGGAAATTGACCATCGAGTAATTTTGATACACCTCATCCCTTGGTGAATATATGAACTTGTGTCATTATGAGAACACCCACTTTATCACACCTATATATGCACGTCCAAATTACACGAGGCAGTCAACATTGGAATAAAAAATGCATGCGTATAGCAATTGCGAATATGGGTTTGCAGTTGCACAATGGTAAGTTGTACAGTGAAGCCGAATATTGAATACAAAATATAAAACCTGTAAGCACACGAAGGCGAAAGTGCCTTTTATTTACATCCACTTTGGTCTAATGAGTTGAGATAGAGGGGAAAAAAGTTACAATAAATTGATGAGAAAGTTTTTCAATTCATAGCTACTTTTTTTTGACAGTTAATTTCAAGGAATTTGTCCTTTGGTGACCTTTTGGCCAGGTGAAGTAGGTTCGGTTATAACTCAGGGGGTAGCTCTCAATACATAAAACAGAAGAAAGAAGTAGAATGGATCTATAGGATATAATCAGGGGCGTAGATAGGGAAGCACAGGGGCACGTCACACATATTAAAAAAACGACAAAACAAAGAAAGAAAGAAAAAGAGGAAAGAGAACAAAAGGAAAGAGAGACGAATGGGGAAAGGACAAGAAAACTATACAGTTAATGCACCCCCTCTCTTATCAGTGATCTTGTAAATTTGTGGGTGGACCTATTTATTATTTTTCCGAGTAAAAAAAATACCCGTACCCCCCCCCCCCAATCATGATATCAGTTCCTCCTAAATTGCGTTCGTTCTGGACAACAAGGAAATGAATAGTAAAGATTCAATTTAAAGTTGTATGAAATAAGCGTCCATTATTATTCTGCTAACCAATGCTTCACCTTTATTAACCGTACAATTTATAGCACAAACAGGTAAAGCTATCATTTTTTGGCAATGTTTGATTTGGCAATATTTTATTTTATTTAGTCATTTAATTTTTCAATTCAGGTATGATCGATGGTGTGGTATGTATGGGCCCTTTTTTAATGGGGGGGGGGGGGGGGGGAGGGGGGAAGATATGTTACCTCCATCCATCATATCTTTCCAAAAAGCAATACGTGTAATTGTATAAATATTATTTATAAACCACTCTCGGCCCTTGTGAACCTGAGTACTTCTTTTCCCCTTTTTTTGCATTTTGGAACATTGCTTAGCAAACTTGTCATCCAATTTCCCCCCACTCCTCCCCCTCGATTAAAAATGTTTTAGTGATGCCCCTGGTGTTGGGAACCCCTAACAAAAGGCATTTGAGTGTGATTGCACTCCTCTTGAGCAACTTTCGACGGGGAAAATAATTTCGTTAATGGAGAAACGAAAGCACATCCCGATAGAGGCCCCATTATGTGATGCACACATGTATTTATGTCAGGCTCGAATACATAATATACCTCACCCAATCAACTATTCACGTATATATCTAGATGATGACTGCTTCTAGCGGTCCCGACACTTCTCTATTCGTTGGAACCTCCAGGGACCGGAAGCATGATACCTCTTATGTCACACACGATGTGTGTAATGACAATGTGAAGCTCTTCACGCGTCAGACAAGGAACATGTTAATGAATTTATATTATGATATTTCTGAAATACTAATTCATGTTATTCTTTCTTCATGATCAGTAGACTTACGGTAGATGCGTAGGTATAAACTGTTTAGAACGAGTTGGGTGTTGAGTTTAATTTGGCGAAAGCGGATGAGCCGAAAGTTGTTTATAAAAAGGGGCAAAGTCTTCATTTTAGTCACATGCCTGAAAGGTATCAAAATTAATTGCAGACAGAATTTTCCCGTTCCATTTACAAGTCTGACTAGGGCTTTATATGCCGATTCGTTCCTAAATGTAAGTTCATACTCGTCATGCTACTTACATTGAGATCCGTCAAATTGTTTGAAACAGCCTACGTAGGTCAACAACTAAAAAACTTATAGTGGGAAAATGGCATGCAGTTGATTACTTCGATTGACATAATTACAGAGATTTCAATACGATGCATATCTGATTTTGACCCTAATTGAAACCTGTCATTCAAAATTATGTTCCCTATAAAGACTGAGGTGTCAGGGTAGTTGGGTCAAAATAGGGTTTTGACCAAAACAAATTGTTTTGCATCGTTTTCTGGTATATAGTGTTTGACATCAGGAACAACATACTAACGAATCTAAGAATACCATGATTTATGGGTATTTTAAGGTTTTGGCGGTCATCTTGGACGCCATTTTGAAAATATCAACTTTCCGGAGGTCCGAATTTTCTTAGAGTTTTAGTATGTTGTTTCTGTTAAAACCGTTGAAAGGCCTTTTATTGCAATCTTTTGGGGTTGGGGTGGGTTATATTGGCCGACAAGGAGTGGGTGCATGGTTTAGAGCATATCTTTGGATTCCGACGTCTGCTATTTTTAGCCGTGATATAAGTCTAACCAAAGAGATACAAAGTTTCAGTAGAAGAAGGTCATCCCGTTGGATAAAAATAAACGGATTTGTTGGAAGCAGTATCCTTGAAGTTAGTCAGTTTGTCGGTTCATCGGTAAACCATTTAACCCTTTAACTTTTTGAAATTTAATGATAAGCCTACATTTCATTTAGTTCTTTGGACAAAAATAGACCAAAAGATCAAAGTTGTAACAAAGTTAATTTGCTATTTTTTTGATTGAGCGGACGAGTCAACAAATTGACACACTGTTATCATTTTTAATGTATTTTTTAATTTTTTTTTATTTCCCCTATCTGACTGTTGTCCGATAGGTTGAAATGAATATATCTGTTGTCTATCAATCAAAGAGCATATACCGGTACTTCTTTGACACTAAGAGCGCTTGAAATGTACGCATTTTCACTATCGATGGCATATACATATATATTACAGTGCGTATCACAAAAATAGTGTACCCAACTTTGGTAGCTACGAATTAAAGAGGTTATAACTTATGTGATCTTGAATCACATTTCATGGTAAAGGGTAACTAATACCATGTCTAATGATACCGTTTGCATTATTGTGCTGCCATGAACTACTGAGCAGCAGGCCTTTAAACAATGTATTGTCAAAATCTTCTTGTACCAAGTTTGAGATGAATCAATGGATGTGGGTCAAAAGCTATTATTATTGTGTGTGTTATCTATTTCCTAAACAATTGCTCACTAAATACATTGACAGCTACATGAAGGCAGTTGAACAGAAAAGGTGTTAATATCAATTCATATCAACAATCGAATATCTAAACTCATGGGAATGTTTATGACAAGCCTATGATATTCTCTTCGTTATGATTATTACAGTCCTGACTTTGTTCGCATCTCTTGCTTAAGGTAACCCTTCTTTTATTTGCAGTTCACATTGTCACAAACGATAATCTCAAAATAAATACAATTTTTTTTAAATTCAATGATACAGAGACATGATTAAATGAAATGGAACATCTCATAAAATAGCATTCAGTAAGATTTCAATTATACTATACAGATACTATTTCATTTTTTTCTTATGGAATTCAAAACGGTTGAGTTTAAATAAAATTATGCGTTCTGTTTTTGCTAATTGTATTACAGAAAATAGGAAGGATTTAAATAAAGGTAACCCTTCTTATTGAGTGATACAAAAAGGATAAAGTTTGTAATTTTTTTATACTTATCGTCATAATTATGTTTATTTGTTTGCATGTTGCTTCAGTAACCTTTGATTTTCCATTCGCTATTCGAGATAAACACATAATGCTTCTTACGCGAGTGAAATGGCAGTGGGCAAGTGGGCAGAGAGAGAACTTAGATAATTATCATGAGAGGAGCAGTTAGAAGGCTGCTTAAAATAATGAAAGGTTATCCAATGGATTGAAACATGTTTCTCTCAAAGCATAGACACACTTCATCATTTTAGACAATGAAGCACTGAAGCCCGAGGATTTAAAATGATTTAAGATTAAAAAAAAAGAAAAGAAGCACATGTATATGGCTTGACCCACGTAGGTTACATCAACCCAAACATGAAACAGGCGATTTTAACAACACTTTTGTATAGACCTTGGTGATTTGGCTCATTCACCCGTAGCAGAACATTGGGCAGAAAACGATTAAATCTTCTTCATGAAATGGGTTTAAAGACCGATGTTATACCTTGAAGAGGTATAGTATAAGATCAAAACTGCGTATTTAATAGAAAATGAAACTATGTTTTCATATAATATCACTTCTTTGTTTGTGTCTACTAGGCCTATGTACTTTGCCAGATGTAATGAAACGACAAACTCCGTAAAAATGGTGACACAATGTGTCATGAAGGCCTCATTATTCTGCAAACAGCGTAAATGGAAATACAATCTCCTAACAGTTGAACACATTTGCTTAATCAGAAGGCAAAGTAATTTAAACTGCTGAAATAATTTGGATCTATTTTAATCCAAAGAAACAATATAATTATTGACATTTAACCGGTTACAGATGGTGATTTAAAGACTGACATACTTTAAGAAGAATACCCGCAAATATGTAATTTACCAGCAAAAGTATTTTCGGGGGCCTTCCTGAAGAAAATTTACATACATGTATGTATAAAATAAATGCAAAATAATTATTATAAAATATCACCGTAACCTGCATTTGTACTCGTTGGTCTTCCTTGTAGTAAACTAAATGAATTTTCTAACCTGTAACGTAAATACGTAACAGGGTATTTACCGTTGGGGAGATCCTCAATTAACTTACAAAGATGGAGTTTAAATCGCAAACATATTCACATTTGCACAATCATTACACCTGGGGAGTGTTTCACACAGACTAAGATCGACTTTAAGTTTGACTTAAATATGGCAGGCCGTCCATGCCACTGTTTGCTCTCACCAATGGTTTCTCAATTATGATCTTTAGATAATATTTTTTCCTTCAATAATGAACTTAACAAAATGGGTAAATTCTGTAGATTTGTGATCATGATTTTTACGTCCCTTGAGAGACCGATGCCAGTTAACGGTAAAAGTGGCCTTTTTAGGTTGATAGGTGACCTTTTTTCACTTACGCACATTTCTTCCTCTCTGTAGTGACCACTGCACAAATGAACTTACTCCAGCTTTCTCTCCCTCTCTCTCTCTCTCTCTCTCTCTCTCTCTCTCTCTCTCTCTCTCTCTCTCTATTTGTGGGTGTAGGTTTCTCAATACGAAAACATGTTCTTTTGAGCTTATCATGGGTAACAGGTCACAACGACATATAACATAATCATCCAAATTCAATCAATCTTATGACTTACCAAATGTGTTGATGAAAATTCCTACCGGCTCCACTCGAGTCTATGATCTATCACCGTGGATAAAAAAAAACCGGAAGAATGGCTCACTTAAAAATTACTTTTATAAAAAAAGGGCCTCAAATTGCCACTGTACCAAAAATAATACTCTGTGTTCATAAATAGGTGCCGCCTGTCATGAGTCTTCCTCAAAATTTAACATCAACGAAATGGTTCTGGAATCCCACTTGCGCGGTGTCACAAAACTCGCAAATAAAACATATGATGTGTTCTCTTTATCTCTGTCTCCCTTGATCATATCTGACACACACACACACAGTGATTAGTTGAAGCGGGTCTCATGCGCGAATGGTTCTTACACGCTCGCAGCTTTCCGCGTCTGTCTATTACCGATATATGCGCAACCAACCTCGTTTTATCGAAGAAACATTTCATGACAGAAAAGATGATGGCCGTATATGTATCTTTTTATCAACAAAACTAATACTCATCCCACAACACGTGCTATAGATGACAGTTATATAATGTTTTCATCACCACATCATACTCAACAGTCAATCCAATCCAGGAATTTAATAAAGCGCCAATATCTAGTTGCCTAATCCAGGCGCGGATTTCTCAGGGATGGCGGGGGGGGGGGGGGGCAAATTTGAAATCAATTTAAAATTTAGTGTTCTGAAATTTGAAAATCGTGCCGGCCGATATTTCGCTCAGTGGGAGGGAGGGGGGAGGGGGGAGGGGGGGGGGGGGGGGTAGTCAGCACTAATTTTTTTTCCCTCTTTTTTGCCCCCGGAAAATTAAAAATCGTGCCGGTCGCTATTCGCAAAGTGGGGGGGGGGGGGGGGGGGGGTACACCTTCCGCTCCCTCCTTGAGCAAAAAAAGAGGTAAATTTCTGGTCACAAATTTGTTTTTACCACGGGGGCCCGTCTTTTTTTGCGCCAGGGGGGGGGGGGGGAGGACCAAGGCCCGCTCGGCCCCTAGATCCGCGCCTGCAAGAGAACGAGGAGAAGAGAGAGAGAGAGAGAGAGAGAGAGAGAGAGAGAAAATAACAACAGGAAATTTGTTGCGTAAAAATAAAAAAGATTCAAGAGAGTAAGAAGCGGTATCTCGGTAACATTGTGGAAGGTTGGTAAAAAAACTGCGTCATTTTAGTATGAAATGTTACTTATTATATATGTTCTACTGTACTAACCCTATAACATGCAAACAATCATGAACAAAGTCTCAAACCACACAGATATTTATGGCTTTCTTTGAAGGCGTCACTGAGCGACACCCTCTAACAGTAACAGTACCAAGTCCCTTTAAAGGTCGGGTGACATCCAAACATTCGTTGATTCCTGTTGATATGCAGGGCTGCAAACTACTCATATTTTGTTGTTCAAACATCTAAATATATTTCATAGATTTCACAGTATCCAACAGCTGCTCAAAATAGATTGTGGAAGTCATTGTACTTTATTCTTTACAGTAGCATTTTGGACCATTTTTAAGTTGATTGTTAAACGATATATAACTGGGATAGACAAGATAAAAGTTGCTTCTAAACAAATATTCCATAGAGAAATTATAAAAAGATTGGAAAGTAAATCAAACATAAAGATGACCAGAAAGCTTTTACCAAAAGAACTGTTAGGTGTTATTTAAGAAAAAAGAAAAAAAGAGAGGGAAACAAAACTATCAGTATAATTATTGTTATGTTAATTATGATTCAATTGCTTAGCAAAGCAAAACTTGACTTCAATTCTTTGTTATGACAATAATAATGGTTTTTGTGATTATGTTAATTTGATTTGTAGTATTGTATCTTTGAATATAACCATGTATAAAAAGAAACAGAAAAAAAGCTTATCAAAATTCACATTTTTCATGATTTAACTTTATAAAAATTACTCTATAGTAGTGATTTTTATGTAAAGGGCAAGTCCACTCTATACATACGACCTAATTAAATTGCACTTCTAACCTCATTGATACAATATGTAAAAGTAATATAGCTTATATTTGATACAAATATAAAATTGAAATTTACACAGGGGCAGGCACGGATACACAAGGGGAGGGCCCGCCGGGCCCGCCCCCATCTCCCTCCCCCTTAAAAAAAAAAAAAGGAAAGGAATGGAAAAAGGGAGAAAGAAGTGCTAAAAACACGTGTTAGAAGTGGACCAATGGCCCCGCGGTTCAGCTAGCCATGCTTCGAATCTTGGGTTGTTTTCATGTCATTACTACAGGCATATATGATCAAAACAAAATGCCGCTGATCGCTCTACACTAGAGCGTACAAGTTACAACGTTCAAAATACTAGTAGGCCTTTACTCACTTAGCTCGAGGTCCATCTGTTGAATCATCATGCCGTTACACAATATACAGGGCTTGAGCCCCCCTTCTGTTTGGAAAAAGTATGTTTAATATAGAAATATAGAAAGAAACAAACCAAGGACAAGACCCTCTGCTAAATGCGAGACAACATTTACTTACTTAAAAGCGCAATTTAGCGAACCTAAAAAAAGTGCGAAAATAACACTCGTTTGACCAGGACCCCGTCTTATAATGAGTTGCGATTGTTCCACAACAATCTCAAATCCTCCACTTCAATCTAAAGTTTGCAGTCTCCTTTTTCTTATGTACATAGCTGCGATTGACATTAATGCCTTCATATTCAGGACACCACGGTACGATACTCCAAGCAAATATTTAATCTAATCAAATTAAATCTAATTCGTATTTCACTTAACAATTGGCAATAGTGTGTACAAAAAAAAGAGGAAAAGCATAGACATAGAGGGACACAGACAAGATGATGATGATGACAATGTAATTATAAAGCAGGCGATTCATATATCTGCCCTAAACCATGACAGACACTAATCCCTTTTGATATGGATGATATAGTCTCTGTCTGGTCAGCATAAGGTCATTATGCACAAGGAGGGTGGATGATGCCGATGATAATATGAGATGGCAATTTACTATGATTGTTTATTTTTATGAGCACAAAAAAAGAACAGACAGTAATAAAATCTTAAGAGAAAAAATTAGGTAGGAAGAAAAAAGAAAACGGATAAAGAAATCTAAACAAATCTTTTTCTAAGATTACGAGATGTACATGAGTAAATAACATCTTTACGTGTTGATTTGAAAGGATATTATATCAGTAAAAGGAATTAATATTTGCATCTTGACAAAAGAAAAAATTTTGCCCGGTAAAAGGTTGCCCGGTAAAAGGTCGCGTAGTGTGGGCGCTGGTGAAAAAAAAAGGGGGGGGGGAACCGAGAAACACGCTTTTGAAGTTTTAACCCCTACTTCAAGTGCTAAAAACCACAATATTTCTATGTTCCTTGTAGCTAAAACTATTCTTAGAGAAAGATAATTACCTGATTTAATATGTTCTCAAATTAATGTGCAAATATGCCTTTCTTTTGCTACACTACGTTTTACTGGAAAGAAAAAAAGCCCGAACGCGCAATTTAACTTCCCGGCAAAAGGTAGTGTAGCGCTATGCGACGTTTTGCCGGGCAATCAACGAACAATCACTAAAATAAAAATAATTCATTTTATTTGCATGCATGCGGCAATACAAATAATGCACCTGACTAAACTATTTGATTTTAAGTCATAGTGAGTTCATTCGGAGAAATGAGTCGTAGTGAGTTCATTCGGAGAAATGATGATCAAAGCACATGACCGAATCGGAAGAGTTCACATTCCCACCTTCCATAAAACCAACACCAATGGCGCAATATTGTTCTGATGGCACTGTGCGGAGCGGAGAAAGGGACTCAATCAGTATCCATGGGAACCAAATGGGTTGTAGAAAGGTGTCACTCTCTCCTGCGCATTCGTCTTTAATGAGTTTAATGTCAGTTGTCATATTGCATTTTGAGTAACACCAGGGAAATTCGTAAGGAGATGTAAGAATATTATGAGGAAGGAAAGTGGAGAGTCAGTGGAAAAAAAGAGGACGGGAAATTTGTGTGCGTATGTGTGTGTTGTGAGCGAGAGATAGAGAGATAGAGAGATAGAGAGATAGAGAGAGAAAGAGAGAGAGAGAGAGAGGAAGAAGATGAAGAAGAAGAAGAAGAAGAAGAAGAAGAAGAAGAAGAAGAAGAAGAAGAAGAAGAAGAAGAAGAAGAAGAAGAAGAAGAAGAAGAAATAGAAGAAGAAGACAAAGAAGAAGAAGAAGAAGAAGAAGAAGAAGAAGAAGAAGAAGAAGAAGAAGAAGAAGAAGAAGAAAAAGAAGAAGAAGATGATGATGAAGAAGAAGATGATGAAGAAGAAGAAGAAGAAGAAGACGAAGAAGAAGAAGAAGAAGAGTGAGGAGAAGAAGAAGAAGTAAAAGAATAAGATGAAGAAGAAGAATAAGATGAAGAAGAAGAAGAAGAAGACGAGTGAGGAGAAGAAGAAGAAGACGAAGAAGAAGAAGACGAAGAAAAAGAAGAAGAAGAAGAAGAAGAAGAAGAAGAAGAAGAAGAAGAAGAAGAAGAACATAGACACATGTACATGTGAATGCATAGTCAATGGGACTACTCATACACACTAGAAATTAAGGGTGCAATTGGGGTTCAGATTTGCATCCACTCTACGCGTATTTGGCAGACGGAGGTTACTGTTCATAGTTCCTTTATGTCGAGTAGTGTTCGTATGGCATTACGTTTGGTTCAGTGTTTTAAGTTATATTTAGTCATCTTTGGTATATGAGAGCATTTCATCTGACATTGATCTGTGATATTTCCCACAAAGGAATTCAAAGATTAAGAAAGTCATTTCGTTTACCGTTACCAAAAACGTGATCTTTGAAACCCCTTTTAAAGTTTTGAGAGCGCCAAAAAATTGATCTAAAAATTTCACTTAAATTGTATCATAATGTAAAAAGAGGATGTCATTCGAAACACATTTCTGCAAGAATTTTCAAAACAAATGAGTTAAAGTCAAATATTTATGAAAGAATACCAAATTTAGGTTTTCTGCTTATAACAGAAAACCCAAATTAGCCTTCATGTATACTTTTATCAATATTTGTCTTCAGACACATTTTTTAGAGGAAATCTTTGCAGAAGTGTGTCTAAAATGACATCCTCTTTCGCATTAGGATACAATGATATTTAAGTGTTATTTTTCCATCATATTTTTGGTGAATTGGGGCTCCCAACACTTTGGAGGGGCTTTGAATAAACACATACTCAGGCTTTTCCCTTTGCTAAACGTAACAATAAACAAAAGGCGAAATATACAACTAAAACAAACAATGTAGAGATTTTTTTCCTCACTATTAAAGGCTTTGAGAAAATCCCAATTCTGTCTATTTTTGGGTAACCGAGATCACCACCGGCAAAACTGTCAGCAGCAAGCAATCTCCTCTTTTATTAAATATATTTGTGGCATTCCACCCAGTAAATAAGATCGATTGATCGATCTGTATCAATAAGGTCGATTGATCGACCTGTATTGAAAAAACACAAGTCAGAAAAAATCTTGGAACCAGCGGGATTTGCTGCCCGGCAAGCAGTAGATGGCAGGTTCAAATCCCGCTGGTTCCAAGATTTTTCTGACTTGTGTTTTTTCAATACAGGTCGATCAATCGACCTTATTGATACAGATCGATCAATCGATCTTATTTACTGGGTGGAATGCCACAAATATATTTAATAATTGAAATTTCTCCCAGGAAGCATTACATTTATAAAAATCTCCTCTTTGTAGGGAAATCAAGGGATGGCGGCAAGAGGAATGGTCTTTATAGACAGTGCTGTATAGAGAAGTCTAAACTAAACAGAGACAAGAAAATGGTCTTTGTTGGCAGGTTGTCTGAAAGAGAAAGTATAATCTTAATAGTAAACCAATCTAAAAGAAAGGAGAAAAAATCAGGCTAGTGGAAGTGTGCGCAAAATCGGACACGAGATGAGAAATTTATGACTTTTTGAAAGCTGCAATCACTATTTGGAATTCCAAATTGGCTGTCACTGTGACGACGTGCCGGACAACTTTCCCATTTTTTCCAATACACAAAATAACTAAAATGTCAATTTGTTAAAATACTATGAATCATAAGGGTCTATTCACATTTAGAGAAGGTTTGTAATAATATGCTACCAACAACATTATTTTGATTAGTACCCCCAAAGTGAGAAGGCGCTCATGAGAAAACAGAAATGTATGATGTTTGTGTACACGATAAACGGGAGAGTATCTCAGAACCTAATTATCATTTTGTTTTGAATCATTAGAAAGTATTTTTTGAAATGATCCCATATTTGACTTTGAAGCCATTGATCTGTAACATCTGGTTGACGACATGAAACCGACATGAGAATGTTTTGCATATTCACGACATTACAGATTCCTCAGTTCCCTCGCAGGCTCGTGTTCCCGGCAACATAAAATACGCTGTGAGATAAAAATGGTGAAACCGTGTTTTTTCACAATTCCATTCAAAGATCTTATTTATATATTTTTTCCTAACTCATGCTCCTACTGTACCAAGTAGAACATACAAAACCTGTCTGTAACGACTTATATCAGACTGCTTTCGCATCCATGTCTAAATCTTCGAAGTCATACCGGCGTACGCAGGATTTTTTCAAGGGGGGGGGGGGGTTTAAAATCGGGCACAAAATATTTTGCTCCCAAAAAATTTAAAATCGGGGGGGGGGGGGGGGAGGGGTAAGCGGACACTTTTTTTTTTTTTTTTTTGGTCTCGAAATTTGAAAATTTGACATTTTTCTTCGTTGGGGGGGGGGGGGGGGGTAAGGTCACCTTTTTTAGGTTAGCCGTGGGCATTTTTTTTTTTTCAAAGGGGTTTTTTTAAGGTTTTTTTAGGGGGGTTTACACACATAAAAATACCAAAGGGGGGGGGGGGGTTTGAACCCCAAACCCCCCCCCCTGCGTACGCCCCTGCCCATAATGATTGTGATAAGTGTGTTCTTTGTATCTCTCTAGGTGCGCATCATCTGTGAAAAATATCGCGATGTACACATTTGCATCAAAATAATGGAAGGCCTTCGCGGCCTTTCCGCGGGGATGGTAGTGTAGTTCAATTTGGGTCTCTCACTCCAGCTCAGGGGCGGGTCCAGGATTCGACAGTTAGGGAGGGGCACCATGCCGAGGATTCTCTAACAAGAAAGCAAGAAAGCAAGAGAGAGAGAGAGAGAGAGGAAGGGAGGGAGAGAGAGAGAGAGAGAGAGAGAGAGAGAGAGAGAGAGAGAGCGAGCGCTATCACGTTTTTAATTTTTATTTTAAGGTCGAAAGAATACGCCCCCTGAACCCACTACCGCCCTGATTGTGGTACATACTGGTGGCACAAAATGAACCTGGAACTCATGTGCAGGTGCGACCATCTGTCATCTTTGGAGTACTCCTCGAGGAATAATAATCCTCAAAACATCTTTTCACTAAGAAGATTAGTATTTGGAGCGATAAAAAAAATCAAAAGCATTTGCAACTGTACTACATATTGTATACCTGACTGCAGATATGTCACAGATTTCAGAATTTGTTTCTGCTTGTAGCCAAAAGGGCATTAACTCGGTTTAAAGATATGGGTCGATCTCCTTCTAACTCCAAACAGAATATTGAGTCACCTAAACCATGGGCGACAGGGGGGGGGGGCGGAAATCTCTAGCGACGAGGGGGATCCCCCCTCCTCAACGATTTTGAGAGCGGGCGGGCACATTATCACACACGATCATGGGTCTTTTATTATGCCAAATAATGAAAATCACTCAAGACTTTATTCTCATGTACCGTGAAATTAATGAAATATGTGTAATGGTCTCTTTTTAATTTATTTGTTATTTATAATTTATATTTAATTATTTATAATTATCATAATGGTTAATCGTTTACTTTTTTAGCTCAACAAAGGAATCTAGATTTAATAATCTATCGCTTCCACGCTTGAAAAGAGAGGAGTTTTTTTATTTGTACTTTCAATGCAATTTAATCATCCCTACCTAAATCCCTACCGAAATTGAATTAATATGCTGCAAGATGTGATATCTTGACGTTTATCGATGTGATTGACTTTGAATTTCAAGTAGAATCTAATAATGTCTCGTCATGTCAATTCATGAGGGTTGAATTCAATATCGGAGTTAAGGATATTTGTTTTGACATCCACAAGCAGAATACAAATTGAAGTGTGTCTTCTGAAGTCATTTAAGAATATAAAACGACGCTCGTCATTTTTTAATTTAAAGGTCAAACTAAATACTTTAATTTCCTAAAGATGGAATTATAAATAAAGATAGAGGTTTTGTAGTTGAGTGGTTTAATCATTCCACAATCGTGCAAAGCTCATGGGTTCAAACCCCTGCACGGCACTGACGTCCTCGGTCATGGCATTTCATTTATCCCTGTTCTGTACCTGGGGATATATATATAGGTACCTGGTAGGTAGAATGCAGACATCATCGGAGCTGGATTGCAGCCGTAGCTGGATTGAATCTATAGCATTTGAGAACCTGTTAATATTCGATTTTTATGTTCAGGATCCTTATTGTAACAAGTGACCAGGGAAATTATATATTGCAAGTCTTTTGGTTACACTTAACGAAGTAATAGGTAAATAACATTTGGTCCGAATGTTAAGGTTCAAGTTGGTGACCGGCGGTCAACTTTAATTTATGCACATTTTTCGTAGTTACCATGTCAACGAAAAGCCGAGGAGGGCTCAAGTACATGTGCAAGCCATGATGTGAATACATCTTCTTTCTTTCTTTCCTTTCTGCCTTCAGTCTCCCATTTTCTTCACAACTTCACCTCCCTGCTTTATTTACCCATCTCTCTCTCCCTCTATCTCTCTCTCTCTCCCTCTCTCTCTCCTCTTCCTCCCCTCCTCCTCCTTCTTCTCATTTTCCTTCGTCTCCTCTTTTACCTCGGTCTCTCTCTCCCTCTCACTTTCATCCATTTCACCAATCACGTTCGACCCTACCCTTTCTCTTACTCCTACCTTATCTTATGTATCTCTGTCTCTCCTTGGCCTTGCTCTACTTTCTCCCCCCCCCCTCTCTCTCTGTCTCCCATCTCTCTCCTCTCTCTCTCTCTCTCTTTTTCTCCCTCCTCTCTCTCCCCCTCCCTCTCTCTCTTTTTCTCTCTCTCTTCCCTCTCTCTTTTTTTTCTTTTCTTCACTCCCTACCCCCTCCCACTCTCTCTCTCTTTCTCTCTCTCTCTCTCTCTCTCTCTCTCTCTCTCTCTCTCTCTCTCTCTCTCTCTCTCTCTCTCTCTCATTACCCTCACCACACACGTTCCTCCTGCCTCCTCCTTCCTCTTAACCCTTACTCCTTACCACGCGTCTTGCATGCCGGGCCGGTGAAGCATCTCACATGCGATTGACAGTGATCATGGGAGAAATGGAGTGTATTTAATTGGTTCTTGTGATTTACATTGTCATCAATCTAGTCTGTACATGGTGTGTTTAAAGTGTTGATAGAGACCCGGCCATCTCGTATGCCTGATATGAAGTAACAGTGCAAGGTTCGTTCGTTGTTTTCCTCTTAGAAAACAGAAGATCTCTAAAATTAAGATAATATTTTACTCTTCCAGGGCCATGGCGCTGACAGTGATCCAAATTAAGGAAGCGAAAAAGGCAAAGGCAGTTTTTGTTTAAAGTGGCGGATTTAAGAGAGACGCGGGGTGGGTGGGGCAAATGGGCACGTGCGTTTACTGGCACTGACCCTGTCTTGGCAAATTTCCACCTGATCATATGCCTATATCTTAACTACACGACAAACACAAATGGTCGTCATTTTGTGAAGGCGTGTCCCCTGTCGAAGTTGTAATCCTGTGTTCTTGATTGATAGAGAGTTTGTTTTCCAGAATGTGTCAACCACCCCCCCTTTCAAATCGTCAGAGATTTTTCTATCCGCAACTGACTATGTGTGGCACGTTTCTGCGAAAAATAAAATGAGACTGTATCATCTGCTTGCTAAAGACAACGAAATGTAATAAAGAAGGTGGCATTTTCTTATTTAACATATTAATTGCAGATGATGAATCGCTCGAAATTGATTTGAAAGGTATTATTTCAATTATCGTCGGAGAATGGCATGGTGCTCATGATTTTCAAAATGCATGTAATAATGTTTTCTGCAAAAATTGGAGTAATGATACCGCAGCTGGTTATGAAAAATTGTGACACATTGGCCCCGTCTTACAACAGTATTGTTGATATTAATCGAAAATTATATCAATCGCATATAAGAGATAGGAGATCGCAAACCTGCGATTGATTAGAGGAATCGCGACTGATTCGGATCAATCGAAACTCTTTATGAGACCTAGACCCTCATACATAAAACTTGTTCCATGACAGGTTATTATCTACGTGTATTACTATTATAAGCTACTGAAATCGTTGCATTTGATTGAACGAGAGCATAGAAATTAGGCGTTTGCTATTGAAAAGAAGTTTTATGAAACATTGCACTGCATGAGCATTGTATGTAAGTGCGAGAATGTAGGCAGCCCATCCAATGCAGGCTTGACCCATTTAACATACTAAAAGCTCGATAATGCGATTTGATGTTTCATTGATTACTCGTTCAATGGCTTATCGAAGTGGCAAGAAAGTGCCGGAGGTATCGAAATTTTATTTGTTACTCCCCCCCCCCCCCCATAACTATAGAGAGCATTTAACGAATTCCTTCGCTTCCGGGCAACTGACGGTCAAATGATTTATATAGAACTGAAAAGTGCCTCATCCAGTCTATCTTCGAAATATCCTACATAATCATGAAGTCCTTGCTCTATTACTGCCTGTGTCAATAACGATGAATCAAGAACAATCGATCAATCTCGGGTCTTTCGCTCGAATCAATTCTCTAGATATCAATCGTTGATTAATTGTCTTAAATTGCTTTTAAGGCTATACTTTCGCCCAATTTCCTCCTAGTATACCTGTGACGTACACGCTCTCGAAGCCGATTACGATCATGCATTAGCGTAATTGATCATGATCGACAAATCCTTCTTGATATCGGAAATAATGTGTCGTCTGCGTAAAAGGGCATGCACGTTTTTGGCCGGAGACGAAACGTTTAGAATGCTTTTATCGCACAAAGAGATCTTGTTGAGCGCAATTAGATATGTCGGCAGTGATTTACTCTTCTTTCGAAGTCTACTTGCTCTCGAGGCGTTGTCAGAACATTCTAAACGTCTCAAGTGGAAGGAGGGGGGGGGGGGGGGGGGGGGGGGGGGGAGTGGTTGACATGCCTACATACCTTCATACACCTGAGTGCCAGCATCTATGCACTGTCGGTCCGTTCCATCCGTATAGGTCGCTTATTCCATTACTTCCTGAAGATTTAGAGATGTGCACCGGCCCACATCTAAAACTTTTAAATGCGTCACAATCAATAGGCCCACAATCTGCCGTCAGTGCATGGACGTCAATACATGTTCACTATGTGAAGAGGTGGGGGGGGGGGGGGGGGTGCAAACACATACCAGGAATGACTGCCCCCTCGACCACCTACCAATAGGATTACTACTTTCAGGACATGTACCCTGGACAACTACCCCCTCAAACTACCTAGGTATAAACGACTTAGTGGATAGTTTTCTAGGGGTAGTTGTCTGGGGGCAATTGTATCGTACGTGTGACATTTATTCTTGAATATCCCCCCCCCCCCCCAAGGCTACAGAACAGGGTCAATCCATTTGTCTGCAGGACTTTCAAACTAAGAACAAACCAGGAAGCTGTAATGAACAGACTTTTCAGGAATGACTTTTCCAAGGTCAAGGCAATGCCTTTATATATTTCATTTATTATTTTCAGCCTTCAAGGATAGTAATTATTATATATACAATATTGAATTATACGCGATTGGAATGGCAAAATAAACATCATATATGCAGTGAGATAAAGTGTCGAAAATGTGACCCCCCCAAAAAACCCAAATCGACATTCATAATACAAAATTCAACTTGAATGGGAACAAATGCAAAAGGCACATGATATTGAAGGAGAAAATATCCTATGCTTATGGGTAACAGTTTTAAATGTTATGCTTGCACTCTTGATAACATTCTGGATTTGCAATGTCAAAGCACTTTATAGATATGTGTATATTCAGTAAAAGTGCTTAATAGTTTCACTCATCTTATCAAGTCATATTTGTTCATTTTGACCAAAAAGTTGTTAGCATCTCATTGGTTAGACATAGAAGTAGGCCTATAATTCATAATAATAATAATGGAAGTTTAGAATACTATCACTCATAACTATCAGTAATACTGCACAGTAATAGACACCTATCAATCAGTCATTTGCATAGATTTCAAAGCATACTTTCAACAAACACACAGTATAATTTAACATTATTACTATGTAATCAGTCATAAAATATAGCACATAAAAGGCAGCCTTACAATACTTGTGCGAGAAACCTTAAAATAATGGGATGCAAACTATTACCATGCCCCATTAACCAATACCAAGCCCTAGCATATACACAGTGCACAGTATACATGTAGTTTTATATTATCACTATGTCATCTGTGATACAATATAGCACAGAAAAGGCGGCCATTACAATACTTATGCAAGAAACCTTTAAAATGGGATGCACGCCAATACATTCTATTCAGCTCTAGTGGATGTCTCTGATCCAATTCCATGATGGTTGCATGAATACTTCAACAAGAATGAAATACTTGATTAATTTATTTCTTTTGACTGAAATATTACTTCACCAATTTTTTTTCTTTTGATTTAGATTGAGGCATCTTTATAAGGGAAAAGACCAAAGGCTTTCCATGTCCATTATATGCCTATACATTTCCTTTTCAAACTAGATTTTCTTTAAAAAAATAAAATATGAAAATTACAAATGAATGATTGTCAAAGTCAGCTGGAATCGGTTACACACAATCAGAAGATAAATCGAATGTCTTTCAATAATTAATGCAAAAAATCATGTCAATTATTAAAGATCATGGTTGTTTACCACACAAGCAATAAGTTTGGTTTACCATACCTAAATTTTGATTATATGTACTTCAGTAACAGGTGAATGCAAATTCAAGAATTGCACTTTGCCGAAATTCTGCACATGATGGAAAATTGAATATCAGCATATTTTCACTAATTCATTAACCAGAGGTGACAATTTGCCCTATCTAGCAAATAAAATGCATATTTATTTTTAAAAGGCACAGTTAGATAATTTCATATTGCATAGACAGACGGTACGTAATATACACCATATATTTGTTAAATCATATTCACTTTAAGATACACATTAACCTTATGTTATAAGAAAGATACTTGCCCTAATATCTGGAGAATGTGTGTTAATCTTCATACAAGTCATAATCTAAATTCTAAAAACATGTGATTGCTTTCATTTATACTGGCAGGTAATTCTGCAGTTTTGTTGTAAGTATTTTACATACAAGTTGTAGATTAAGTGCTCTGCTGGCTTTCACAAGACAACGTTTGCTTCCACTGTGTAATACAAAATGTCTCCATACCTGATTCATTGCATTACTTGAATAATAAAGGTTTCACAATATATATCAGCAGCATATTTTAAGTAATGAAAGACAATGACAATTCATCTCTTCAAATTGATAAAAGTGTAAGAATACCTAAAGCAAAAGCACAATAAATCAAATCAAAAGTTCAATATCAATTTCAGACTCCATCAATTTAAAATATGTGATACCTCTATTATTCAAAACCAGAATACACATCCTATAAAATATATGAGAAGAAAACCAGACATAGTGCAAGAACAGCAGCTTTTTCATAAATCTTTTTATAAATAATAACTGACTGTAGCTACAATGTAGCATAGCAAGGAACACATTTAATGCAGGAATGTGGTAGTTATCTTCTATAACAATTTTATGAAACAGGGCCAAGAAGGCTATCTACCATGTCCATTTTCAACAGACAGAGACTTCCATTAGTGATACAAAAAGAGGCAATATGATTTACACAAATGGATGCATTCCCCAAAGGATTCCAAGAACCCTTACCCAATCATAGCTCAATTTGATCAGTGCCTGCATCATATGGGCTTAATAGGTTGTGTTTTTTTAATTCATAAGCAAATGGAAATAATGTTCTTGCCTTCTACCTATCCCTAATATCTCAGAAAAATCAGCAATCATTTCAAATAAAGAATTTGAAATACTAAAAAATAGGTAAAGTTTGGTGAGGCCACTCACTGACATTACTGTAAATGGCTTTAAAGAAACTAATATAACTTGTGCAATTTCATGTAAATATGTGTGAGCACTCTTTACCAATTAAAGAGACTGGTAGAAGTCCTCTCTTGGAAGAAAGAAAAACGTAATGTAAAGTGATGCTTCAGTCTGAGAAAAGTAGTCCTTTACATCAGAGTCCAAGCAAGTGCCAAAAGTTGAGATTATATGGTTGACCCGCGACCCTCTGTCGCGTATGGTAGTTTAGCAAAGTGTAGTGGCACGATAAAGACGCATCCGGAACACGTACAAGAGGCATATGGTAGTCGGTGAATCAAAAGTGGTTATTTGTGACATCTGAAATATAACTTTGGGTATTTCAGGGCCTAATAAAAGGTAGTAAAGGTATTTATCAATTTCATGTTCTTATCTTATTCTACTTCAATGCACTAAGAATATGATTGCAACAATTATGTTTTTTTGGTGCATTTCCGATACGTCTTTTCATGCCAGTCTCTTTCGCTAAGCTCCCTAGGAGTGGCATCAAGGTCTTGACTTGACAACTTCTTTCCAGATCAACCTACGTGTATACAGCAACCATATCACAGAGAGGAAGAGTGAAGATCTTGCATAGCCCATCGATAAAGGAAGGTGTCACCATGGATACGCATCACATGTCATGCTCAGATGGGAGGATGATTAACCCTCCTTACATGTTCATTATGATTTAAGCCTCTGCATACCGTACGCTCAAAATGCCATCAGAAACTATACATGGCAATTCCACATATGAAACTCAGAGAGTTAAAGGCGTATGCTCTGAGATGATCAAGGTACACTGCTCAGCACGTCACTTTTTTGTCCTATCCTCATCAGCCTTTGATGTTCCTGTGTCAAGAAAAAACAATCTATAATCAGTGGACAAGCAAACATAACCTGGCTGTTAAATTCCATAAATTATGCCATAAGACTGTAATCTGCATTTGTAATGTTTATGCAGGAGGGAAAAAATCCTATTAGCATTTGAAAAAACATGGCAAATGGTGGGGAATTATGCTCCTAAAATGGAGAGGTGCGCATGTTGTGTGAGGACTGGTGTCATGATATAAAGCATTTACAGATTAAAGCTAACCCTGAGTAAAGGTTCTGGGATTGTAATTCTGGATGGTCTATTATGCAGTAACGTTGGTAGTTTAAACCAGCGAATATTAGTATGATGGGGACCACATATCATAGCATATTAAGCACACATAATAGAGATGACCATGCACCCTACTTTACTGTGATGCATTTCTACCCAAATCATTTGGCACATGCTATTTCTTTGTATTCGCAGACTCACTGTATGTTTTGTTTATTTTATGTCAATACGAGGTCTCAAGATTACAGGCCCATCTAAAAAGGTGGTGGGGAAGTGGTTTGATAAGTGTGACCCCCCCCCTTTCAGAGTGAAAACATGACCACAACAATCTGATATTTTTTCTTCTTCTTTTGTTTTGTTGCTTGTCAGAGAATTTTGTATGCATCCCCCTCATTGGTGAAGAGAGATTTCCAGCTAAACACATATGTCATATTTTAATGAAAGAATGCTGTACCCTTTTTCAAAAAGCTTCATATGGACCTTGATTATCTTTTAATCTTTTAATAATGATCTTTCTCTAGAAATGATTTAACAGTAGTCTAGTCTATCTCACCCTGGCAGTCTCGCTGAGTATATTGACATCCTCCACCATAGACATCCTGTGCTTCTGGAGTGTAAGATACCCCTCTTCACGGTTAGTATGAGCCTGTTTACAAAAAATGAATTGTTCAGTTGATGTTTGTTATAATAGATACAAGTCAAGATGAGTTTTTAGTTGTCAGAAGAGGAATCCACATGATTGCTAAACACAATATATACCACAGATTTTTTTAAAACATGACGTAAAGGGTAATATGCATCACATTATTGTAACACAGAGCTCAGCGAATATGAGCAGGACCTTTGTTGCACGCAGTCGACACATCTTTATACATTTAAAAGAAACATGATTTTTTTTGTTGGTGGTGCATGGTTTACCATGCCACATCTGACGAGCCTTGACGGTACTAAAAACAGTTTCAAATAAAGGTTAATCATATATACTGAGTGACAGTTGTTCAGAAGTTAGTTGTCCAGCTGGTAGCAGTCTGGCTCATAGTTGTTCTAGAATCCACACACAAAAATAGATACACACCTTTGCTAATTCCGACTGCTGCCTGAGTAGTTTCTGCTCTAGATCTCTCTCCTTGTTGGCACAGTCGATCATCTGTTGCTTGATGAGCATCTGATGTTGCCTCTTCATCTCAGCCAGCTTGCTGCTGAGGCGCCTGGCCTGCTGCTCCTGCTGCTTGCGAGACAGCTCCGAGTCTCGCACTCGGTTTGATATGTTGTGCTCGATCTCCTCCAGCTTAGATACAGTCCTCTGTTAAACAATGATGCAATAATGATTGTTCAAATAAAATGTGGTAACTAAATATAATTTCAGATACATAAATGGAAAATTTCATCTTTTCCCGAAGTACAAACATGGCTATATGAAGTCAATAAGGAAATGATATCCATGAGCTAAAGTGTTTTTTCTTCTTCATTACAGAACAATACATCACTGACTGGTTGTTTAAAAGATGGTATGACAAAAAAAGTGAGACACATATAAAATAAATCAATAAGAACATAGACCACAGTCACGATAACGAATTACAAACATAAACAATATCATTAAGATAAACAAAAATAATGTGAACAGTCATATCATATATATTTTTAAACATATATAATAACATGAACATAGGACAAAACATAGAGGGAACATTATATGCAACCATGCAATGGGAAGACATCACTTTACATGCTGAAGACACACATATAGGATGAGACGTTCTGTGCTAAGAATGTTTTTGGAAGAACATGTGAGATGAAAACCAATCCCGACATCCTACCTGCGCATGTTTCATTGCATCTTCGTTCTGTCTCCTGGAAGCGTCGTAATATTTCTTGCTGTATCTCTCGGTCCACTTAGCCACAGACGCCTTGTGTTGTCCCTTCTTATCGGTGGTGATGTTCTGCAGTCTCTTCTCTCTCCTTGCATTGTGAATCTGAATGGAAAAACAAATATTGATAAGATATTTGTCACCTTGAAATGGTTGCTCATTTCACTAACTGCCCTTCCTTGAATAGGGAATTCTCCTTTAAAGGGATCCGGTAACATTGTCTCAGATTCTGAAACAAAATCCTGGATTTAGCTCTTGCTGCAATGATAATTATAAACCTTTTATAGGTCAGTCAGGAACTCCATGACTTTTACAAGCCGATCGCCTGTCTGATTATCAAGATATTTCTATTTGGAATTACAAATTTTGAAGACCATTTGCCAAACGGTTGTCATAACACTACAGTCTATTGGGGATAATGAGTATGGTAAAACTGGTCACTCACAGATTTTTACTATTTTGAGGCACTTCTTAATCACTTTGAAGCGCGATTTTTTTTAGGGCTTCAATATTACACCATATCACAGACACTGGTAACATGTAGGGCCATGCATCTCAGATTTAACATATGATTGTTAAACGATCCCTTTAAAAGGAATCTGATATTCTTTTACTCAGAAACTGTTATTATTCAGTTACTGCTGACTCTTTGCTCTCCTAGCATTGTCAAGCTGATGTAAAAATTTAAACTTTTGTAATTCTTGAATATTTACAGTTTAACTGATCTTTTTCCAAAGGAAACAATTCTCTTTATAAGGGAATCTGATATTTCATTCAGTATTTGGTATAATTTCTTTATTCAGAATACGCTCTGATGCTCTGCTATCTCCTTTCCCTTGTTGCATCGAGAAGCAAATGCAAAAATCACAACTTCAAATGTGTCAGTCTGAAATGCTCATTATTTTCTTTATTAATTAACTTGAAAGGAGGCAAATATCTTTGAATGCAAATATCTTATTCTTTATTCATCACCAAAGCCCTTCCAGAAAATGTAGATATATTCTTGATAAAAAAAGTTATAATTCTATCTTTGGTGCATTGTTTAAAAGGTCTGAAGAAATAGTTTGCCATCAAGGATGGGGGATGGAGGGGGGGGGGGGGGGGTGGGAAGTACACAAATGTCAGCTCTGTCTTTCCTAATTCTTACCTGAAGCCTTCTTTCTATCTTCCTATTGGTCAGGTCTAGCTTGGTATTGAGAGCCTCCTCTTGTAGTTTCTTCTGGGTGAAGCGGTTATCTCCCAGTTGATTCCTGGTATCCAGTAAAGCTCTACCCTCTGGGCATTAGCAACCAGATAAAAAGAAAATTGATATTTAAATGAATTTTGAACGATGATATTGAGAATTCAATTTTGTTGATGAAAAATATGCAGATATGTTAATTATCATTTACAAATAACAGGTGTCATGGTCTTATGGATAAGTCGTCAGAATTATATAAAGCTCAGCATACAGGGTTTAAATCCATGCCATGCACAGCATTAATACTGTTCACGCATCCTTGGGTAAATAAGACATGTTATTCCTATTCCAAATTGTTTTTCCAAATTAGAAAATATCCCTACTTGTTGTATCAGTTTGGTATTGTAGGGAAAATGAATGAGTTATATATGAAACATATCTCATTTAATTTTTAGTAATAATTATACATCTGTGACACGAGGGGTAAAAGTATAACAAGAATACCACACAGAGGGTCCTATGGGCCAAAAATAGCATCTTATTGAAGAGATGTTATTACAAAACAGATGAAGTAAACCTACTGCCTATGGCAACCAGGTGGCTCATGTATCAGTAAAGCATGTGAGATTAAAGAGAATTCTTTAGTCAACAGGTTACAAGAAAATAGTTGGTATTTACTGTTTTTTTTCTCCTCTCTTTACAAAAAAAGAAAAAAAAAGAAGACATTTACAATGTACTTGATACAGATAGAAACCATCACAATACGTCCCTCGTTACTTCTCCCAAAATACAGCTAGGCAAGATCACATATTCTGTTACATATCATCATAGAAAGTGATAATAGGCATGTTCTCTCACCATCACGTATCTTTTCCTCCATTCCAGTTCTTGCTAGTGATTTATCAAGACTCAGTTTCCTCTTGCTGTTCTCAAATACGTCTGCCTTGTCCTTCGTTTTCCTAAACACAAAAACAAAAAAAAGTCAATGGTAAGTATTAACTTGATAAGTTTTTCACGAAGTGTAGACATTGTTTTTGGCCAGCATTATAGTGAACCAGAACATGTCTACAATATACACACATTTTACAGTTTGACATAAAGGAAACAATTCTTGCACATCAAATTGATAATACCTTTTATTCACCATCAACCACACATAAGTATCAAATAATTAGTAAGCATAACAGAAACAATTCGTATAACAGCTAACATTCTAATACAATGAAAAAAAATGGAAAATCCAATGTCTTGGAACCATGACAACATAGTAAATACTCAATTCCGGTAGCCCTTTCTTCGGATCAGGTCTATATGATTCCATTTTAGTGGAGAAATGCCTACATTTTGCCTAAATCATTCTGCCCTAATTCACAAACCATTTGACAAGTAATCTGTAATATATAGATTGAATTTGCTTTGAGGTTAATTTTTAGACTCTCCAAATTAACCTTCAACCCTGGAGTCTACATTACATCAAACACTAAAGCCTCATACTAACCTAACACTATATATTTGACAAAATTAACAAAAGTAAATGTAGAAAATATTGGAAAACAATCACCAAATTATCTTGTTCTATCAAACTTACTTGAGCTTTTGTTCGTATTTCCTTTCTGTCTCGTTTGTCTGCCTCCACCTATCGTTGCCTTCAGCCAGAGCATCTCTGTAAGAGAGTAAATGAGAAAAGACACAGTGTGTTAACATGGTAAAATAACAGAAATATAGATTTAGAACATATATGTTTAACCTCAAGGGTACAACAAAGTTTACAAATGTGTAAACAACTCTGATTTTCACACCCTTGTACCTAATCGAATGGTGTTCATTTTGTGCCAAGCAAAGATTCAATCAGTTTAATTTTGGCCATTACAAGAAGTGGGTTATTGTTGTAAACAAATGCTCATGTACCCTTTACAGCTCATTGTATGTATGTTATTACCAAAGAAAAAAAAGTCAGGCAGTTACTCAATAGTGTCTGACAATGAAGTCTAAAAAGTACACAGGTTTCCTTGCATAATTTGAATACTAGGACATTGCTAACTTTTAAATTTCACAGATAGGACATACATGACATATTCATAATTCCTGCAAAGTTCTACAGAATTTGAAGTTGGCTGCAAATGGGACACAGCATCTTTAATCTACATTTGTTACTCTACACCCAGGTGTATAAATGGGTACCTAGGAAATTGCTAGGGTAATAGAAATTGCAGGGCCTTCAGGAAGAATAGCATTGACGATGATGACGAGGCTTTCCTGGGTAAGCAAAATAATTATGAAGGAGCTTACTCTCTAGTGTCTTTGATGACGGTCTGGTTCTTCTTGATCTCCATGTTGATGTTGAGAGCGAGGTCTGTGAGTTCATTGTTGAGTCGATGGGTCTCTTCTTCCTTGAGAACCATCCTCTTGGTGAACTCCTCGCTCAGTTTCTGAACCTCGATGCGGCGCAGCTCAATCTCATCCATCTTGGCACGGTACTTCCTTTCCAAGTCACCACTGTAGGGTGATAAAGTAGAACAGGAAGATATTAAGATATATTCATATAACTATATAGATGAATATGAATTAATGAAGAAGGTGGTAGTAGCAATTAGAGCAATATTATTACCTAATCCCAATGTTAAAGACCGTCAATACTACTGGGCCAGAAGGGATTAGACCACACAGCGAGGTCACTGACAGGTGGCTATCTCATTAACTCAGCTCTCAACTAACATTATAGAAAAAGAGGATCATGGGGGACCAACAGGCACCGATTGGAAGTTTTTTTTTATATAGAGGGAGCAAGTAGCTACAAGTAGGACAGTGGGGCTTTAAGGACGTCCAGTTAAGTAGGTAAATATGATTGTCAAAATCACAATATTATTGTAACTGATTGAGGAAGTGGATACCTGGTAAAAAATACATGTAACTAGGAACATCTGAAGCTTACATATGGACATTAAGACTTACAAGAAAACAAGGGGATTTCCCCTTTGCCTCCTAAGGGGGTACTTGTAAAGAGGGTAAAATGGTGGTTGTTCATTCACTGGTGGTAGTATGGGGGTATTTAATTCAGAGTTTCCTTGTCAGCTCTTGGTTGAAATGAGTTTATTTGTTTCTCTGGGCAGAATTTGGGAACTAGCTTATGAAAGAAAAATGTA
The DNA here is from genome assembly GCF_000002235.5 of Strongylocentrotus purpuratus. Lineage (NCBI taxonomy): Eukaryota > Metazoa > Echinodermata > Echinoidea > Camarodonta > Strongylocentrotidae > Strongylocentrotus > Strongylocentrotus purpuratus. Next base: position 2,983,008 of record NW_022145595.1, on the reverse strand, counting down.
TAAATTACATACATTGTTAAGTACTACCACTTTGTCCCCCAAATGAAAAAGACACCATGGTGCACGTAATTACACCACACAAACACCAGAATAAGGGACAGCCTGCAAAGTTATGAAACAGATGAGATACCAGTGCAATAGAGTCCTGTTTGTACAAACACCAGAAAATTTAGTGTTCCTTGGGTTCTGCAACATGATTTCTTTATGTTAACCAAGTGAACAATGAAAACTAAGTGTTTTGTAAGGTTTTACCAACCACAGCTAGTACTAAAGTTGAAACAGGTATCTATGACCCCAGTATACATGTACAGAGTCCTTTTCCCTACAGCAATTTTTGTTGTTGTTTAAATTGTGAAACTGCACAAAAAAAGGCCAGTTCAGGTATCAACAAACAGTGTTTGACAGCTGTTCAAACCAGCAATCAACAGCAGCAGTACGGACAGTCACAAATAGACCAATCAAATTGGTTCAAGCTTTGTCTCAGGACTAATTAAGACACCTTCCAGACTACATGTAGCTCTCACAGCTAACAATGATTGAAATCCAAAGCCAGGTGTCCAAAGAACCCAAACCTCATTAATAGGACAACTTCTAATTTGCAAAGCAATTCAAACATGATTCAGTCACCTGAGACGTATTGGCATACATTTCCTCTTTAGAAATGGATTTCTTTTAAAATTGGAGTAAATAAATGGAAAACAAAATGGAGTCAGTAAAAGCTGTTAAAATATATCTTGCCCAAATCACTGTGCCTCAATTAACTTTAAGTCACCAATACCAAACACTGAAGAATATCTGTGTTTTTTGAAAGAATTTACAATTTGGATTTTGAATGCACATTTTGAATCCGATAGGCCTTCTACGGAGGCATCATCTATACAAACGTATAAAGCTATCCAATAATTACAGTACAAATTTCAAGCCCTTATTGAAGATCTTTGTCCTCATTTGCCCATTTGCATACCGTATCCAATGACTGACACAAACACAATTTTGACAATCAACCAAGCAACAGCAACCACTTGTGTAGAAAGACCAATTTTTGTTGTTCCCTTGAACAGTGTTTTATAGAAATGTGCTATTAAATAAACAAAATTACATACAAACCACCTGCCCATAAAGACCACTTTTATCGTCTTCCTTGATTGGTGTGTATGTAAAGGTTTCAATAAAATAAAGGAAGACAACCTCCCTACAAAGACCATTTTTCCTGTCTCTGTTTAGTGTTCTTTTTTTATGTACATGTTTTATTCCTGTCTTTCATAAACTCTTCTTGTCTCCCTTGAGTGGTCTTTATATACAGGTTCATGATACTCACACTGATAGAAGAAGCTTTCTGTCTTCATCCTTGAGTTGTTGCTGTTTCGCTACAGTTTTCTCTATATTCTTCTTTGTGAGCTGAATGAAATAAAGACAGAAAATATGGAAGGATTAAACTATGTGCAGATGAGCAATTGAATCCAATGACCAGGGTAATTATAATTACAAAGCAAAACGTTAAGAAACATACATGTATATTAAGCGCCATATATATTTATATACGACAATAAAAGATTGGTATATGTACTACACAATAATACATGTACATTGCTATTTGTCTGCTTGCTTTACTGAATTAGTTGTATATAATTGAGCATTTTGGTATTAAATAAATGCAATATGCACAATATGCATGTAGGGTATATCTATTGTGTATGTTTGTGGAAAAGCTAAACTGTAAAACTCAATGAAAATAGTATTTCATATTTCACACTGTGTTGCCAATTTAGAGCATTTTAATGAGAATTTAGAGCATTTTAATGAGAATTAAAATCAAATCGCTTTTATTTGAGAACGGCACATGCATTGCATTGGAAATAGACTCAGAATTTTATGTGATTTTTGCTCTTTCTGCTAATATGTAAAGTGTAATTCCCAGCATTCCAGATTAAAAATTAGTGCAAAAACATCACTTAAAGATGACACTGTACTGCTAAAGCTTGACTTATGGTACAGGTAGTATAGTGAAAGAGCAAAACACAACTTACCCCTTCTTTTTGATGAACGTAATCCCTTGTAATGAAAAACTCCTTCTGTTTATTATCCAACATCTTTTGGTCTTCTGACTGTTTCCTACGACTGATGGCTGTGAGATGGAGAAAACAAATATCAACAAATAAATAGTTTTGTTAATGTTGCATACACTATGAACATGACTGACAAAGAAAGCGGACAAAATATACTGTTCCTCAGGTAGACAAAGGAACATCCCTTCACTTCTATTATGTAAAAGGTGAATATGCATGTGACACCTGTTCTACACATTTTTACATAATAGCACTGAAGGGATGTTCCTTTATCTACCTGAGGAACTGTATATTTTGTCCGCTTCCTTTGTCAGTCATACTCATAGTGATAGTAGTGGGCTCTTATGGGGAATTTGACACCATCTGGGTGTTTACCCAATAACAGGTGTTGTCAATCACCAGGATTAGCCTTCATAGTTTTATTTAAAATAGTCATATACAATGCTCCGCATTTTCCACCCGTCCCATCCATATAATACAATTATTAATCTTACATTTCCCTCACCAGAAGACTCTCTGAGAAACTAGGGGGTATTTGGTGATGGGACCACAGGTTTGCTGTGTGCGAGACTTTTACAAACTGTACACCTATTAATGGGTTTTCCATCAAATCTGGTTTAAGTGAATTATGCACCTTCTACATATTGAAACTTCTGATCGTACAACCAACTTTTGAAAGATATGTTTAAATGTCAACGGTTACAAGATGTATGTATGGACAGCTCATTATGATCATGTAAAAAGGTTAATTATCGCTAAATATCCATCGCATCAAAAACCAGTTACCTCTGCATACATTAAAGTCTACAAGTCAAATCTTTGTTGAATCAATAATTTGGACCAACTATGCAAAATATGTGTTATCTACACTTTCAAAGTCAAATTTTGCATAAGTCAAACTATTTATGCAGAACTAACAGATTTGACTTATTCAGAGTTATATGTTTGTAAATGTTTCCTTACCTATTTCATAGTCCCTCATGGTCCTTTTGAGAGAGGCCTGGTTCTTCATAAGGTCTCCTTCTGCCCTCTTCAGATCTCTCTCTTCTTGTCTATGCTGCCACATGTGATCCTATGTACATGTAGAAGAGGAAAGGTTTATCAAATCAAAATAAATTCAAGTTTATGACATGGAGTTTGATTTTTTTTTTGGAATAGAAGTATACAATAGTCTAAAACAAATACTTCTAGGAATTGTGGAAAGAAAAACCCTTGAAACATATTTTTAAAGCTGGGTACTTTCTTGATTAAACTTTGACACTATCTTGTATTTGCAGTACATGCACATGCATGTGTATCATAAAAAAAGATATTACGATATAACGCCTATATCTGAAAAAAGCTTTAGAGACCCCGATGAAGAACAGATCAACACTGTCAGTCAATCTGAAGTAGGTGATATCCCTTGATCTTCATTTTAATTCCATTATTTTCCTCTAGAATAGTTTATGAAAAATATTTTAGTGTTTTGATTCTTCATGTGTTATTATGTTTTGTATTTCAATTTTAAAACCAACCAACCACCAACCAAGCATAGAAGGCACAATCAGCCACTTCTAGGAAAATTTAAATGGATTGGGTATCTTAATTTGCATCAGATTCTAAAAAAAATCATAATTAAAAACCTTTGGGTCAGTCAGGAATTCCATGACTTTTACAAGCCAATCGCCTGCCTGATTATCAAGATATTTATGATTGGTCTTAGAAATTTAAAAAACTGTTTCCCAAAGGTTTTTATAAAACTACAGTCTATTGGGTAAAACCGGTCACTCAAAGATTTTTACTTTTTTATAGCACTTCATGATCATTTTAAAGCGCAATTTCTTTAGGGCTCCAATAAACTTTATTACAGACACTGAAAACAGGTATGCCATGCATCTCAGATTTGTAAAACTAGAAAAAATGTTAAACAATGCCCATAATGTTTGCATTTATTAAATTTGAAACTTGGATGATCTTCTCACCTCAATGACTTTCATCCTCCTGCCATGTTCCCTCTCATCCTGGGCTACCTTCTGCATCACGTCCACCACCGTCTCCACCTTCTTGGGCCCTGATAGATCCCCCATGGACTGCGCCCCTAGAGTGGGTGGGGCAGACTTGGCTAGCGCCGGTGATATGGTTCCATCCTTCTTGGGTTTGTTACCCTTGGAGTCCAGGACCTTCCCGCGTACCTGGAAGGAGTGGGTGTACTTGTTGGAGTCAAGGTATCCATCTGGACCACACTTCCTTTCTTGAGCTCTGGATCAATCAATATGGAAACATGAATATTAACATTTTACTTAAAAACTACCAACAACAAGAAAGACGTGAAGTAGTCACTTATTAATAAATATGTGTATAACATATAAATGAGGTATGATAAAACTGTGATTAAATATGAGGAAATTTATTATTTTTAAGATTTTGGTTCTACTTTTTATTGTACATGGAGCATTTTGTCCACAACATTGTTTTCAGAATTTTCAAAATATAAAAATACAACTTTTTTTTCTCTCAAAGCATTTGTAATATTCATCATTAAGGCAGCACGCATCAACATGAATGTATATATCCTATATTTGTTAAACTTGACAAAATGATTATTAAAATTATATCAATAACTATATAGTCCATTTTTTCATAGATAAATGGCATCTATCACTAGCACTTAGGGGTCACAGATTTAAAATTAAGTGCAGAGCAAATATAAATATTTGTAGTAATTTCTTCTCTATGATAGTTAATACGTGGAACAGCCTTCCAAGTGAAGTTGTTGAGGCTGAATACTATGTTTAATTTGGAAATAGGCTGGAAAAACTGTGGCAATGCCTATATACTGCCAGAGTACTACCAATTAGCCAGGACATAGAGGCATCTCTATCTTCATACAGAAGTCAACCTTAAGTAACCTTTAGTATAGATTTGACACAATTATTTCCTTCCGATATCTATTACAAGTCAAGCCTTACTTCAAGAATGAAGCGTATTCCTTAGCCTCCTCTGGCTCTGGTTCATCGGTCGTTACTGCTAGAGTCTGGTAGCGAGACTTGCCCCTTGGACTGGACTCAAAGCTCAGTAGGACCTTCCCGCTTGGCATGTCTTGCTTCAACATGATGAACGTCTGCCTTCCTTACTCTGCAAATATATGATCCTATTTATATGGAGAAGAGATTTTTTTTTTTACTAGTGATCATAAATTTGAAATAGTGAGTAGATTTTAAGTAAAATTAATTATAGCTGTAAAGATATCCTAGAAGTGCAGTATATGTTCTACAATGTACATGTAAATAAGAATGAAACATAAAACAATAACTGTTGATATAGAAAAATAACAATTATAATTTCATTGTTTAAACAGGTCGTTAATAAAGTTCAAAGCACTATACTCATGGTATTTGAAGTTTTATTTATTCCACATTTTACATAGAAAAAGAGTGTATATTCTTTTTTGTAATTTCTTTTATATAGGCGTTTATTATTATAAGATTAGATTTCACACAAGAAAAAAAAACATTGATAATATAATGATGAAAAAATAAAATAAATAGAATAATAATGATATTAATCATCATCTTCATGAGGATAATATAATAATAAAAAAGTAATAAAGAAGTTATAATGATGATATAATGATGATGCTAATAATGATGATGAACAAAAATGTTAACAAGATTATAGGCCTCCATATAACAATAATGATATTAAATGAATCAAAATTTCGCTTGTAGAAAAAAAGAGTAAATTTTCATTCAGGGTTTTAAAACATATCATCACGCATCGATTATCAAATATATGCTGCCACTTGTGCCAGTGCAGCTGCATGCTGCAGTGCCATCAATTAAAAGAAGTTTTCCTTTTAATTTAATTGTATATTTATAAACAACAATACAAATATATATGCCGTATCATTCAGTATGATAATGATGGCAACATGCGTAACCATGTCCATTTCACAGATCATAACTCTAACCTTTAAAATGTTATGAAAATATGAAATTAGGTAAACCTTTATCTCCGCTCAATATACATGCGCCGTGATACGCGTGACAGACCAGGCGTTCTCTATGCGTAATCCATCGGTCCAGTCCCCGGGCGATTACGATCTCTAAAAATGGGTATTATTCGAAGCCAGCGCGCGGCTGCACAAAACACCCTGCAAATCATCAGCTTTTTCAAAACCTCACACGTAAAACAACGATTCTTACCTTACAGCACTCTTGATGACAGATCTTTGCTTTAAAAATGCATAAAAAAGGAAGACAAAATTATAACAGGAACAAATGTGAGAGATATTTGTTGTTTACTATTTATTTCGGATACACGACCGCACGAGTCACAAGCCAGATAGCGATACATGTCGCTATGGGAGACATGAGACAATTACATATGCAAATGAGCACTTGCACGAGCGACAGGTGTATGCAGTGAGTTGGGAGGGGCTACGCTCCGTAGTCTGGGCGCACTTCCTCGGCGAATGAATATAGGAGTACCTCATTCCTTATTATCATAAATATTATCTAAAATTACTATAATTTTAATTAATATTATCACCATTACCTTCAACTGATTTAGCAATACCATTGTGAACAATAAATATATTAATATATTTAGGAAGTTTTTAGTTTTTACCATTTCCCTTACTTCATAGACGTTGCCTAGCAACAGTCCACACAGGTCGAATCGTTATTTTACAAGAAATAAAGTGAAATCGACGGGGTTTTTCGTCAGATGCAATTTTAATACTAATTACATTTTATTTAATTCCTGAATTCATGAGATTTCCATGTGAATATTAGATTTATGCCTTCTGTATACTGAATTCAAGGAACTATTTCCATTCTTTGCCCGACTGCGCATTCTTATCAAAACAGACAGCGTGATACGTAACAACATTGGGAAGTTGACAAAATTTCTGCTGCAAAGGACATCAATTTGTACCTTAAAACATGGAGGAAGAAATAACATCAGGAAGTGACAACATAGTTACTGAATTCAATACTTATGAGGATTTCTTAGATTCGCAAATTTCTTCACTAGATTTGTATTATTTAGAGGTGAGTTGAAGAGCTGTTCATTTAGACTTGTCCCACATATTGACTTTCGTGTAATGTTATTTGTCTGTTGTAGGAATATCGGCGCTATGACAAACTGCAGTACCCTGGTAGCTGCTGATCTCCGATAGAGCGGAGGAGGAAGAAGAAGAAGAAGAAGAAGAAGAAGAAGAAGAAGAAGAAGCTTGTTCAGAAACCTATCCAAATTTTGACCCGTAACTCCGGCGTGGAGATACTAAAACATAGTCTACTCCAAATTAAGTAAATATTCATTAAATTTCCAAATAAAGACCATGAGTTAAAAGTCGATAGACCCTATGTTTATTACCTGTTTCGTGTCAATTTTCTTGTTATTTTTGGAGTATTTTTCGGAAAAAACAAATGCCCATTACTAGATCGATCTACTCGTCTCAAGTCAAGGGATATGGAGACTGGGCATTTTCCTCTATTGCTCCTCGCCTGTGGAATTCCCTCCCATCATCTATTGAAATTGACAACCTGGATCACTTTAAAGCTTCACTCAAAACTCACATCTTCCTTCAGACATTTAAATGCTTACTTTATTGGAGGAGCTTGTGCCTTTGAATGCTTTTTTGAACAGATATGGCGGGATACAAATGCTGGGAATCATCATCATCATCTTCAACCCTAACCCTATACACCGGAGTCTGTGTTACCCTATAGGCCTATACTTTTGTTTTCAATTTTAGTGGGGGGTACATGCATACCCCTGTAAAGAACTCTAGCCTTTATCTGTTATCTGGTTATCTTGATTAATTGGATTAACTTGTTGGAACCGATTTGAAAATCCTTTCCTGGATGCCCCGGCACGATTATGTTTTCAGGAACAGAGTGCTCAATGCAGTTGCCCTTTCCATTTTTATTTTGAAGTAAGGGTATCAAGAAATGGGTTAAATCTGAGATAAAACCTATACCGTGGAATTCTTTACACAATTTTCATGTTTTATTACTGATCATTTATTCTAATCTTCCAGGATGAAGAACTTGCGAGACAACTTGTTGAACTGGGATACAGAGGGAGTGGGGAAGTCTTGAAGAGAGAAGAATTTGAAGCCAGAAAACAAGCGGCAGAAGCCAGTAGACTGTCAAAAAGAAGCCAACAAAAGTAAGTCTTGTCGTATGTTAGATAGAAAAATCTGTCTGCTTGGAGGAGTTTCTTTTTAACATACACTGTATTATGTCTTTTGACATTCTCCTCCAAGACATTTGGTGAACCCAGATGTAGTTTCGGTGGAAAATTATCAACTAATGAAAGAGACTGATTTGTCTGTATGTATGTACATGTACATTCTCCTTTACAGGTCTTCTGTCTCAAATACACATGTTTGATAGAGGATGGGCATGAAGTAAACAAAAAATATGGGAATTTATATCATGTTGTAAGAAGTTGTGTTGGTTTATTGTCTAGTTTTAGGAACTTGTGCCCAAAGTGCTTGTCACTCCCTACCTCCCATCAGTAATGCCATGGTGAATGCCATAAGAAAATACATCATCTGTATCCATGTATTGGAATTTTTTATATGACAATATCAAGCAAAAACTAATAATAAACACAAAAAGGAACATTCATTGTATACATGTACATATGTATATATTATTATTTTTAGGGGGTGGTTAATACACATGGATATTCAAGTAAAATTTAAACATTATATTTATGTGAGCCATAATCATTGAAGGCTTCCATGGTGGTGAAAGGTATGAGTAAAGCATGTGATTACAACACATATTCTTTTGGGTGTAATAAGTGTTCATTGAATTCATATATTTAATCTTTCAAATGATTTATTATGAATGGTCAGGACTCTAGCCAGCTCTGGAAAGGATCTGAAGAACTCATTCTTGAAGGCCCTAGCCCAGCGGGAGGAAGCCAACAGGAGTGGTAAGATGACCTCAATCATCTTCATCCGAGACAAGAACTCGAGAGGACAGGAGATCTCAGGGTACATTGACTACGCTCATAGACTCAAGACGGAGGACTTTGAACCGTACTTCAGCGGAAGGAAGAGGCTTCTCCCGAGGCCGTCAGACTTGAGGTGGGTATCCCCTTTCCAATCAGGGTGTAATCCATCATATCATAACCTTCATGCATCTAGGACAAACTATAAGTTATTTAAGTTATTTGTCATTTATGTATTGGTTTGTAAAATCTGATCAGCAGCAGAAGCTGAATGATAAGTCATATGAAACCTAGAAATATTGTAATAATAATAATAATAATTAACAACATTTGTATAGCGCTTATCACAAAATATGTCTCTAAGCGCTTAATAAAAATAGAAAGAGAAGGAATTTTTGTATGTACATGTATGATTATGAATCTTGTAATGCAAATAATTACATGTGAGATGCATAATACAACAGGAGTTTGCATAGAATTTTTGTTCTACAGGTGGTGAGCTAAATGTTAGGGGTCTCATGCATCAGGTCCTTGTCGACTGAATAAAGTTGAGTACATCCAGAGCATAGGAGATATTAAGGAGAGAGAAAGAAATAAACTGGTAGGGATTGATTGGGGGGGGGGGCGGGGGGGGGGGGGGAGACAGCGAGGAGAAATTGTTGGATTGAAAGCTGTCCATAGGAAGAGTATGTTCATTCATTGCGTGATTGTTCAAGAATCAAGCAATGAAGTACTCTTTCGCTCATTTGAACCTACTAAATGTAATGGTACCAAAGACAATAGTTGAAATCTAACCTTCCTACCTACTGTTAATTTATGAAGTATTCTTGTTGTCTTCTTTCCAACAGCTTTTACAATTGGGAGACACAGACATCAACATCTAACCCAACTCCAAACTACCAGGTCATCGCTGAGAATGCAACCGGGCTCCTCTTCAAGAATAAACGTGATCGCAAGATCCTCAATGTGGATCCTAAAGCGCCCTCTCCAGGTGATAACTCTACAAGGACTCCCATCGAGTGTCCACAGTACATCCAGGTCGTCATCTATGATCATATCACCAGGAGAAAGACATAAGAAATTAGAAATTTGGGGCTTTGGAAGGACTTTAAAAAGAAAAATCACCTGTCAGACACAATTATATTCTATAGTAACAACACTTAAAAGGTGACAGACATGAGAACTGAGAAATTTCTAAATTTAGAAGAAACTTTGAAAATCTGCTATTGGAAAATTAGCCTTTCACATACTGTATTAGATATTATGCCAACAGCCACATTAAACCTGCACCACCTCCCCCTCTCTATTTCAGCTGTTATATTTGTACAAGGTCAATATTTTCCAATGAAAATAGTTCTCTTGTGTAGGTGCATTTCTAATTTATTGAATAAAGCATGAGATCCATTTGCTATTGAGTCTATTAATAGTCCTAAACTGAAAGGTCTGCAAATTAAGGCTACATGTATATATCAAGCAACTTTTTAGAAATCAAATCCCTTAATTTTAGACAAAAATCCTTGTCTAAGTTGAAATTGTACATGTGGAGGGGTTGTGATTTTATTCATTCATCATTACTATTAATTATTTTTGCCCGTTTAATAATACATTGTTCAAATACCTTACATTATCTAATTAAATATGACCATAGGCTTAAATCTATTGGGCCTTGTGTAATACTAACTTTATAATATGACTTCACCAATGTTATAATGCCTTTCAAGTTATCAGGAACCCCCCCCCCCCTTCAAGTTTATTTTCTGAATGGACTGAAAAGAATAAAGAACTAAGAATGACATTTCTCATTTGACATGCCTTTCTTTGCCGAGATTTATTCCAAGAAAGATCACTCACGATTCAGCTACCTTCATGTTCTATAAAATATTGTTAGTGCTTTCTTTTTTATGAAGTTAGATTATTATTTGGAACATTCTTGTTTGTTATTGTCTAAGTGTGAACTGTTTGTTTGTTATAGTGTATTCTTACCTTTGGGGGGGGGGGGGGGGGGAGGTTAGGCATTTAAATCTGGTCCTAAAATTATGAAAAAAAGATCAGAAATGTTAATGTTACTATACCAAGGACATGATATAGCATTATTTGTATAAAATATTGTGAATTGTAAATATTGTATATTTTATATCTTATTGCTTAAATAATATCATTAAATGCATAAGGAAGTAGCTGATAACGATTTTTGACTGTACTTTTTTGCAAGGAAAAGGAGGCTATTTGTGTTATGTGATGTTAGTTCTTCACAAGATTTTTCTTTTACTAATAGATAATAGGTAGGTATTATATTCAAAGAAACAGAAGAAATGAGATGTGGGGAGTGAGTAAATAGGAAATGTCACCCATTATAAGAGAGAGAAAAAGTAGAAAAGAAGACAAGGGAAAGGAAGGGGAGAGAAGAAGAAGAAGAAAACGAGAGAGGGAGAGAGAGGGGGGAGAGAGAGAGAGAGGGGGTGAGAGAGAGATGAGTTTCTCATATCATGGACTCGCAAAACGGGAAACTGAGTTTTCAATCTAGTCAACTTTGTACTGAGATAATAGCTTGAATAGCGCCACCTTTCGATTGACTGCTATATTTCAGCTTTTAAAGAAGTTTTCGACAGGGCATCTACACAAAGAATTTACATGATGTGCTTTCGCATATCAGACAATGGGCCTGCTATATTATTAGGAAGATTAAATGTTTAACTTGGCCTTCTATTTTGCTCACATCAAGTTCCAATTTCTTCTTTAAATCTTGTAATCCTAACCAATTATCGTATCCAAACAGTTATTTTTTTCAAAAGCAAGGATACCAACAAGTTTTTTGTTTAAATTTACAATATCGTACAAAGCTATCCATCTCTCTCTCTCTCTCTCTCTCTCTCTCTCTCTCTCTCTCTCTCTCTCTCTCTCTCTCTCTCCTTCTCTCTCCTCTCTCTCTCTCTCTCTCTCTCCTCTCTCCCTCCCTCCCTCTCTCTCTCTCTCTCTCTCTCTCTCTCTCTCTCTCTCTCTCTCTCTCTCCCTACCTCCTCCTTCTCCCCTCTCCTATATTCTTCCTTCAGTATTTTCTCTATTATATGCCAGAACACCGATGTGAGAAACTATCCGTAATCATGAATACCCATCAAGAATATTTTCTCTTGCCGATGATTCTTTCGTTTGCTTACTCCCCCCCCCCCTCTCTATCTCTCTCTCTCTCTCTCACTTACTCTCTGTTTTTCGTTCTTTCTGTCTTTCTTTCAGTCTTTCATTCTTTCTTTCTTTATTTCTATGTTATACTTGATTTACTCCTAGCCCCTAATAACCTTACATGCCCTTGTCACAGTTTTCAATATGTACTTGGGAGAATATTTGTAACAGAATACTTCTGAAACACTATTTGTGACCTAAAAGAACACGATGGTTATTTTTTCTTCAATAACGCTCCTGTCCCCCTCGGCTCATTTCGCAGACTGATGTTCTAATTTATGTCCATTGGGAGACAATATAGACATATTTTATCTCGCGAACTGTGGCGTGTCGGACAAAAACTATACTTTTTAAGATTTGTGGGTTCATGGTCACTATCAACCTCATCACGGGAAAGGTGCACGTTAATAGGTGGCTACTTTAAAGGAAATATCCGGGCTCAAATCAAACAAATAGTAGTATGTTTGAGATATTTAAAGGGAAATAGTCAAGCATGACGTGAAGTGGCCAGAGGTTATTAGTTATTAAATTAACTCGGACGAACGCTTGGCTTGATTTCGAAAACCTTTGTTATCTACCTTTGTAATTCTCTCAAAGTTTAAATTTCGGAAGGAAATTTGTTTTGGGGTATTTTTTCAACTTAAACTGACTTATTAGCCATATGATTTTTTAAAAATATTTTGTTAATAGCATAATCAAATTGCCAAACCCAGGCTAGGGAAAAGTTGAAATAAGTCATCGCTCACAGCCATACTTGTAAAGCGAACTCATATAATTTAGAGCTGTCAGCCTATTATATTAACGAACCAGATCAATTTCCAAAACGAGCCCCCACCCGGCCATCCCTCCCCTCACCCACCCCTTCCCTCATTTCAATGCCTGTGCGACCTGGAGCTTTCTCTTTGTAGGGGCCTTTCATCATGAAGTTCTTTTAAAATGAGAATGTTTCTCTCATTCTTCTTTTCTTTACTGTACGAGATACTCCGTTCAGTTAATTCCCACTTTAATATCATACCAGATTGATAGGTTTGAGGTAACAAACAATACATTAGATTCATACTTACTACTCTGCTTGACACTCGCCATCAGCAATATGAATGAAAGAATCTATTCATCGACAACTATAGAATGTGTCATCTCATAGTGCAGAGAAGCATTTTAACCCTTCTGAACTAACGATGAACTATATTTAGAAGTATTGAAGGAAAAATAATTGAAATGTAATCATGTAATCAATTACATTATAAAAAAAAACAGTTGACCGGATGATTAACATCATCTTTTTTAAATATTTAATTATTGAAATATCGTCATGACCAAGAAGCTATAACTATCATTATGTATGCAAATAAATGTTCTGTGGATAATTTAAAAAAGAGTCAATCGCAAGGCAAAGTTCAAGTCAATAACATAAGATATATTTATATTTTTAAAAGCACGACTATCTCCCACATATTACAATTTTGGAGAGCATAAAATCGCAGGAAGTCGCAAGTGATGTAACTTGACCCTTTTCTGCCTTTCATTTAGCCTAACATTTTCTTTCATAAGATCTATATTCAAGCTCCATGTCCTTATGATTTTACAGTTTATAGTTTGTGATATCGAATTTTCTTTATCATGGTAAAGCCGGAGCAGCGACAAATGAAAATGAAACTAGACTAAACTAGACTAAACGAGACGGTTGACTTTTTAAGAATATCATTTGAGTTGACATTATCCTGTCATCATAGGATACCTGCATTTATCGTTTGATTAAAAACAATTGCCAAATCATGAAATAAGTTAACATTTTCAAATCCTTTAATGTAGAAGGAGGTAGAACAATATATTTTACCTGGAAACCGAACCGTATTTGATTAGAATTTAGTAGAAATGTCATGAATATCTAGAACAAGGATTTACTCCATTTATCTTCGACATATCATTGTCCTGTCTGTCCCTGGGTTATCCTGGTTGTCGGGAAGCTCTTCATGCTTCCTTTCGTTCAACAAAGTCATCGTTTCTCGCTTTTAAAATTATTTCGAGTCTCTGATCCGTCATTCTTGAAACAAAGAACTGGCAATCTTCAAATCTTCAAATATTCAACTTCTCACTTAGATTGCTGACTTACTCTTCTTTCCTTTAGCTTTGTACCGATATGGATGGCAGACTGAGAACAGTATCAATACATTTACTTCCATCCTATTCAAGTTGGTTTGAATTCTACTAATTCAGTTTAACCCAACACTGGGTAGCTGGGTATAAGATCATAGTTATCAAAGGAAAACTTGTACCTCAGACCATGCTATGACTAACTTTCTTTGTTAAACAAAAATATGAGCAAAATCGTAAATCCAGCGTCGGGTTTAAAGTTTAGTAGAAGACGGGGTATTGTGTTTGACAACCAGCTTTCTCTTGTCGCAAAAATCAGAGTAATTTTATACTGCATATTTGTCATTAAAAAAAAATAGTGCTACAATGTTATATTTTATACTGCATATTTGTCATTAAAAGAAAATAGTGCTACAATGTTATATTTTATACTGCATATTTGTCATTAAAAGAAAATAGTGCTACAATGTTATCGCAAGTTAAGTAGGCGTTGAACCTGTTTGTTTTTTTCTCCACAAAACACAATTCTGGTCGGGTAAATGTAGCCCATACGTTACGAAGCAAAATAGTGTTATCTGAAATGATATATTTCTTGACAAATAAAAACCATTTCTTGCAATGATTTTAGAAAAAAATGAACCAGACACTAAACTAACGTCAACCTCCGGCGAGTTGTAGCAGTCTCCCGAGGGATATCTTTGTCTTCAGACCACAGGACTCGTGTTCAACGACGGAAAAATCGGGAGAACTTTATCGGCGCGCGTCAATCATCTCGTACTTTTGGTTACCATGCCAACTAAATTGGCGGCGCGGTTTACTGACCGTGCGGTAGCGGTATGAAAGAAAGTATACAATGAAGATATTTATAAATAATGAAATATGACTTTAATAATCTGTGCTCCTCATCATTAAGTTAATGCTGGTAAACAAAGTGGTAATGGAAAACTATTATCTTGTTTTTCGCTTGTGATGTTCTAAATATAGGCTTTGTTTACCTCATGTGGAAGTTTGAATAACATTGAACGAATTTTCTATTTTATTTCGTTATTAATTTTGTTTTTATTTCTGTTTCAAAAGCTATGGAAATTAAAATTAATTTCTAATGGATCGTTTGACTTCAAAAGTGCACTTATTAGGGCATCATACAATTTGTTGCATATTTTCAATTGCATCATTTATGTTTTGCTTTGTTTTTGCTGTTATTTGTTAATGTTTTTTTTTCTTCTTTTCTTTTGCCCTTTTTTTTGGGGGGGGGGGGGGGTGGGGGTCTTTTGATTTGTTTCTTTGTATTGGTTTGTGCTGTTCTCTGAAATTATTATTAATTTGATGAATACTGACAAAATGGTGCAAGAGAAGTGTCAATATTAATCTTATATAAATTATATAGTACTTTCAAATTGGGGTTGTGGCTCAACCTATTTTTATTTTCTATAATGATCACTTGCTTTCTGTCTGACCTGTGTCAATGCACTTGTTTAGCCAGGTGTAGACAGCAATCGAAGATTGTGATATGTGTAATTTCCTATGCACAGTCGGCGGAAACACACATGACGAAATGCATGCAAGAAAGATCTTAAATCTAATCGTGAACAGCAACAGCAGCATGAACAACAGCAACATAAGCAATCACATTATTTAATTCATCGACTCAGCAAGCACCGGACACAATGTTTTGATTAGTTATTGCAAATTGGCGTAGCGTTAGGAGGAGCAAGGGGCGTGATAAATCGAATGACCTCAACAACACCCTCCAAAAGAGAGAGAGAGAAAGAGAGAGAGAGAGAGAGAGAGAGAGAGAGAGGGAGAGAGAGAGAGAGAGAGAGAGAGATAGATAGATAGAGAGAGAGAGGGGGGGGGGACAATATTGGACGAAATGGAGAGGGGAAAAGCAACGAGAAAAAAAAAACATACGAGAAAACAGACGATTTAACACTTATTATTTCCTCGCATTTCATCCTCCTAGTTATCTTTGAATTAAGTATCTTTTAAAAGTTTTTATTTTGCTGTTGTCGTTATCATTATCATCATTAATACAAACGAAAATTGTCAACATGGATGTATGACTGTTTGCAACTGAATGATTTTAAATACCGCGACGGCCAATAAGCGGCATCTTAGCCGAAAC
The DNA here is from genome assembly GCF_000002235.5 of Strongylocentrotus purpuratus. Classification (NCBI taxonomy): domain Eukaryota; kingdom Metazoa; phylum Echinodermata; class Echinoidea; order Camarodonta; family Strongylocentrotidae; genus Strongylocentrotus; species Strongylocentrotus purpuratus. The sequence continues at coordinate 2,966,592 of NW_022145595.1, read as the reverse complement.
TCTAGGGGAGGACGGAAAATAAATAGCTCCCCCATTATGTTCTCGAACATTCATAATTACGTCGTTAGGGGTGTAGTCTGTACATACAGTCCATCTTAGAGACATGAGACGTACTTTCGAAATCGAATAATAGTGTCCTTCATTCAATATAATAAATATTTATGTGTCTTGAGTTTTGGTCGAGAACACAAAATAACATTGTGTACAAAATATCTACTCAGATACATTGTAGGTATTTTGTGACATAAGAGGCCTACTTGTATTTTAGGGGAAGAAAGATATTGTAGAACTTTCAAGCAGATTTGAATTTCAAAGATATTCTTCTGAGTTTTGATAATAAAGACGGAAACAAAGTAATCCTAAAAGCTTGTACATAGAGAGAGAACAAGAAGTTATTTAGTGTGATGATATCATTAGCCTCTATTTCTTTAAAACTCAATATCTACAAAAGACTGTAAACTTGAAGAGACAATATCACCGATTTAATCATTTTTATAAGAAATATTTCTCTCCTTGAATGTCTCCTTGCTTATCTCGAGGTCCATAATATTATTGTTCGCCATTGTCTCAAAATTTTCCATCAGTCTATCATCATATTCTGGAAATGTGAGTTATATATCTGGTATACTTTCCTGTCGACCTCAAAAAAGTTTCCAGATTAAAACTATAAGAATGTTACGAATATTACGCACCATGAAGAGTGTAATAGTTCTCCAGGATCTAACGAGCAGGGGGTGGTTAGCAAAGGAGCGACCCGCCTTAGCATCTGGTCTCCGGTGCAACATCGGTGTGATGCGGCCTGTTCGGAGGGATCGGCATGTCGTCTCGTTACCATGGTAACCAGATGTTGCATGTCTTGGAGCGCTGGAGCAGACTCAACTGGTTCCGCCAATGACGAGCATGTTTCTCATGCTCATCATTTATCGCATAAGGCAATACACGTGGTGTTTTAGGAATGCATGGATTAAAAGTCGAAAACATTTCATTGATTGTAGTATTGTAGTATAGGCCTAATAGCTCGGCGATGGGTCGAGCCAAATAGAGAGACGGGGCATGGATACATAGATATTAAGATAGGGAGAGAGAGAGAGAGGGGGGGGGGGGAGGGGTAGAGGACGTTTCAATCGTTGTATGAATGTAGGTTAATAGACCCCTAAGTAAAGAACTTATTTCCTAGCTAACAAGAGAAATGATAACTAAAAAGATGAACATGACGTCACGCGTACGTCATTTATGCAGACTGTTAATGTATTGGACTTACGAATTCAATAATATTTGTTATCGAGTACTTGGACTCTTACGTCATTAGTGACCATGATGAAGTGGCGCATTACAGGTAATAAGGATCCTGAATGAAAACAAATAATTGTAGAATAAAGAATTAAAAGTATTCATCGAATAATAATAATAATAATAGCTAGTTCTAATATATAGCGCTTTTCAGGACAGACGGCCCTCTCAAAGCGCTTTACAGATATAAATATTATTACCCTGGTCATTGGATTCAGGCTTACCGGCACACAATGTATGCACATTCTCCACTACCTGGGGAGCATTCCAGCCAGGCGTCTTTTTTTTACAAGCGCACACTTGCTAATCTAAGCACATAAGCTTTCGCATTCTACCGGGTACCCATTTAACACCTGGGTGGAGAGTGGCAAATGTAGATCAATGTCTTGCCAAGGGACATTAGTGCCGCGGTGGGACTTGAACCGCGGACCTTGTGATCCTCTGTCCAGTAACATATCCACTCGTCCACGACAGCTCTAATAATGCCATTATTCGATGAATACTTTTAATCATTAATGGGTATGGTAAAGTGGAATGCCTACAAATCTTCATATTCTGTTATTTTGTCAATTATAGTCGGATGTTTAGATTTTTAAACCAACGTTTTATCCCTATGCAAGACAAATTTACAAAGTAATGAGGCTGTACAATATGGATGCGAGTACAGATAAGGTTTCAACACATACATGTATATTTGTTAGAGTAGGCGTGAGGGCTGAGTGGTAGAGCAGTGATATTCTAACCGGGGGATCCCGGGTTCGGAACCAAGTCAATTCACTATAATGCCATTTGGTTAGGCAAAAATTATCATTACCAAGTCTGTCGGTCCACTGGTTGCTTACTTACAGGCCTAAATATGCTTTGCTGGCAGTCAGGTAGAACAAACATCATCATCAAACAAATGAAAATGGTAATAAACATTATGATAGCAAGATAATATCGCTACATGTACCTTCATTATGAAGGGCTGATTATCATTATTGATGAAACAAATTTGTGCAATATCTTTTTAATTATTCAAAATGGGTTATGTGCCAGACGTATTTTGATCAAAACGGATCAATATTCACAGCCTATTACTTTGCAAAATATTCCACTTACAGGCAAACAGATGTCTATAGTTTTCTCAAATGAACAGTAACTGAAGTCATTTATATAGACAAGTGAAGAAGAAATAATTAAAAGGGATTTAGAGCCGAAAATGTCTCGAAGTATCTTTTACGGTTGTTTCATCATTTCTTCCTCACTTGTCTATTTTTCGTCAACCCCCGCAGGGCTACTTTTACGTATTATCTCCTTCATTTATATATATATCTTCTATCGATCGTAGTAATGGTTGATTAACGCTCAGACATCTAATTATAGCATGGTGAGAGAATGCTTTCGTGGAGCTGTCTTCTCATCATTGACTTATTGATTGTCTGTATGTATATTTACATCAGATGAGTTCTAAAAAGCATAAATTATACCTAGCATCATGACATGCGTTTTCATCATAAAAAACTCATCTGATTTGATTTGATTTGATTTTTTTTTTAGAGTCTAGAAAGTCTTGTCTTTTACCAACTAGTACTTTTCAGTGTATGATCATATAGTTTACAATATCTGTTCGTAATGCTGAAAATGATATATAGAGGGACCTTATCTAAATATAATGCGGAATTACGAAGCCCTAATGACCATTACCCGAATGACGAACCCTATTTTATGTTTTGAATTATATATTGAGCCCAACAATTATTTCGGAAAGTTTCAGTCCAAACAAAAAAGCGACACTTACTGCATGTGCTTAAACTAAACATCTCTTCATTCGGATGCTTGAGCTAGTTGTAGACGGCTAACAGAAGACATATGGAAAATATTCACTATTTTAGAACAAGCCATCCGGTAATTTTGTTTTATTAGTTAATTATAATGTCCCAAATACATCGTATTGTTAAAAACAAATGATGATCCCACCCCGACCCCTCCCCCCCCCCCCGCATGCTAAATAATACCTTAAATTCTACAATATCAGGTTTAAAATCAATTACAATGCTGACAGCAATGGTCATTGTTACACATAATACGGGGGACATAATTCATTCTTTGTCAGACGATCACGACTGATCAATGCCCTATCGATATGTCAACGAGTATATTTACTCCCAGTAAATTGACTGAATAACACCTTGGCTAAATTGCTTCAATACTTGTCGCAGAAAATTTGCGAATAATTCAATCAAAGCCGAAAATGTGGGTCACGGTATATTTCTCCAGTGTGCCACATATCAATTTTTGCGAGCTTGATGTTTTATTTGAGGAGGTATAGAGCAAAATAAAGCTAGCTTTCAACGACTTGACTCCCACGACCTCACCTACTCATGTTTGCAATGAGGGGGATAAATGGACGGCCTAGATTGCGTTGTGCAGGAAATAGATGTATTGGCAAGAGGTGTGAGGTATTGTGATGACTTTATGAAGAGATGTCAACATTTAAGGCCGTGTTCTCATTATGGAATTCTGCTTGATTTGAACCAACTTCGTATGAATCATGTTGGCTCCCTATACGGTTCCACGCAGTTTACGGGATCAGTACCCTCAAGGAGCGGTTTATCGCTATTGCGTAGGCACGATGTGGCCCATGTTAGAATAGGACAAATCCCTCTTAAAGGGGCTATAGCATGACGAGACTATGCGTCTTTCCCGAGGGCCACTCGGAGAAAATCGGGTATAATACGACTACGGACGACGCGACCGCAGTAGGCCTACGTATTCACGTGTGTGCAACATATATACGAGAAACCGAAGTGTGAGGAGAACTTCGGTCTGTTTCGCGAACGCTAGCGCGCGCTCGTTAATCAAGTCCATTCGTCGTGCAGTTGTCCAAAAGAAGACATAGATGGCGTCAACCAGTATTTCCCATGCTACAGCGCCCTTTAAAGGAACATGATTTCCATGTTTTGTTATGTCCCCTCTTAATCATTCCAAAAATGTAATTTGGTTGTTCTTGTTATCACCCACTTATCTGTAAAAGGTCTTAATTATCTATATGCAGCCTACATGTATTTATAGTATCTTTTGAGTATACATGTATGTATTTTCCACTATGCCACAACACATTGTTGCAAGTGGTGCGTATACGCCCCCTGCCGACAGTGCTCGGATGATAGTGACAACACGGTGTACTATAGTGATAGTGGAAATTTAGGGTCAAGTGTATAAGTCATTATTCAATGTAGAGGGTCTTATTAGTTTAATCGAGAAAATATTTGTGTGGTACTGCTCATCTTTCGCTCTGACCCCATCCCCCGTAAAAATTAACGCCCACGTAAACATAATTTACAGAAAGGATAACGTGAAGATTAAGCATTTGTTTCTTCCATGATTTCCTACATTAGTTTCACGATTTCCAATCGAAATTAAAATCCCCCATTCGTCCTCTTTCTCTCCATATGATATTCATTTTCGACGCGTCTATTTATTGTAAGGCTCCCATGACCCAATTGTTGAATGAGTAACCTCTTTGTAAGGCAATAAGACATTATCGTTCCACTTCTTGATTTGATTTGACACTTTCCTCGATCAAGGGGTTGATGTTAGGTCATGTGATAAATCAAAATGCAACATTTCCAACACCTCACAAAAATGATTAATTGTTCGAAATACAACTGCGCCTGAACTTCGCGTGAGCTTTGCCCAGAAGTGGTAGAATTTTTATTACACCGGAACGTATATTTACGAAGTGTGATTTATGATTTACAGTTTATTCCCAAAAATCTTTCACCACACGTATCCATGCAGTCTGTTCTAAAAAGAATATACGAATTCAGGGGGAAAAGGCAAAATCAAAAGTTAAGAATTGCAAGAAATGAATTGTAATGTCAAAAAGTTCTTTAAACATCACATCAAGATATTTTTGTAATATTACTAGGCAATTTTTCTGACGTATATAAAGTCGAACTTCTTTTTTACGCGTTTAGGAAGACTTACAGTATTAATATTGATCAATACCAATGAGGCTACCCTTGATTTAATAATTTAAAACAATTTGTCGGAGTTACATGTAATATCCTCTAAAGAATTCTGACAAGCCCACCGATGCCTGTGTATAACATTTTTTGTGTGCCCCTAACTGAAATAACTAATTAAAATTTGAAATGGCATTTGGGGGTGGGGGGGGGGTGTAATTTCAGATTCAATGGAGAATGGCAAATGTAGAGTAATTTCTTACCAAAGGACTTTACTGCCGAGCTGGGATTCGAACCCTTAACCCTAGGATTGAGAGTACAGTGACACCACTATCATGTGAATATGGGATGGTTAAAAAAGCTTATTATCTTTACGATGTGAATATGTATGATGCTACGACACATGTCCAAATGAATGTTATCCGGTAATCCATCAGGCATATGTCCACTGCAGCCTTCCATTTTGACAACACACCGGTGACAAGTCTTCTCAAATTAGCTCGTTTGAAGGCGCTAAGACAGTGCTCTGTCAGTAAACGTCGTTAGGACTGAATACCGGGGCACGGAGAGCTATTGGTGGTATGCAAGTACTCCAGCCAGCCCACCCCTATGGAGTCTAGAGAGGGTTGGTAGTGGTGCTAGTGGAAGGGGTATCGATGGTAAAAGCAGGGATGCAAACCTGTTTCCCGTCTATGTGGAGGTGTCTTGGTCTAGTAGAAACGTCACCGGACTGTGGATCACAGGGCTCGCGGTTCAAGAGTGTAAGGGTGCGTTCAATCGAATTTTCGAAGCTAGAATCACAAACATGAATCACAAATCAAAACGCCATTACAAAAAACAAGGTCACTGCGGTTAGCGTTCAAGCGATTTTTCATCAACGCTGATTCTAGCTCATTTCGAGCCCAGCCACTGCGGATCACACTTGCAGTTTGACCCAGGAAGTAAAGGTCAACTTCGGCGCGCGCTTTTTGGAATTGTTTACGGCCGACTGTCGACTGCTGTTTTGAGCATAGATCGCAATAATAAAACAAAGAGAGAAGGTGATGGAAGGAAGAAACAAAAAATAACATAAGGAAAGACAGAAAGAGAAAGTGATAGAATGATTGAAACAAAGATAACATAAGAGAAAGTGATAGAATTATAAAAACAAAGAACAACATAAGAGAAGGTGATAGAAGGAAGGAACAAAGAATAACATAAGGAAAGACAGAAAGAGTGAATGTGATAGAATGCTTAAAACAAAGAATTACATTAAAAATGCTGATAGAAGGAAAAAAACAAAGATTAACATAAGAATAGAAGGAAGAAACAAAGAATAACAAAAGAGAAAGTGATAGAATTATAAAAACAAAGAATAACATAAGAGAAGGTGATAGAAGGAAAAAACAAAGAATAACATAAGAATAAAAGGAAGAAACGAAGAATAACATAATGAAAGACAAAAAGAGAATGTGATACAAGGAAGAAACAAAGAATAACATAAGGAAAGACAGAAAGAGAAAGTGATAGAATGATTGAAACAAAGAACAACATAAGAGAAAGTGATAGAATCATAAAAACAAAGAACAACATAAAGAGAAGTTGATAGAAGGAAGGAAAAAAGAATAACAAAAGAGAAAGTGATAGAATTATAAAAACAAAGAATAACATAAAAGAAGGTGATAGAAGGAAAAAACAAAGAATAACATAAGAATAAAAGGAAGAAACAAAGAATAACATAATGAAAGACAAAAAGAGAATGTGATACAAGGAAGAAACAAAGAATAACATAAGGAAAGACAGAAAGAGAAAGTGATAGAATGATTGAAACAAAGAATAACATAAGAGAAAGTGATAGAATTATAAAACAAAGAACAACATAAAGAGAAGTTGATAGAAGGAAGCAGGGGCGTAGACAACGGGGGGGATGAGGGGGATGGCATGTACAATCATCCCCCCCAGGTTTTGGGGAATGATATTTGCTTACTTAATAAGTCATAATGATGATAATAATATTAATAATAATAATCATTATGATGATGATAATAATAATCCTCATCATTATTGTAATTGTGTTTATTGTTATTAGCCGCATTCACACGGTGAAAGCCAATTCAGACGGTAAAAAAAAGAAAATCTTACAAGTATTTTGTGGTTATCTTGTGGTTTGGAAACCAGAAGATAACCACAAGATTAAACAGGCACGGATCTACGGAGGGGGGGGGGGGTTAGGGGGTTTAGGGGGTTTAAACCCCCCCCCCCTTGGGCGGCCCAAAAAACAAACAAAACAAAAACAGGAAAAAAAAGAAAAAAAGAAAGAAAAAAGAACGCACGCTGGATAGAAACCCTTTCAAGTGCAAATATTGTGAGAAGATATTCAACTCATCTGGTAACTTAACCAAACACATGATAACTCTAGATATAACTGTGTATTTAACTGTTACTTGATTTAAAAAGACGTTATCATGCACTGCTTTTTATGGTCTCCATTGTGTTAATAGATGCCAGGAAAACATCACTTACGGGGTTCAAATAAACACCCCCAAAAAAAATCGGCTCGCCGCTTCGCGGCTCGTGGACGATGCTCCGCATCGTCATTATTTTGGTCAACCCCCCCCCCCTTAGCAAAAAGCTAGATCCGCCCCTGAGTCATCCCCCCAGGTGTACGAACCTGTCTACGCCACTGGAAGGAAGGAAAAAAGAATAACAAAAGAGAAAGTGATAGAATTATAAAAACAAAGAATAACATAAAAGAAGGTGATAGAAGGAAAAAACAAAGAATAACATAAGAATAAAAGGAAGAAACAAAGAATAACATAATGAAAGACAAAAAGAGAATGTGATACAAGGAAGAAACAAAGAATAACATAAGGAAAGACAGAAAGAGAAAGTGATAGAATGATTGAAACAAAGAATAACAAAAGAGAAAGTGATAGAATTATAAAAACAAAGAATTACATAAGAAAAGCTGATAGAAGGAAAAGAACAAAGATTAACATAAGAATAGAAGGAAGAAACAAAGAATATCAAAAGAGAAAGTGATAGAATTATAAAAATAAAGAATAACAAAAGAGAAGGTGATAGAAGGACAAAAACAAAGAATAACATAAGAATAGAAGGAAGAAACAAAGAATAACATAAGGAAAGACAGAAAGAGAAAAAGATAGAAGGAAAACAAGGTATAACATAACGGAACAGGCCACGATAAAGAGCATGGTATAGTAAATGCAAATTGCATGAAAAGCAGGCGCGCGGTTTTTGCCCAAACCGGAACAGGCCCCGTCATACAATCATGATTGAGAACTCTGTCCGTTCAATCGAATTTTAGCGACCGTGATTCTGCAGAATCATGATACAAAACGCATCTTTTTCAGCGTTTCATGTTTGTGTTTTCAAACACGTTTATTTTTACGACCGACGAAAAAATCGCTTGAACGCATTGCGTTTTAAACTAAACGTCTTTAGAAACCGTGATTCTAGGGTGAAAAAGTGTCGATTAAACGCACCCTTAGTCAAGGGGTAATCGTCCTAGAATCCTCAACACACCCCGCCCCCTCTTTCAACATCCTTCTCCCTATCCTGGAGATGCCTTTGACCGGTCGTTTAATGGATGTTGTAAAATGTCACGGGCAAACGATATGGATCACTAATCCAAGGGATTAAACTAGAGATGTAATAATCTGATTAAATTAAGGCATCAATTAATTATCCTCGTTCGTTATGTCATAACTTGAGCGTCACTTCACTTTTTCCGTTTTGTTTGTGCTACACGCAATGTGATGTACATGTACCCTTAGGGGAGGTGGTTAAACATGAAAATCATCCTTTAGGAATGTTATCTTGCTCAGGTGTTAGAATTAAGGGGAGGTCTACCTTGATATTAAGTTGGTTTAAGAAAACGAGTCAGTAAAAGTTTGAGCGAATTATTAAATAAATAAGTGAAAAAAATGAATGAATAACAAAAATAACAATGAGGTTGAATTATATTTATCAAGTATATAAGTGTATATAAGTGAATAAATGAATAAATAAACAAAATAACAATGAGGCTAAATTATATTTATCAAGTATATAGGGTATAGGGTCACTAATTATTTAGGCACCTACATGATTTGTCCATTGTTTTGTTTATCGAGCAATACACGGAAAAGAGGAAAGTAGGAGAAATCAAAAGAGAGCTCAGGAAATGAAATAAAAGGAGAAGCAGCAAAAGATGATAAAAGAGAAAATGTGAATGACTGACGAAGAAGAAGAATGGAAAAGAGAAGAAAAAACAAGGCAAATAAAAAGAAGAAGATCGTAGAAGGAGAAGCATAAAGAAGGTGACGAAGAGGAGGAGAAGAAGAAGAAGAAAAAGTAGTTGAAGACGAAGAAAATATAGAAGAAGAAATACGGTAAAGAAAGAAGAAAAACTAGAGGATGATGAGAAAGGAGACTAAGAAAACAAATAAAAAGAAGAAGATGAAAAAGAAGAAGGGAGATGGGGAGGAAAGAAAGAGACCAAAGAGGAGGAAGAGGAGTAACAAACGGAGATAAGGGTATGAAGGCTGGTGGAGGGGAAGGTGAAAAGGAGGCCGAAGCTTCTAGCACTCTGCTTCCTCTTCATATCTGTTTATCATATTTACTCCCTTGCATTTCTGAGGAGAAATTCCTTCGCATAGTTTCTGACAAGCATAACCCATTGCGACGTTCGTAATGACATGTTTATAATAATTGGAGGTGACACGCCCTCTATGATCTCTATTTGTGACAGTACAGCAGTCGGCCGGATGGATACCAAAGGGAGGATTCATGCACAGTTAACACAGCTTCGTCGCTGCCTGTATTCGCCATTGAACACACCATTCCTTAAATTTTGAGCAGGCACAGCGGCAAAATACAATCATGTAATTACAGAGAAACATGTGTTTAATGATAATCACATTAATTTTTTTATTTAGCACATAGTCACATTCGAATCAAGGTCCGATCATTCCCCTGGCTCTGTGGCCGAGTTGCTGTGTAATCATTGGGGGGGGGGGGGGGGGATGGCTTACATGAGGATGATTATAATATATGTCAGATACAAATTTATGAAATTACTATTTCGAGACTAGTGTGGTTTTTGCTCAATGTATGATAAAAGAGGATTGTGATTGAGCACTACATAGCCTAAATTGTGCACACAATTGCCCTAATGTAAGCCAGCTCGGAGTGTTTTTGAGGGTATGTAAATTTTCGTTTTGACAGTCGACTACGTTCATCATTCTAAATGGATACCCTGATATTGTTATAAGATAAAATTGTTTCTCACTTTTGTTTTTCCTGTGTCTAGTACACTCCCCCTTTCTTTCTCTCTCTCTCTCTTTCTCTCTCTCTCTCTCTCTTAATATATATACCACCCAAAATATAATGTAAATGACTCTTCATTTGTGATAGGCCTATATAGTATCATATCAGAATTGGAGGTACTTGTAGTAATTAATCCTCTTTCATCATTTATCATTATACTTTACCGAGTCTGGTAAAGCAGACTACGCGATGGCCTAAAGACAAGGGGCTTCCCCTCTTTCTGTTTACTTTCCGAGCGTAAATTTCCGTCTTCCTCCTTCTTTCGTTACTCTCAGCAGCCATGAGTACATCCTTCCCGCCGGGGTACCTGTCGCTGAGAGAGATATACCCAGACGTTCCCCCGTCTGGTTGAGCTCGATCCTTCCTGCTGGAGGTTGTCGAAGTTCACTAAGAAAAGATGTACCTCAAAACCTCCTGAATTGATTCTAGTTTGATGACAAAATTAAAGTTTCACAGAACGCAGCGCGATTTAGAGACTATCAGTATTTTGTTGCACGTACTCTCACAATGATATACAATTCAAACTGCATAAACATCCAAGGAAATTGTGACATGTGTGATGGCATCATTTCGATCCGTCACTGCCAACACAATACGCGGTCTTGTTTGTGCATTTTAAAGACCGTCAATACTACTGGGCCAGAAGGGATTAGACCACACATCTCATTAAATCAGCTCTCAACTAACATAAGAAAAAGAGGATCATGGGGGACCAACAGGCACCGATTGGGGAAGTTTTCTATATAGAGGGAGCAAGTAGCTACAAGTAGGACAGTGGGGCTTTAAGTGTTTGTGCTCGAATTTCAGAGCATCTTACTTTCAACTACTGTAACAATTCAAACAACAAACCTAGGGTATATTGAAATTTGATATAGACATTTAAAAACATGTTTCACTCAAAAAGCAGTTTTCTTTAATAATAATATAGCCTATAAGATTATTATCATGAACTTTAGCATCAGCGCAAGCTAAATAGTTACCGAGACAGTTTGGCACGTTTCAGTTTTGTTGATATAAAAAGCAATAAAAACGTAGGCGTGTATTTTACGACAAACAATCAACTTACACAAATTAACAGGCATTTTGAAATATTGTTCTCTAACTTTAATACGTAAAATAAGAGCTATCGAAATTAATTGTTACTCTTTTCTCCCCGCACAAATATGATTCTCCGCCTGGCATATTTTACGAAATAGAACGGGAGAGATGATTATGGACGAAGCCGCCAACATCACTGTTTGGATATCTCTATGATACTTTAACTTGCAACGAAGTGTACATCAGAGCATTGGGCCTGCTGTAGATCAATCGGAGATAAAGAGAAGATAAGTTTGCTTTGTATATTCCCTTATCACCAAGCCACTACTGCTGTATATATCACAACGTGGTGGGTCGGTATAGGACGGTCATTTTTCATTCGAATCAGAAGAATAAAACCTGGGCAAGATAGATAGAACGAGAGAGAGAGGGGGAGAGAGAGAGAGAGAGAGAGAGAGAGAGAGCGAGAGAGAGAGATGGAGCGGGATGAGGGGAGAGGGGGAGAGGGAGGAAGGAAGAGAGAGAGAGAGAGAGAGGGAGAGGGAGAGGGGGCAGCGAAAGGGAGGGGAGAGATAATGATGGTGGGAGGGGGTTGAGTTAGTGAGGGACAGTTAGAAAGAAACACAGAATAATAAAAATGAATTAGGATAAGAGAACAAATTGAAGAGAAAGGTCGAGAGAAACAATGGGGAAACAGAAGGGAGAGAGAGAGAGAGAGAGAGAGAGAGAGACACGACAAGAGGGAAAATTATGACAGTGATATGCATAGTAGAACTTCAAGAGAGAGATGGGGGCAAGAGAGAGTGAGAGAGAGAGAGAGAGAGAGAGAGAGAGAGAGAGAGAGAGAAGGACAGGGGTGGGGGAGGTGGGAGAGAGCGGGAGTGAATTACCTGACTTGGGATGTCTCTACTGCGCTAGCTCGCAGCCTCTGGGATAATAAAAACGCAAACAATTTCGAGTGACGCGATATGATATGAATTGATAGTGGCGGTGCGTAGGCAGAAAGGCGGATCGTTCGTTCACTGCCACTCACACTCGCACATCACTCTAGACCCTACTCTACGAAGGTTGCGAAAGAGACCTACCTTGTTCACTGGCATTACAAGAGCTTTATATTCGTGATTCCTTTTATTGAAAACACTTTTGATTTATTCACATATTATCTAATTTGAGAGAATACCGCACGATGTTGTCTCAGAGGACGATTTCGCTTTGGATTTTAACATTTGGGATGATGTTTGCGACGATGTCGGCCATCCCCGTCGTCGTTTACCCCATGTCGCCGGCCTCCGAACCAGTGCGAGCGGACCCTAACCCGGATCATAATATACACCAAGCTGGAATACCAGACGGAGCTCTCTCCGGGCCACCCGTCAGCGAGACCGAGGTCCATCCCGTAGACGATCAGGACGTATCGGTGTTCGATGACGAAAACGACGACGACCGCGACTTTGAACTGGACGACGATGAGGGTGATGACTTTGTCGAGATGGACGACGAGATGGCGATAGAGGAGGAGATCTTCAGGAAGTTGGAAGGGAGTACGGTACCGAAGAGAGTGGTCAAGATGATGAAGGAGATTTCGGAGGATGATGAGTTCATGGACGACAAAGGAAACACTGTTCGAAGTTACATGCCTCTCAAAAGTAAGTCATTAATATTTTATCACAATCTCCCCCATGTCTTTACCTAACTCAAGTTGTCTCTGTTTTCCCTTTTCTCCAGTATACATGTATGTATTTTAAAATGAAGTTACGCTTGCAAAGCGAAGTGAACAGAAAACTTCTTCTCCTTCTTTTCCTTGTTTCTATCATTTGCTGAAAAATGAGATTTGTACCAGTGCAACAATTAATCTTGTCAGCGTTTTTTTTTTTTTTTTAAATATCAGATAATGTAAAGTGTGCCAACTCAAAGTAATTAGGGGTGAGAAAAAAAAGGAAATCCTCTGCACCAAAATTTGCGCAAGTCTTTTCAATAATTTAAATTCAGTTCACTAGATCATATAATATACTGCACAGTACACAGACTATAATTATTGTACATTTTTATAATGTTCAAAATACCATGTAAATTACAATACAACTTTTACATTTAAGATAGATTGTATACGCCTTTTTATCGAGTTACGGGAAAATAACCAGTCACTGATATTAAGTCTGCATTAAATGGCTGGTGTTATAGAAATATATATTTATTTTAAATGTATTTACACTTCACTACTGTCTATGATAATAATAAATACAGCGTAAAATTTGTTGAGTCTAAATGTATGGAATAATGAAATTAGAAGAAACAGCTGAAAATCTCGACTGAGCGTTATTTTAGTCACATTCCAAGTGCCAACCCTAGAAGGATGGAGGAAAGAAAAGTTGAAAACATTCCTTTCATCATGAAATCTGGGTATATATAACAAGCTAGCTAGCAAAAACACAATCCTCCACATTTTGAAAAACAAGAAGATCACTCGTCGCTCGCTCTATGGGTGATAAAAACATGAGCAGAGTTGTAAGCTATAAGGTGTATTTTCATCGAAAAGCCACAAACAAAATCATAAAAAACGATCTTTTGATAAACCCATAATTTCGGAGTTCATCATTCAAGATTTTGCTGGACTGCAAAGTTGTGGTTGTTGCGTGGTGCGTTAATATCAATACAACCCCTTTGGCCATTCTGATTTATATAGGTGTAAAAAAAACAATTCTTTGCCTGTGTACAGACAGGTAGGAATAATAGGAATCTATGGACGGTATATGAACTACAAAGTTTAGCTAAAACGTGTAGAATTGGCCTAGACAACCAGGTACATACTGTCTGTCTCCAAAACAATAATGTTATTGGTCCCAATGGATCGATGTTTCGTGTATAAAATACTGAATATTTGTGGCACATATCTTGAAGGCGTTAGTAACTATACTACTTCATACAAAATGATTGGCATATTCTAATAATATTTAAACATGTAGACCTATTGTCATTGTAAGATTTTGATACAATTATTTAATGTATAAAACATAATTTTCTCATGTTCAGTATTAGTATATACTTTTAGCTTTACGAATGCGATGTAAAAAAAAAAGATTAAGAAAAGAAAAAAATTGCTTTACTAATAGCCCCACTGTGGGGGAACTAAAAGCGTATACAAATCGACAACAATAAAATGGCCCCTTTCGGTCAACACGTTTCTTGACCTACACAACATGTTAACACTGTATGTATTCATGTTACATGTATACTTCCAGTGTAATGACTGCGGTTTATTTCCGGTATTCCCGTTCTCAATTATATAACGATTTTTTTTTCTCATAACAATCAGAAAGCCTTGGATAAATCAATATGGTCATGCACAATTTGGTGTCTGAATTATATCAACGCCAGCAGCGCATTGTCTTATAAGCAAGAAGATGAGAAAAGAAACAATATAATTACCACCGATTGTTGTATAGAGTTTCTCGTTAAAAGAAATGAAGTACAACTGTTTCTTTGCACTCTAAGACTCAATGCGAAAGACTAAATTCCTGTCGTTTTTTTTTTTCAATACTGAATTTTGAGTGTAACCCGGTATTTCCCCTTGAACTGCAAGGCGGGATAGTTTACATTATAATATACAGTAATATATATATTTCTATTTAAGCAACTGGCCTACATGTACTTACAAAATGATGTGGAAGAAAGGGGGAGATTGAGAAAGTGGGAAAAGGGATGAATAAAAGAGTGTGATTAGCGAGAAGAGAGATGGGGAATAAGGAGGAAGAAGAATAGAAGGGGAGGAGGTGGAAAGAGGGAGGGAGGGAGAGAGAGAGAGAGAGAGAGAGAGAGAGAGAGAGGGGGGGGGGTCGCATATCCCACGAATATTCGGGAAACTATGTCCTGAATAATACTATAATTATGTTTCCTTTTATGTGAAAGTAGTCTTGACCTATTTCTTTTCATTAAAACAAAATGATAACCTGACTAATCAAAAACATACCGACCTGAACATTCTTTTGCTAAATGAAACACATTTAAGTTTTTTCGTTTCTTTTTAAATTCACACCGAATACTAGACCTCCGAGTCTCGATTTGTGCCTGTACTCAATTGGGATTTGCCACACAAATCATATACAATAAAACACAAATGGGTTAGCAGAATATTGGAACAACCCTTCTGCAACCAACCCATGTCCCACTTCCCACCAATCTTGTCGAAGCAAAGAGGATAGTAAACAGGTTTTGTTAGTGGTCGTAACGAGAGGTTGACGCTCTACATGTTTCGGTTTGTCAATGTATAATTTGCCCTTGCTTGGTACTCTTCAAAAACCAAGACATTGTCTCGTCAAAACCACTCTAATTTCACGGCCATTTTTTGAAAAGAGGAATCGCTGACAGGGCCCAATTAGCTGCACAAACACCTTCATTATAGTAGAGCTAACAGCTGCGGCAACAGTGGTATCTCATTCGTGTTCCAGCGAACCGCTTTTACCCCCCTTCTTTCAAAAATTCAATATCCTTTGACCAGAAATAAGGAAATTCAAACATTTTCCACCAGAGAAATGTCAACAATCGCACTCTGGTCCATGTACATTTCGAGTTGATCTCGCTTTGTCGTTGGCCGTGTCTTCAAAATCACTTTCAATTAGGTTATTCCCTTATGAATATTATGACCTAATAATATTATCGACTATTCATGGCTTTCTTGAAAGGGTTTGAGAAAGCAAATTATTTGCTTTTGAGGAGTTTGGTGAGGGTGTTTTATTGCTTGTTGACACGTTAAATCTGTCAGTGGATGTAAATGTTAGCTTTGTTTCCTTTTACCTTTAGTACATTTGACTTGTAGATTGAACTTTGGGTTTATTCTTCGCATGTTTTGTATAATTTTTTTTCATAATTCTATTAGCGCTTTGACGAAGACCTGAAACGTGTTGATAAGCTGTCATCACGTTGATTACATCTTCTATTACATCGTTAGAGAATATGTATCTCATGCACATATTTAAGAGGGATATAAGGATGAATAGTGTTGAACGAAGAGGTAATGCGAGTATAGCTGATGAAAGAGGAGGGGGCAGAGAGAGGAGAAGGAAGAGTTAGAGAAAGAGAGAGCGATATTAGAGAGAGAGAGAGAGAGAGAGAGAGAGAGAGAGAGAGAGAGAGAATTGGGACGAATATTTAGAACAAGTTCTTATACAGTAGGCTTGCGGGTGCACCATGTGAGAGAGAGAGAGAGAGAGAGAGAGAGAGAGAGAGAGAGAGAGAGAGAGAGAGAGAGAATTGGGACGAATATTTAGAATAAGTTCTTATACAGTAGGCTTGCGGGTGCACCATGTGAGAGAGAGAGAGAGAGAGAGAGAGAGAGAGAGAGAGAGAATTGGGACGAATATTTAGAATAAGTTCTTATACAGTAGGCTTGCGGGTGCACCATGTGAGAGAGAGAGAGATGGTTGAGGAGTCCTGAGTTCTTCTTAGCAATATAGTAGGCGATTTTTAAAAACCAAATTACACATGCACATGTTTGTTACTTTTCCAGTCAATTTACAAATCTAAGTGATTGATTTCACTTGTTTCAATATACCTGCGATGAAATGATTGATAAATGATTTGATTAATTTCTTTTACCTAAAGCTCCACCTGATGTTATTGAACTAATTATGTTTATTTAACTTACCACCTCCTTTTTCAAATAAAACAAATTAGAATTATATGTGGTTTATGTATATGCGATACTACATTGTTGTGTAAGTTTTCCAACACATTCTTCACGTATCTCGTTTACTCAGCGAAAATAGAAGTTATAACAACAGTTTATCTCCCTGATTGGAGAAGCTAACCCACTGCACGTAATTAATATTAAAAATTGCGTCAATTCATTGCATCAAAAGTATTTATAAACATCAGTTAATTACCCGGAAATTTGACTCTACACCTCAATGAAAATTAAAAAAAAAGAAGTTAGACAGCCAGACCACGGCATGTGCAAGTATTGAGTCACGTGAATGACCGAGAGATGGTAGAGATACTTTCGACTCGTGGGATTGTATTGCTAAATATTGTGAGAAAGCATCAGTTTTTTTTTTTTTTTTTTTTTTTTTTTTTGGGGGGGGGGGGGGGTTGCAACACAATATTACGTCTCCGACAATGACTCTGCAGCAATTACCGAATTTCTATAACTTCAATCCTGGACCCACCACTCTACCTATAGCCATAAACCTAACCCTCAACCCAAACCTAACCTAAAACAAATTTGCAACCCGTCTCTTCTTATACCCTAACGCTAATCCTCCTAGATTACGAAATAAAGCCTGGAGTAATTATGAATGGAGGAAATGTCGGATCATAGTTGGATGACAAGAAAATGGAGAAGGGATTGGGATGCAGAGTGGGAAGGGGTAAAATAAATTAAGAGAGCGGACAAGCGAAAAAGGAGTGAAGGCGATGCGATAGAGGTGAGGGGAGATGAGTGGGAGATGAAGATATAACTCAGTAGATCATCTATTACAGGTTTATGATTATTAGATTCAATTCGGTTAAATTATGTTATCTTAGTTATTTCCTTTAAATTTTTGCAATAAAAATCATACCAACTGTTCAGCCTATACATTAAACAAGAACGTAATTGTTTGCATTCTGTTCGGGTTAAAGAAAGAGATGACGCGTCTCTCCTACTTCCATAAATCGCATATGGATAAAATTTAGCCAAGACGCTACGCCCCTGAAAAAGCCGGATCTGGCCAAGTTTTGCTTCAGCGAAACCGGGTCTCACCCTCCCATTGCTCCAATATTCCAATTTCACCTCACATTCAAAGATAACAAAAAGAAATACAGAATTGTGTCTCATTTTATGCCACATCATGACTGGGTATTATCACCATCTAATGCGGTCTTCTTGTCGAGTCGTGTTTCTATACTCCAACGACTTCCGCGTGATATTAATGACGTCATCGTTGAGGGATCATTTAAGACAATGATCATGAACTCATGATCTTAAAAGCTTACACGATTTTGTAATTTAGAACATTGTTGGCCTCTATTTTTCCTTCCTGACCGTAATACTCGAGGTTGCATCATTTTGCTGAGTGATGGATTCATTCTAAGCTTTGGAATTTGAAGAATAAAGTGATGATGTTGGTACTCATGGTGATAATAGGAACATCACAAATTATGATCGCAAGTTCGTATGATTGTGTTGTCAGGCTTATAATATGTCGGAAAACTCGAAATTTAAGGACGCTTGTAATATGGAACTCCTGTCGGCAGTAAAATAAAAAAAAAGAAACGTTTTATGACATACTTGAATATCCCCTTGTCCCTCCCCCACACCTTTCTATCTCTCTCTTTTCTCTCCCCCATCCTTCCCCTCCCTCCCTCCCTCTTTATGACATAATGTATGTCTGTATTCTTATGGTGACCCCAGTCACTTCGTGCTTTCAAGGTCAAGGAACTTTGCCTCCTTCCTCCATGCATTAAATGTAAGTTTCCTTTTATGTTTAAATTCTTTGATTATAAGAAAGGAAATTAAATATCTCTTAAATCCTATATCTCGAAATCTTTTGTGGGTCATTAAAAAGTTCTGCTGATGACCCAGCCCGGGCCAAAGTTAGGGATTTACTACTTTTGGAATTAGGAGAAGAAAAAAGAATCGTTCCTTATTCCATTTCCATTCCTCATTATGTTGTTTTTATCTTGATAGGACAATTATTTACCTAACCTGCTCATTAAATGTAAGAAAAATCATGATGACGAAGCCCTTTGTAAGATAGCAAAGCTCTTGTAATTTGTTGAATAGTGTGGTTTTATTTTTCGTTGTGATTATAGTAAATCTAGTGTAAAGAAAAATGCGAATTCATTTATGATAATCAGGTTTTTTATAATCAAGCAAATCCTAATTATATTAATTAATATTTTTGGCATTACGGCTTGTCACGACAATAAATTGACAACCGCAAAACCTGTAAAGTTGGGGCATGGAAAAAATGACATTATTAAATTTTCACCTGGAAACTTGTTAAGATATGAAAGATGTCCTCTTGGTTATTAATGGTCTTCCGATATTGTCTCCGTTCCGCTAGGGAACTGATGAAAGACAGTCACAGGCCTGTAGTAGTTGTCGTTTTAGACTTTTTTTTAGTCCTTTTCTTTAGGGCGAGGTAGTTGTTGGTAATTTAAACTAATTAAAGTATAAGAACTCTAAAACAATGATACGTATTTGGTAGGGCAATTGACAATCCAAAAGTTTGATATATATATATATATATATATATATATATATTATATATATATATATATATATATATATATGTGTGTGTACCATACACTTACAAATAATATCATTAAAAAAAACATTATTACACACATATACTTGTTGGTCAACCAAATATTTTGCTCGGATTATAATTTAATAAGCACGTATTAAAGTGAAATGTAAGAACATAGCACGTCTGTTCTTTTCCCATCAAATCAGTGAAGACTATGAAAAGGCAGTAGATATAGAATCATATTCCGCCTTTCATTACATTTCCTCGTCCTTTGTAATTATTAAAGATTGTTGCTAATTATTTCTGTTTTTTTGTTTTGTTTTTGTTTTTAAATGTAACCTATGGACAGGGAAATTAGCGTTGGTAGACGTTAGAACACGTTACCGTGCTGAAATTATTTCAGTTGAGATATAAAGAAAATGACGCAGAAGCTGCGTATAATACAAATCATAGTACCCTTTCCCAAATATATCCCAGATTTAAGGTTTTAATAACTGGAATTAATCATTAGGACATACGTATCAAAACTAATGACCTAAAAACTCAATAACTTACTAATGAAGATTAATATTAGACTTGAAAGTTCAAAAATCCTTAGCTAAGCGCAAATGCTTGCGATGTGCTGTTGTTGTTGTTGTTGTTTTCGTATTAAAGGCGTGTGTCATTCAATTATGAATATTTACGCCGAATTCAAGTTGTATTAACAACTTTAAATGGAAGCAGAAAGGAGAAGGAAAAAAAAAATCGACGCTGTTCATTTCTTCGCATTTTGCAGAGATTCCAGACAGGCTGTCTACATAAAATCATTTGACCGTTTTGTGTGTATTTTCGGGCCAGCCCGGTTCGATACATTGAACAGGCTTCTCGGCTTGCATGTTCGGAGATGATTAGTCTTCTCAAATCACATATTCAAACAGTTTACATTTTCTATTAAAAGCGGCATTGCCAATTTCAAGATGACCTGTCGATCGTCTGCTCGAGGAACAAGGTGTGTCGCACAATCAGGGAATGAGGTCAACTCCGTCAAGAAAAAAGGAACTTCGAGTTGTCATGGGGAAGGAATCTATCTGTCTTCGGATACTTCAGATTTTCCGTTTTATCCTCCATCCATACACCGAGATAAGACAGATTCACAATCCCTCCTTTTTTAATAGTTTAAATGGTAAATTTATGATATAGAATGAAGAGATAGGCTGAGGTGGCATAACAAGTTCTGTGACGTTTTGTGGGTCTTGACCTACATGTACTACTAGAGGCCAATGACCTGGGCTGACGTTAATATTCAGATTTCTATATTTCGTAGTTTAAAATAACGGATATGAGGCTAATTGATGAAATGGGAAATGAGATTGTAAACTTGAAACTCGAAACCCTGAACTTGAAGAAGTTAAAACATAATACATTCAGAATGAAGTAAAGTCTAGAGTTCAAAGAGTATGGTCGATTTTTAGTCAATGTTCTTTTGAGAAAAGAAAACATTATGGATTAGCCGACTGTAGCTGTATACTGCGAAAAGGCGCTTAATATATGATGTCTATTAACCCGGTCATCGGATTCAATACAATATATACAAACTATTGGACCTACTCTATCTGCTATGAATCGCCATAACCCCAAATAACTCTGTGGAACCCACACATTAATTGGTAAAGTTTAAGGGAATAATCCTTTTTCTTTGCCTTAATCTAATGGCAAATTTCATTATGCTTCCAAGATAGGCACATGGAAACACACAACACATACACATGGACATGGATTGCATGACATATCTCAGGGGGGTGGGGTTATAGAACTCTTGACTCTAATTGTATTGGATTATTGCACCCTATGTAGGTGGTTTGATCTAGTGGACAAGCCTCGGAACTGTGAACCACAAAAGGTTCGAATCCCTGTCGCAGCACCATCGTCATATAGAAAGACATTTATCTCTATTTCCCACACTTAAACCACATTGACCCAGGTGTAGTAAGCTACCTGATAGGATTCATCCCTTGAATGAACTGAGCACTATGTTTCCTGGGATAACAGTATTTAATATCCTATGGAAGCGCATAGAGACTGTATAATGTGATTAAGCGCTATACAAGACCGACACATTATTATTTAGAGGGAGTTTACCTACCCTCATACTCACACTCAATCCACATACCCCATTGATATACAAGCAGAGCTAGATAATAGTGATGAGATGGATAGATAAGATACCGCGGGCCTGAAATATTGCAGTTGTGATCAATAAAAAAAGACATCATTGTCATCGAAAATGAGTAAGAGCAACATTGCATTATAATGGCAGACTGGCTTTTATTTCGATGAGACATTTCATCAATTCTCTTATTAGACTCTGGCGTCTTAGTTAATCCTAAATTGAATAGAGACCCTCATTCTAGTCTCCACTCCTCGCAGGCCACCCCTCGCAGACCATCCCCGCCTCCAATCAAAGAACTTGTATAATGAGAAGCAATTTCCAGGTTATTATACATCTGCCTATAGTAAACGTGAGCCAGAGGGATCACTCATCAATAATCGTTAAATTATCCGTATAGTCCATACTCTGCAAATCAGTTATTTCCTCCATACAGGAATGTTAGTGTATTTCTGGTGTAGTTCGTCACTGATTGAGGTCCAATTGCTTGAGTTACATCTCCCCTCCGTTCTTGGCGAGGCATGCCTTGCAATTCCGCTGCCCCGTCGCCTACCAACTCAAAGCAATATCATCAAAGAACAATCCGTTTAATAAAGGCAGTTACGATGCCGATAAATGCGAAAAGGGGAGGATCCTATCCCATAAAAAGACCCCTAATCCCGTCATATTAGTGATGAAATGGAAAAGAGGAATACTTTGAAAAGATGCTCTATCGCCGGAGGCTTTTAGTTGATGATGTTAATGATAACAAAACCCTCAAATAGAGTCACCACAATAGGGGGAATGATCCAACTATGGGGTCACGTTTTTACTTTGAACTTTTAAATGCTGCCAGCCTCTTTCTTGCTTCCAAATAAAATAGTTTGGAAAGAATAGCCTTTCGCCGATGTTGGAGTCAGTCGATCTGAAAGAGGGGATTGCTTGTGGAGCTTTGGAGGGGTAATGGGAGGGTACCACTATGACAAATACATATTTGGATGGTTCTATTTTTATTAAGAGAGCTATTGTATGAACTTTCAAAGAAAGAGGGAGAGAGATATATAAATGGAGAGAATGTGTACAGTGACAGGAGAGAGAGAGAGAGAGAGAGAGAGAGAGAGAAATAGAGAGAGAGGGAGAGAGAAATGGGATACAGAGAGAGAGAGAGAGAGAGAGAGAGAGAGAGAGAGAGAGAGAGAAAGATCTATATTTGTCTTTCTTATTCAATGACGTCGCTGTATATCCAGAGTATTGCATTTTAGATTCCCTTCGGGATATCACCAAAGTTCAACAACCATTTGTTATACACAGGCATTATTATCACCATCCTCTAACGTTCAAAGGTCATTGAAATCAATAATTCTTTCTATTTCCCTCCATTTTCACCATCCTCATGCAATCATTGTGCATACCACCTGTATCTATAGAGTCCTCTCCATCTACCAGTCAACGAAACTTTCTGGTTAAAAAGAAAGTTGAGCTCCGGGAAAGATGAAAAATAGTTCTTTTTCATTCTTTCTATGTTAGTGTGGAATAGTAATATAATAGACAAAATATCCCATGACAAGAAAAACGTAGCCCAGCACTTGCCATGCTTAAAGTCTCCTGGCAAGGCATTAATCCACATTTGCCACTCTCCAGTCTCCACCCAGGAGTATATGGGTACCTGGCAATTACTGTTTGTAAACATAATTCAAGGGGCCGCAGGTAGATCCGTATTACTTCTGATGTGGCTACCCTGGGTAACTATATCTCCCACTTATTTTTGTTTTTGTTATTACTGTTATTATTTTGTTAGTATTATTATAATTATTATTATTATCATTGTTATTATTAATGATATTATAATAATAATAATTATTATTATTAATATTATCATTATTATTATTATTATTAATATCATTATTATTAGTAGTAGTAGTAGTATCACTATCACAACCTAAAAGGGTCAAAGTTTTATACAAAGCTTTATACAAGGGGTGTGTCAGTTATTTGGTAAATACATGTAGGGCCTAGGTACAGAATTAAAATTACGAGGGTTTAAATGCCTAGCGTGACGTTAGGGGGCTTAAAATCTGGTGTTGACAGCGAACTACCAAACAATTGTGATTAGTGAACCGCAGATACATGTATGCTTGCTGTCAATGATAGAATCGTATGATAAGTGTTGTAATTAATCACAGTGGTAGTAATAGAAGCGCTTCAGTGTGAGCACTATTGACGAACTATAATCTCATTCTCTCTTTATTCAAATAAAATTGTCATTTTCATTTGGGTTTGATTGATTTTGGGGTCATAGTATCACACGAAAGTTGCTAGATGACAAGTATTTTGGTTCAGAGAAGTTTATTCCCGTTCTACTTTATTCTCACTTTTATCTCAACATACGGGTACTTTACAATACAAATTTCTATAAAATATGATAATCAGTGTGACAAGATAGAAGGAACTCGTAATTTACTGTCGTTCTTTCTCCTCAGAACAATGACTTAAGAACAAACGGGACTTTAAAACCATTTTTAAGGGCTGTTTATGAAAGTTCATTTAAGGAGAAACCGTTTAAACATTCTGAATGGTTTCTTGGCAGTAAATGCATATGAAGACCAGCAAAACAGAAACAAACAGAAATTATGAAAACTTGCTGAACAATCATAAACTCCGAAATACGACCGAATCAAATAAATGCCCATAAATTACTGCGTTTCTGGCAGGCGTGCAAGGGCCACCACCCCTGGCAAAAAAAAACTTTAATTAAACAAAACACACACACAATCTTACCTTTTTTGTTTTTTGCTCATAGAGGTGGGGGGGGGGGGGAGGGGGAGGGGGGGGGTTGAGTATTAAAAAAATAGTGTTCACTACCCCCCCCCCCCACCCCCGTTTAGCCGCTAAATGTTTTCTCACGAATCGGGTAGTAGTAGAAGGCGTAGTAGCAGTATATATAGCAGCAGCATGTAGTAGTAGTAGTAGTAGTAGTAGTAGTAGCAGCAGTAGTAGTAGCAGTAGAAGAACGAGAAGGAGAAGGGGAAGAAGGAGAATATAATCTGATTTTGCCTACCTTTAAATGGCGACAGCTATCACACTTTCCCAGCGCTCTATAAAGGGCGAGAGAACCCGAAGATGATCTATAGCGCAGCATTCTTTCCATCAGTCGTAAATTCTTCCACGGAACTATTCAGACTGAAAAGGATGATTTATAACTATCTACTTCATTTTGTAAACTATAGACAGTGGCAGGTTTGTGTCATCAATGTTTTGAACGTTTTGGTTGACATGAGATTGTTAACACAACCAGAAGAGGAATCACCAAATCAAATTTCTGCAACTTTTGTGGACCTGGCGGGGTGACGCGCATAAAACGTAGACGTGATCATTGGCTAAAGTCATTTCAGCCAATGAAACTTTGTAAAACAACAACAACAACAACAACAACAACAACAACAACAACAACCCCAGCATTCATATTTTTTCTCAGCAAAAATATCAATTTAGCTTTATTTGGTCCCATAGCCATAATTATATTTGAGAACCTATCGATCACTAATGGTTGTCAATAAAACACTACTAAATACCCTGCTTATCATAGAAATTCTTTAAATATTTTTTTAAATAAATGTTTTGTTGAGTTTTTGTTGTCCTTACAACTTCATGTCTTTAAGCTATAAAGGAAAGCAACACTTTTTAGAAACTACATGTACTCATCAATCGAATGAGACCACACAATCTAAACTGACCCAGAAGGTGAAAAGGGTTAGATTGCAATGAAATTCAAGAAGTTGAAGAGAAAAGTTATGATTTCAGAAGGGACCTTTCAAAATCGTGACACACACCCATATAAACTTCTAAATCATATTTATCGTGATATGATGTAATTTGAAGTCTGAAAACATTGTTCTGGTAATAATTTTCATGTTTTTGATGATAATGTAAATGTTAAAAGTTCAGAATGTCTTTTTCCCCTGTGTAGGAATATAAGGCCATGTATTGTATGAAAGATGAATGATTATGTTTACTGCTATATGTACGAAGGAATGTACTCATCTTGATGTAATACGACCCGCCCCTTTTACGATCATGTAAATTAATATCTTGGAGTACATATGACATCTGATAGGAGAGGCGTATCCATGCAGCATGGGGCGGAGACAGTGGACGCCCTTTCCCTTTTGCTATCCCACAAAAATGTCATTAAACCTGTCAAAATGTGTAACGACGAGTCTTTTTATAAGATTGCGGGAAAAGGCTCAAACATGCATATTCAAATTAAAAAACTAGTAGGTCTATGTTATAACGCACTAATGTGTTTGTAGGGGGCGGGGGGGGGGGGGTCCTAGTAGATTGGCTAATTCTGGATACGCCGTTGAAGGCTAGAATTAACGGATGTCCCAAGTTGTTATCTCGTCTGCGTCATGTCTCTTTTTCTTTTCGTTTTGAATAATTCATGTCTTAAATCATATAGAGAAAAATACTTTAAATTCCATTTGTAAACCCAATGATCATGTTTCAGTAACAAACTCTCTATACCTTGAAAGTATTTTGTTCTTCAACATTTAAATGCTATGACGTAAAATCTAGTTGAAATGACATCGTAATGGACAGCAAGCTAAAGAAAATATAAATAGAGTGAGATATATATTCCTCCCATTTTAAACAAAAGGTGAGCCACTGATTTGTAATACAAGTTTGTTACACGAAGAATAAAAAGTACAACAAAAACAAAACTATATTCTTCGCACACTGTATATTTTATGATTCAAGCATGTTCTGGTCATGCGATTGCAAAGTGAAATTGATCAGAAAAAAAGTTGATCATGTAGCATTTGAGTACTGGTTCTGAAGTCAACAAAATGATAAGAAATTTGGCCCAGTCTGGTAAAACACTGTACACAAAAAAATGTATATGAGACTACACAAACATGTAGCATAAAAAATCGGGCCTTATTTTAAAGCTGTTACTTGTCATATTTAGAATATGAAGGCATTTGAAGAGGCATGCTTTTCAGAGTACAATTTTTCTCTGGTGTTCTTCCACACTTGCATAATAACAATGATAACACTCACAAATTATTGTTGACCTCTCCCCAGAACTCAACCTTCTCTTTAACCGATTGACTACGGAGTTCCCTCATTCCCATGTGCTTTAATACAGAAGCCACCCGGTACCCATAGCCAGTGGGTTAATTCAATGATCATGATCATGAGAAAAAGCAAACCCTGCAAACGGTAGTTTTGTCTTACACCTACGATCAATACAACGACAATCTTGTGATAGAAAATTACCAACAATCTTCATTATTGAAGGCAAAGTACAGGGGGGGGGGGGCATTACGTATGTAAAACTACTTCTAACTTCGAATGTGACCTAACGCGACTGTTCATGAACTGTAATAAGCTTTGTACAATCACATTAAACTGAATAGATTATCCCTTAGTTTAATTGCTATCCCCCATGAAGTCTGTCATGCATGTAAAAGAGTCTTACCAGGGAGATGGGAGTTCTTACTCAACTAATCCACTCAAATTAGGTGAAATAAAATGTCAATAGAGACATGGAGAGACATAGAGAGAGAGGGAGAGAGAGAGAGAGAGAGAGAGAGAGAGAGAGAGAGGGGGGGGGGGGAGAGGAGGTGTTTAGAAATTATCATAATTTGTTTTTATACTATAAGAAAAATAACCTTTTGTTTTTATTTAATCTTAAAGTGAAGTCTTGTTTTTCGCAATTTAACACTCGGAGCATGTACATGAATTTGTAATCCTCTAATGACAACCAGCAGCATTTACGTTGAGGCTATATATTTTCAAATCTGTGGCGCCATATATATATTTTTGTAATCATTCATTTACTTTTGTTAAAATTAGAGACGTACCTTATACAACTGTACATGAATATTTCCTACCATGCCTGCTATCATCTATCTCAGCCCCCCTCTCTCTCTTTCTCTCTCTCTTTCTCATCCTCTCTCCCTATCTCTTTCCCTATCTGTCTCTCAATTTAATATTCTTTGCTAGTGGGATGAGGAATTATAACTGACGAAACAGGAATGTTCTGCGGGGTCTTGCCCATCGAACCTTTAGAGCAAGCCCACTTGATATTCTACACATCTGATGATCACGACGAGAATTTGGAGACCAAAATAAAATTTGAGGAGTGGGGGGGGGGGGGGGGGGGGGTAAATGGTTTAGCGAGCAGACGACACGCGCATGCCATCAGACGCCCCGTAGAGCCAAATTTATTTCGCGCCATTTCGCGGTGAATTGCCTACAGATGCCCGCGGGACGGAGAGAAGGAATATGATACTTTTTTTGTTTTGTTACACGCAGTTTAGACAGTGCTATGTCAGATGTACATGTTTATTATAAACACAGATATTAATATCATGTCTCTAAGTGTACCCTTGTTGAACTTGAAATATGGTATTAAAATGTAATGATCAAACTTGTCGTAGAGGCCAACTTTCTATAAAGGCTACATTTCTACAAAGGTACTAAGATAGCCTTCATTTGACAGGTTTGATGGTTAAACACGATAAAGCCAACCACCATTTTGGAATTGATCCGAGCAAGAAAATTCTCTTTTTGAACTTTATTCAAACTTCATACATTATGAAAAGATTAATCTTCACACTACTTCATGTCAGAAATAATATGCAAAGTCAATTACTAACAGGGTGACTGATATAATGTTAAAAAGGAATTTAGTTGTAAAGGCTCATGGAGTAGGTAATTAACCTTGACCAGATTATCAAAGCAGACAACCATTAACCGCGTAATGAGTTTATTTATAAATGGAATGTACCGTACCTCTTGAAAGGAGAAAGATTCTCATATCGAGTATATTCAATTATACAAACAAACAATTACACTTGAAATTTCGTGACAGAATGCAAAATGCAAACAGAAGAATATTTTAATATTGAAACACATTCTTTTGTTGGTGGGGGGGGGGGGGGGGCTCACAGAGGGTATCAAACATAGATCAGTGGCGTAAGGAGGCTCCAACCAATGGGGGCACTGGTATCGATGAGACACGTTTCATAATAGTGAATCCAATGCGAGCGGCAAGTCCGTCAAGTTGGGTGAGGGCATGGAAGGGGTACACTCATCTCATTTTTTTTATAAATGTAATGCTTCCTGGGAGAAATTTAACGATCTGTAATTGAAAACAAGTCAGAAAAAATCTTGGAACCAGCGGGATTTGAACCTGCATCTACTGCTTGCCGGGCAGCGACTCTACCACCAGACCATCACTGGTCCATGGCACAGCCACGATGAACTAGAAACAATACATACAGTGTAAGCTCTCCTGATTCATTCTGACTTATTAATAGTCATTAGTCTGCCATTGGGACAATAACTTTTTATAGATGTAATGCTTCCTGGGAGAAATTTTATTTTGTTTGAATAAAAAGAAATTACATCCCTCTGCTCCATTCTTTATCTTTCTTTTCTTTCCCCTCTTTTTTGTTTGCCAGTCGACGAGGGGGGGGGGGGGAGGGGGGGGGGACATTCCTTACTACCCTTGACGTTACGCCACAGACATATGAAGTTCCACCTTTAGGGATGGATGACATACCTCTTTCTTTACCTCAAATATCGGAAATTTTGTATGGCTTCAGTTTCTAGACGTCGGAAGTAGGAGAATAAAACAATTTATAGAATGTAATTCGACATCGATCACTTTGAAACATTTGTAATGGGATGGGACATGTGATGCCCTCGGAGGGAGATATATAAACTGAAGCTAATAAAAGCTGTCCATTATCCAATTCATTCGCTAATATGCTTCACACGAAAAACCTCAGCCGTGTATTTCAAAGAAAAATAAAACTTTTCAAAATTATTCTTTCCTCATTCATTATATTATTATATTTCTTTCATAATGCTTATATGATATTACATTATTTGAAATTTGAAGGAATACAGGAGATGGTTACTGCATAATGTATGACCAATTGATACACTGGGTTAATCCTATTGTTAATTTGCGCCTTTTGTCTGTGCCGATTGGCAAACGTGGCAAACTAGCGAATGTCCAATAGACTAATATGGCACATATAAGGCTAATAATGGTTTGGAACTTAGCCTTCAATTTAAAAATACTAGCAACAAAATACCCATTATACTGAAAACGTCAATATTTACAATAAAACATGAACATTTGCGTTGAGGAAATAAAATAGTGGAGTCAGTAAAAGATAAATGTAAGATGTGGATGTCAGAAAAGGTGTGAGATGGCTAGAAGCGGTATTATACAATGTTTAAAAAACAACAATCAAACATATTATTTGAACATTTGTTATAAAACGATACATTATACAACATCATCGATGTAATCTAAACGATGAAAATACAAAAATAAATGGGTTATTTGATTGAAAATATAAGGAGCCAAATAGAATTCACGTTTTTTTTAATCCCGAGGAGAAAACATATGTTAAATTCGCTTGATTAACAACAGCTGTTACATATAACTAAACCAGAACATCCATTTCTTTGTCGTATTTGTGGGTATTCGTGGCAGTCACGTGACCAAACATTAAGTCTAACTGTCATGCCCATCTACCTGGCTATCATAATACCACCATCAAGACTCATATATTATGACCATAGAGTAATTGAAGAGGACGGGAATAAATGCGTCTAGGAAGTCTTCCTTGATCGAATTCGGAAATTGGTTTTATGGGGCAGTACAAAAGCTTCTTGGGAACTGTTTAGGATTCTGTCAAATTCATCGAATATTCCTTCTTAAGTTTGCCTTGTCTTTGGAACGTCACGACAACAGCCCAAATTTGATATTTTTGTGGATGGGACTTTTCTTCTAATTTGGGGGAAATGGGCTATTATCTGAGAATAATATGATAGGAAAGTCCTGAGATGTTTAGATGAAAAGGCAAATGATAGGAAGAGGGGGATAAGAGGAGAGGATTTGGCAAAAAATCATTTCCAAATGTAATATTAGTAAAGATGTAGTCATCATTAAGGAGAAAAGTATGATGACTACAAGAAGTGCTTGTATCATTTCCAAATGTTTTTTTCTGACGATTTTAAATGTAAACTTTTTATAATCATTGTATTTAGATGGGAAACTCTGTAAAGAAGGAAGACATACGGAATATATAGGTCCAGGTCAAACCGAAATGATCAGATTTGTATATCATTTATATTGCTGATAATGGTCAAAGGAAATGGACGCGTGAAGCAAATCGGAAATCCAATTTGTTGCAAATTTGAAATATTTTTCAATACCACAGATGCTGTATTATTATATCGTCTAATATCAAAGATTCTTGAATACAATAGATTCTTTAAATTACAGAGTCGTTTATTTTGCTTCATCCTTAATCTCAAAGTGACAGAAGTAAGATAAAATCGCATCATCACTATAATTGTACTTAGCTTTAATCCAGGTGCACTATATACACATGCACTTTATTTTCTTAATATTAATTGCTAAAGCTTAATGTTCGGCAATTTCGGTATCATATTTACTCATAAGCTCATATACTGACCTATTTGATTTTAATCTGATTACAAGTGGCAGAGAAAATATTGTACTATTTATGGGAAAAACGTCATTAAAGAAATTTCATCGAATTTTCGCTGAACAAAATTATCAGAATAATAAAATGTATACAACTATCCGGATGTCTTACCCCGAGGGATGTATCAAAGAAGAAGATTTGACTTATCGCGTCCTTCGAATCTTAATGGCGGTTTTCTTTTCCTCATCACGTCCAATATTAATCTGGAAGTGCAGAGTGACAGTTGTATTCACTAAAATGATAGGGGTGAGATATCAATCAGTATCAGTTTTGATGTCACCAACAATAGGATACACCGAGAAGATTGAAGATTAGTATCAGCTATAACCTTGAATTTTGTGAATGAATTTAAAGGCACACCTGGCGTATCAAAAGAATTTCATCATCTTTTTATTTATTCTTTTTTTAAAGATATTTTTTGTTGTTGAATGGATGGATAGTGACTCAATTTTCTTTTATTCATGGATAGAGGATGGCGCTTAATCATCGGGAATACTTGTGGCTGATAGCGCGGAGGCGTTGGTAAAGATTTATCCCATTTTTATTTAATTTCATTTAATAAAGGAAATTTAGTCAGGTGTGGATGCTTTACGATTCAAAGTGGTCATTTTGGGTGGTCTCCCATTTTTTTCTTTTTGATTTTTAGATTATCGCTATTTGAAACTCATCATAAAGCTGTTTTTGTATATTAACATGCTTGTTGTCATTACGATTCAATGAACTTTTAAAGTAAAACTGAATTTAAATTTTGGAGACCACAATAATATGTTGTAGGAATACAGAATTCATTGTCATAATATTTACCTACTTTTATCAATCAATCATTATATCACACAGACAAGCAACTATGAACGCAATCAATCAATCAATCGACGGATTCTTATGCCTTCATTACATAGACAAATTATCAATCGCACATTTTATCTACGAATAACTAAATGATATTTTCAGTCGATATTAAATGTTTAATTATTTGATCGCCACTAGTCACTCAGTGAGTTAAAAACCAATTATTTATTAATTTAGATTTGTTTTTCTCACCAGTTAATCAGGCATTCGATTACCCACTCAATCATGTAGTCAATCAATCAATCAACTAACCAATCAAGCAATCATCCTTTTAGAACAACCATTACGAAAACTTTATCCCCTTATTTAATTTTAAAATAATTTGTACTTCATATGCTTCTGTACAATCTGAGGACGACTTTAAATATTGAATTTTTATTCCTATTGACTGAAAATATAAATTAAAAATAAGAAATATCCCTCGGCCATCCCACAATGCATTGCGATACTCACATAGACTTCAAAGTGATGAAGTCGCTTCACACGCCTGCACCAAGTACAACATTACATATTAGTTATAGCTATCAGCTATTAGGTGTCCTATATGTCACTACATAAGTACTAATTCAAAAATCCTCTTCTTGTCTTCTTTTGAAACTCCCAAAGTGATTTGTAAATCAGAATTAGTTTTCTTATTCCCTAAATGGGCTCCAGTCCGGGGGACATTTGGTTTTGTAAACCCCTCATCGCAATCGCTTTTAAAATCATGAGCGCCATTTTTCAGATAACGCTCACAAAATGCTATCTGATGGAGAAAAGATGTTAGTGGCGGTGATGAAACGTATCTTTTGGGGGCCATCTTTCGCTTGAGGTTCCCCAGATGCGAATGGACCATTCAACTTGGTGAATCTTGCCTGATGGTTAAAATGGAATAAAGAGGCGTTTGGTTATATTTTCTTTAAGAGCAAATTATTGTGACAGTTTCACAATGCGTAAAAAGTAACAATTCATGCATGGACGATTGCAATTCATGATATCGATCTCCGACCTCTGCATAGAGTTCGTTTGCTGTCTGAGCAATACTTCGAGATCTTTTTCCAATAATTTGAATAATCCATCTCGAAACACATAAGCGGAGAACTGGGTCTAAAAAGTTAGACAAGGAAAGTTTTAACTCTTAATAAAGAAACAAAATGAATTACATTCCCATTGACAATCGCTTGAGGTGTGGAATTTGATATGAATGATTTGCGGTCATGAGTCAGTGTTACACTAAAAAAGCAACACAATAATTTAGTCATGATGGGGATGTGTTGATAAAGAACCACACTTTCATTTTACAGCCATTCTTCTAAAAGTGATACATTTCTGCACTTTGTTCTGTATAACACCCCACACGTGCACGTTCACGCGTTCACACTTCAATTACAAACGATGGAAATCAAATGTTCAATTTAAAACTATTATTCAAAGTGTGATACCTTTCTGCTTTCTCTCCGATATTTCCCCTACAATTCTTCGTATAGTTACGACGGAGAACCATATTTTCAATTGAGAACCGAGAGCGACACATTTTCTCTGTATTCAATACTAACTCCTCAACGTCCTTATTATCATGATTACACAAAAAATTGAAGACCTGAAAATATTCCCCACTGCTATCCTCTATGAACTTAGGATATGTATTGTTTGCCATCCTCTTCAATTCATAGCTTTATTTTCCCACATTGCCATTATCACCAAGAATCTCCAAGAACTGAAAATTGTTCCAACTGCGGCCCGCCTTTGTTCTCATATCAACGACAACGTGATGTATATAATTATAATCAGTAAATATAATTATAGGATATATCCTATATGATCTTTATGTTATGTGTGCCATCCTCTTCAATTCATCGTTTTATCTTTCCAATTTTCAGTCTTTTGATGCTTTCCTCGTGGGTGAAACAGTCACTCCCCTCCGATGAAAAGGGTTCATTTCGAGGCTGAATAGAAATCTAGGTTTTCCCATTCAGATCGAGCTTTCACGACAAGGTCGGGGGTTTTAATCGAAGGGAACGAGGTAAACTCAAAAGTACAAAATGGCGGCATGTGATTGTGTTCTCTTTGAGGTCTTTGTCGCAATGACATTCCGTGTCTAATGATGGAGGATCAAAAAGAATTAGTATGATCATGGACTTGGATTATTGTCAAATTATTGAGCAGTCTCGTCTCAGCAATTGCTTTGTAGCGGTGTACCCTAATTGTTGTGGCTTTACGATGGGACTTTGTTGATAAGTTATGATTCAGAATTGAAATTCGGTCTTTAACCGCTTCGTGGCCAGGGGTACCTAGGTCGACTAATCCTATTTTATCTGCATACATATTTTTCATTTACATACATGTATCCTAGACGTGGTACAGTGACCATAATTCCCTGTCACTTTGTTTAACCCATTAACAACTAAACTCTCAAACTCCCCATATGTTTAAGACAGAAACCAGCCTGTACCTGTAGGCAGTGGGTTAATTCTAATTATCTTCGTCAAGTTTTCCCTTTCGTCCAGTTATGCTCAAGTGCCCTTGGGTCAGTTAGCCAGTATGGGATTATTGAAGAAATGTCGGCAAAGGGCTACTAGTCTAATGATCGCAAATACTTTCAGGAAATCAACCTGATGCAATTTCATTGATCATGGTCGTCACCTATGGGAAGATAACAATAATTTATTGCGTAATCTGAGCACGATTTCTATGGAACCAGGGAAAAAATAAAAATACACGGGGCTCGGGGCGAATTAGCCCCCGAAATGCCAAAAAGAGCCCCCGAAATGTACATAGAGTTCAATGGAAAACAAATTAAAGAGTGTTATTTTCATGCAAGCAAGCTTGAAAAGTAGCCCCCGAATTACTCTTGAGTTTATGTTTCGAAAGTAGTTGCGATAGCGTATAGTGTTTTTGTCACAGTAGGCCTGTTTGAATATATGAGGTGACATATTTGGTAGCAAACTGGCCCTGCCTGATAATCATAATACTGTGTGTAAACGTCAGCATGAGACAGGGCCAAGGTACGCGTGCATGACGTACAGGCTTGTATTATGAATTAACAATAAACAAACAAAACATTACAAATATTTCAGAGTCCCGATATTAGTTCTATAATGCCTTTTTCCTCGTATGTGTTATGAGAATGTTATGAGATTGTTTCAACGTTAACAACTTCAAATTATCCGTCGAATCTTAATTTTTTTTGCTCAAAGATAAATTACACTTTCGCCCGAAATAATTAAAATCCGCGAGCTCTTGCCCAAATTGGAGTTGTTGGAGAGATAGATTTGCTTTACAACATTGTGAATATATCATGGATGAATACATGATAAATTTAGCATACAGGAGGACTAACATTCACAAAAGCTCGCAATTTTTTAAAAATATTACTAAAAATCCAAAAAAATTCTCTTGTCGATTTCTCACGGATATTTGACTTCGTAAAACGAGTCAAATAATCAACTACTAGACATATCGCGGGTCGCATTATTAAGAAATGATGAGGTATACCACTTTCAAAAGAAACATGTATTATTGAAAAGATCTCACAAGCGTCACAAATAATTGGCCCTCTTTCCCCTCAATCACGAAAACATGTTTTTGCTTTCATTTGATCAGATTTGACTGTGTCACGTCTAATCTGTACATTTCAGAAGTGATTCGTTTTTGTCTTCTCCTATTCTGTTAATTCTGTTCAAGAATTGTTTCTCCATGTTCAAATTCGATAAATTTGGTTGAATTACCAATTTTTACCATGCCATCCACATCCAGACATAACAGCACAATAGCGATAATGAGCCTCCGTTAAAATTTCGCACCATTCTTCACTTATTTTGCTTCCTAAAAAGCGCTTTTAGATTCTAATGAGATTGCCAATGTTTGTTTAGTTGTTATAATGATTGCTTCATTCGTCAGTTCAACATTTTAATTGTCTTTTCAAACACGTGAATAACATACATATACTAACTTTATGATAAAGTGTGGCGTTGCTACTAGGACGGGGGATACTGCCCTCTAATCATTTGACGATAAAAAGAGGGAAGATAACGAAATAGAAAAAATAATAAAAGGGGGCAATGGAGAGGGAGAGGGGGAGCCCCCCCCCCCGCATACATACGTTGATAGTGCCCTCTCAATATCTCGACCCGGTAACGCTACCCCACTGATATTGCACTTCAACATGTTTTACAAACAAAATATAAGAAGAATTTCTGTGAAATCTATGACTTTAGAGTTAATCCTACATGTATAATACGATAGTTATTAACTTCAAAAAGTAAAAACCCTATTAAGTATAAAAGAGACTGAACAAACATTGAGTTATAGGCCTATCAAGGAAATACTACCAGGCAATAGTATATCTTGCGTGCCTTACATGATTATGAAAACATACCATAGACTTGTTATAGCACCATAACATACGTGTCGTTATTGGAACCATATAGTCCAAGAGACTTGATACATTTGTTTTTCTATTATTGTGTCTATCTGAACCGCGTCGGTGAGTGAACAAACAGCCGGAACCGTTTCATCTCATTCAAAGTGAGTCAATCATTTCTTCGCTATTTAGGAAACATCCTTGTAAGGAGATGAATCAATGTTTGGAGAAGGTTCCTTTTTTCTCGCGATGATTGTTATTACGAATAATTTTGTCACCCCTGAGTCAGTGTCGATGAGTTCTCTTGCGGTCGTCTGACTCGTAAACAGATTCATATTATTGAAATAAGATGTGTTTTTATTGTAATTTCTTCTTAAAGGTAACGCACACTGTCAATGAAGGACGAGTATTTCGTGGAAAGAAGGACTGGTCTTCGTTATATTTGCGGGACGGTTTTCATAAAGTTATTAAAACTTGCAATGTTCATTGTTTTGAAACAAAATATAATCTACTGGTTAAAAATACAGTTCTCTGCACATTTTTCATTCCAAATGTAAAACATCCTCGAATTCTGGACCTTTAGGAAGAATAAAATCATGTAATTAATGGCTCTCAACAGTGCTATCCAGCCGTATCATTTTTAAATTAACAAAAATAATGTCCATATATATATATATATATATATATAGCATGATTAGATAGGTCTATATATGGGTGTGTGTTTTTATTCAGAAAATTGAGCCAAACAAAACTAATTTACACTTTTCGCAATTAGTAACATTCAACCACTTTATTTCGATGGAAGGGGAGGGGAGGGGAGGGGGTGGGGGCGAGCCCTATTTTGAATTCTTAACTTTTGATAAAGTTTGAATAACGGTGCGATATATAGATAGTGGTATTAATTGTTTATTCAAATAAAAAGACGTTAACAAATAAGCATTCTTCAGAGTAATAATGAAGAATTGCTGAAACTTCTCATAGTTACTTTGAAGTGGGTCGCATTTTAGTACATTGCGGTGCCTTCATTGGCCCCTCTCCATCACGTGATACTCACACGACGTCCTCAGAGCCCTACACACACGTCCCCTCATTGATGCTAACCCATCGATCACATCCTCCTTAACACGTCACTCATCTATCATATCAGCATCACCATTTCTTACTTGGACCAAGTAACGCGAGAATGGGGGCGAGATTAGTCAATTTGGGCAGGGATTAGACCCCGACAAGAGAAGGGCTTTAATAGTTCGATGAGCTCCGGCCGAGGCCGTGGAAAATGGGACGAGAATTTGCGAGATTTGTGAAGATGGGATCGAGAAAGGGGTAAGAAAGGAGAAGCGGAAAGACGCTTTTGAGAAGAAAAGTTAGGGGGTAAAAAGTAAATTTGGGATGACGGTGCAAGTGTTACAGGACAGACGGAAAAGAGAAAGATATGTAGTGTAGACGATAGTTACGACGACGAAGATGATGATGATGACTGAAATAGAATGGACATGATTGTAGCTACTTTCGGAAAACCAACTTAAAGCAATCTCAATGGCCATGTACATACATGTACGTCACCCTTTGAAATGTGCAACCATTACTATGACGGATTACGTAATCAGAAAATGATTTCTATGGGATGTACAATAGAGTGATGAAGTGTGACGTCATCAAAATTCGATTTTTAGAATTTCTAAATGGTTAGGAGCCAGAGCATATAACACTGAGTTATGTAGGAAATGTAGGAAATATATTTATTCATTTGGTCATATCTCAGCCATACATTATTTTTGATGCTCTTTCGGAAAATGAAGAAAAAAATTGAGAAATTCTAAAAATAAATTTTTATGACGTCACAGCTTCGGTACTCTATAGGGTATTGAAATTGCCCTTGAGATTATTCCTGTGAAAATATTTGAAATTCTGATGAAACTGTAAAGAAATAAATGTGGGAAAAATATGATTAAAAAGTACATTGGGAAAGTTGGGAAATGGAACAATAAGGATTACCAAAAAGAAAAATGTTAAGATTGTGTTTAGAGAAAAAAAAAGCAAATCTAAAATAGTAATGTTCATTCAAGGAAAAGAAAATAGAGATATGCGATGTTAAGAGATTTAGACGAAAATAGTTGCATCATCATTTTGACGGATCATCTTTAGAAGAAAAGAATTAGACCATCGTTATGATCTATCAGTAATAGAAGTTAAAATACATACGCAGTTTCACAACACATCTAGCATCAGGACACCACTCCGCATACCTCTCTTCAACCTTGCTCACGTAGGATTATTTCTTTTAGATGGTAATCCGGGCTCTTACTAGACGATGTAGTTAATCCCTAAGATGTACTTTCTCGATGAGTGATGACAATATCTTAGGTTCGATGACATCTCCCAATGCTGCATCTTACGAAGATGCAGCTACCGACGGAAACTTGTTACAGAAAAGGTTGAGTTCTATTACAGGTGACAATATGATGTGTGAGCGTTCCCATGTTTCTTATCATTTTTATGTCAGTTTGGAAGCATATTATTGTAGCACTTTCCCCTGAAATAGGATTGCTCTTGAATGTTCTGATATTCTAATTATGACGAGAAATACCTCAAACGTTTTGACCACTCTGTAGTCTC
The DNA here is from genome assembly GCF_000002235.5 of Strongylocentrotus purpuratus. Lineage (NCBI taxonomy): Eukaryota > Metazoa > Echinodermata > Echinoidea > Camarodonta > Strongylocentrotidae > Strongylocentrotus > Strongylocentrotus purpuratus. Next base: position 2,927,302 of record NW_022145595.1, on the reverse strand, counting down.
ATATATGCGTTAGTACATGTACTTTCAGCAAAGCAAAGTCCATTTTTTTTCATTTTGATAATTCCAGAAGCTCACAGTACATGTACCACGTAATAAAGTATTCCCAGTCGCTTCCAAACAGTTTCTATCAAAATATAATCGCATGGCCGGTAGGTACTCCACCTTATCTACGAGGTAGATAATGACACCGAAGCACATAGGTTTTGACTTATGATGTATAACTAAAATTAGACGTATTATTTTGAATACCGGCTTTAAATAGTTTGTTTTTAAATTATCCATAAGAAATGTTTAGAGTATGACCATCAAACTAAATTGTTTCATAGTTTCAGCCAGATCAGTAAGTTTAATTCTAGATTTAGTCAAATCATACTAAAGTATAGTTGTAACATGTAGACTTTGCCTTCACTGGTATTTTGAGGTCCATTTTCAGCTAACATAAGTGGAGTAGGTTAAGTTACCATAAACATTTGTCATTATAGTTTTAGAAAGAGAGTTCAATATTTGTACCTAATGGACTATCACTTAAAGAACTACAGCTGCAATATACTCTAAGATCACGCACGCGATTTTGAAACTATTGCTTTCATGATTAATATATAAGCTAGAAAAGGAACTAATTTACTTTTCATACCTGTAGGCATGTATGATTATTTTGGATTCGATATTTTTCATCACGAGCCTTGTTAAGCATCTTAAAGGGATAGTTGAGTTCTGTTTTCAGACCGCAAATGCCTTCAAAGTGCATGGTTATTGCTCTTATTCTTGTCTATGACATTTGTAGTGCCCTTTTAGAACCTAACATTGCTATGAAGGTAATTTTAGACCCCAATATGTGTGAAATTTAGCCAATACGATCATACCAATTCAGCTCCACTTTAAAAAAAACACGGTGACCGTTAATTAATTATTTAATTAAAAACAACAATACATGAGCCGGCTGATTGTGGATAATATAAGCAACACGAAAATGCCAACCAAAAAGCCAACATCGGCATTGGCTGAAATACGACGTAAAAGGCGTTATATCGTTCTTTTCAACGGTTTTTTCAAATTTTTCAAAATATCTATAATATTTGTGGTGGTACACAAGTATTAGAAATCGTTATATTTCAGCCGTCTGTGAACCGATTTTGATCAAACAAAGATGATTTTGTCATTTAAATATTATGTTTTTTCAAATTTGACACTCAGTTTTTCATTATCTCACAAAAATATTATTTTGTGTAGCGCCCTCTGCAACAGCACTCAACTATCTCTTTAAGTGTCTGGGAAAAGTCGAGAAACTACCTGTAAGTATACGCGTAGGTATTTGGTTGTACACCAACATACATCACGAGTGCTTCATTCACTTCAGTCTGCCGAATTGGTTTAAGAACTTCATTCATACTTCGATGATCGAGCGCAAACTTATTGTGACGTCACCTTGGTGACCACCAAACAGACGCCAATGAAAATAGTTACCTGGCGAAGGTGTAAAAACTGTTTATTCAACTCCAACTAACCCTCGTCCATATCAAAATAAGCAACTCCACCCTTCCAACTCGCCCCCACCCTCGAAATGCTATGTCAACAATATGAAGTCGATGTCATATGGTAATAAAACAACAACGTGAAGTAGCAACAACAACAGAATTATGAAAATATGTTGGATGTCTTCGCATGTCGGTCTAACATTTCGAGCCGAGTCACTGAGTTTCTAGGCCAGGGGGATTACCAGACCGTCTCTTACCGCTGGGACGATATGTGCAGGGGCGGAAACTTGGATCGAATTGCAAGACTTCAAAAAGAGAAGCAACTTCATGACATAAATAAGAAAATAGATGTATGACACAGCACGACGACGATTTTTGACAAGAGAAAAAAAAAGAGAAATAAAATCAAATTTGGATTAGCCCAATCAAAAAAATCAGTTGTTCTTACTAACCATTAGATGATACTTTTATGAAGAAGAGGTAATAGTGCCTTTATTGAAGACATAATTGCTAGACGAATTTGTCAGACTTGATTCGGAATTATGCTTTTATTGGAAAATAAAATTGTTTTTCCTAACGCATCCAGTAATGATAATAATTACAGCTGAACAATAATTGTTTTAACACATATGCATAAAGTTACGTGTCGTCGCCGGTCAGCTGCAATAAGGACTTTTAGATTTGCGTGGACTGTGACGTCCATTCAAGGCAGTGCATTAACAGGACGTCGATCGTAGCAATCCACGTTGTCGTTCGGCAAATCTAAAAGTCCCTATTGTTGACATTGTTGACATTGTTGACACGTCGGTATGCATGAATCTCAACTCAATCCCTTTCTCCCTCTTTCTGCTGATCAAACCTCCTTTTCTCGTGCTTTTAATAGCAATCATTCATTTTCTTCTTTCATCTATCTTTTTCTTTTTGCCTTCTACTTTTTCCCCATTTGTTCCTTTAAAAAAAAATTCCCCCCAAATTATATATTTCTTAGTGTTATATATTTTTTAAGTTATTGATTTTCTATGTATACTTTGTTTTTAAGACGTATTGTAAAACAGCCTCTGAGGAGCTAATACTTTAACAAACTCTGCCTCTAGTTAGTTCCTCTTTTCTCGTGCCATTACTAATATATTTGTATTGTGTTATTGTATATTTTTGTAATAAATGTTCATTGTATTGTGTTTTGCATGAGAAATAAAATCATTTGAATATTGAATCTTGAATCTTGAATCTTATAAGCCAGCTTTAGAAGAGAAAAAATGCATTTGTAAGGATGTTATTGCATCAGATGGATGGTATTGATTGTAAGAAATAATAATGGGACGTATTTTATCGGTTTCAAATACATGTAGATTGAAGTTTCCTGTTAAAAAAATAACTCTAAACAGACAATAGATTTGTGAATCAAAAATTCTTCTCGTTACAAAGCTAATTGAAATTGACCAAAAAAAATACAAAGAAAAACAAAAATAAACAGACTTAGCAGCTGTTTACAATGCTGCATGCACCTTAAATAGCGCGCCCTTCCAAAATCGGACCACCAATTTTATCCTACATGAACAGCATTTACCCAGACTCTCACTCTAATGGTTTCGTAACGCTCACCTTTGCTTATCTTTCGCATCTCCATACCTGTAAACACATTCGTTTTTTCGATATCTACCGACGCAGAAAAAGAAAATTGTGACAGATATAGAAAGCCCTCGAGAGTGGCACACAGGTACTTAAAACACCCCGCGCCCTATAACATCATCCAATTTAGCGGAGCAAAGACTTAATCTTTTCTCTTAGGAAAACAAAAAAGGGACAAGCACAATAACAACACCGCATTTCGTGCTAGGACATTTCTCGCCAAATTGCATTTTACTTTCATTGACCTCTGGATACACGCCATGTGAAACTTGTCTATTAAGCAGTCGAGGGAGAATAGTCATCTTCTTTTACCCAAATTGCGTCCTTTCGTTATTCTGATGGGGGAGGGAGCGAGCAGCCAGATGGCGCGCGTTTACTTAGGGAAACTCGTCCGCATTTTCTAAAGTGATATCTTTTATTGGTTAATGCGATCAATATGATCAGGAAAAGAACATAAATGGATTTCACATTGGCATTCAAGAGTGGAGCGAAGACGCTCGGTGCATAGGCCGCATCTTAACGTTTAAGTCGCTGGCTACCGATCCCCTCTCGGTTCGTGTTAGGTATAGGCGAAACACGAAACATTGTAAGCAAGGGGTTAACGTACGTAAGCTGTACGTGGAACATTTGTATTGACCTTTGCGAAAACATTGTCAAGGATAAACGCCCTCTAAAAGAATTAAAGAAAACAATTGAGAGACGTTTAGGGGCATTGAAGCTGTAGCTACCTGGATAGATATCGGGGTCGTTCAACTTTTTTTAGAAGAAATGTGAGAGAGAAAACACTTCCGCAGGAGACATTGGTGTATATATACACACTGAGAAATAAGGGTGCAATAAGGGTGCAGATTTGCATTCACCTATACGCGTATTTGGCGGGGGGGGGGGGGGGCTGCTATGGTAGCAGAATGACACCCTTATTTCTTAATGTGTACAGGGGGCATGTGGCACGTTCATCCTCAATCGAATGGCGAATATAAAATAAAGGGATGGTGGGGAGGGGCGGGGTCGGCGAAATAACGAGAGAGAATATGATGCGACCCCTCCCACCAACACTAACGCAGGAGCCGCCCCTTGATACCCCCAGTGTCTGGAGCCAGGCAATGCCAATGGGAGGAGATAGCCAGCTAGCTATATGCAAATAAATGTTGTATCTCCATTGAAAACCGCACGGGCTACATGAGTTTACATCATCTTCACATCATTCTCTAGCTGTCTCGACACTCAAATCTCTCTCTCCTATCTCCGTATATCCATGTACATAATATAAATAACTGGAATGACAAAGGAAAACTAGAACCACAATGAGATCGAATATAGAATTTACTAGAATATGGCCCAATAAAATCTTCCAGGGAGGCCAAATCATATTCTGTTTCTCGTATTTGGCTGATATACGTTTAAAGGTCGCTTGCATTCAAATCAGATAATATAATTAGGTCAATATTACACAATAACCGGTCAATTTGATAGAATATCAATTACCTGGCATACATATCTCGCTCTGGAATGGTTCTGGCTATATTATTTCTGTCTGCGGGATTGGTTTCTATCCAATTAAGATGACTTGTATCCTTTTGAAAGCCTGTTATTTTTCGTCCATTCTATGACAAAGAATTCCGAGACATTTGAATACATTGACATTCGCTTTCTTTTCGTCTGAGATACAGTGTAATGGTTAGTATTAGGGTTTAGATTGGTTTTAGCGGAGGTGTCGTGGTATATTGGTTCGTTCACTTGACTCTCAGTCCAAGGGTTGTGGGTTCAAATCCCAGCCTGGCACTAATGTCCTTTGGTAAGACATCAATCCATATTTGCCACTCTCCACCCATGTGTGAATGGGTACTTGGCAATGATAACTACAGAGCCAACAGGATGAGTAGGATCAGTAATTATGTGGCTACCCTGGGTAAATAGCTTTAAATAAGACCCAGTTATTATCATTATTGCTAATATTATTGTTATTAAAATGACTCAGTCACATTGTTGAAGATTGATAAAACAGTTCCGTGATTTCACTGATTTGTGTACGAAATGTTACCTATTGTATTCCTTGTACTGTACTTACCCGCTAACATGTTAAAATTCCTGAAAAGAATTCTCAAACCACAACAATATTTATGGTTTTCTTTGTAGGTGTCACTGTGCGACACACTCTAACAGTAAATTCTCCCAACCATTTTTGAATTTTTCCAACCATTTTTCCATGAAAATAAGACATAAGACAGGCTTTTAAATATCTGTCAACACTTAAATGTCTTGAATGGTATATAGAGCCAATTCATTGCATTGTGATGATTTACAATCACCTAGAATGTAATTTAATTGTAATAATATAGTTGGGAGAATTAACGAATCGATGAGATCAGTTTTCCCGATTTATAGCATTAATAATGGTCTATTTTCACTTAAACTTTCAGATTATCTTTAATTGTACATCAAGCATGGCAGTCACTACCTTAGCCCCCATTTTCTTTTATCTGAACAATGTTACCAAATGTGAGCAAACTTGTTAGAAATGAATGAGATCCGTATCCATTGAAAGGTTACCAATATGCTCTAATGGGACGGGTAAGAGGCTTGTAGTCTCAACAATTCACTTCATTCCATGGTAAATATTGCTAGTCATTCAACGACTTCGAATTCCCCATCAGAATTTATTTAGAGGACTGACCTACCTCAATATTTGGGAAAATTATTGTGGATTGTGTTGGAATGCTCCATTTTGTATACGTCATGGATACACCAGACCCAAGTTTTTTTTTTTTTTTTTTTTTTTACCTCATTGTGTTATTTTATTTCATCGTGTGTTCTTTTTATCATCAGAATAACCTGGGCACGATGCTTGGTTCGAAAAATTGTAACAAAAAGATGAATGATGGGTTCTTTTTTCTATTTGAAGAATGCATACTTTTCGAGGGCACGTTTACGATGTCAGACTTTGATTAAATACCAGGATTCTTTTGTACGGGATCTATTCAATATAATGAATGCTGGTACACTGCGATACCTTGAACTTAACGTGGGTGGACAAGTTTGCAATTGGATTGTAATATTCAAGGGTTAAAACTATGTTATAGAGTGGTTATGCTGATATATGCATATTGCCAACCCTTGATCAATATTATGGGTTTTGCGCCACAAATTTTTCAGAGTAAAAAAGATAGCCACTTTGATTACCAACAAAACTATTTAGTTGAACAAAATATTGTTTTTTAATTTATTTATTGTTTATAATTTTGTATTTTTGTTGTTGAAAATGGAAATACAATATTCAACTTGAACTTTGCACTTGAGAGATTCGGTGTCATCGGTTTCTTGTGCTTCGTCAAAGTTCGTCTCTAGAGTTAGGCAGTGGTAGTGCTTTTATAATGCACTGTGGAAGTGGGGTATTCAAAGGTAAAGACCAGTTTTGGAAACGCTCCCCGCTCAAAAAATTAAATGGAAGCTCTTATTACCAATCATGTGAAAGAATATGTTTTTACCAATACATAATGATACAAATAGTGCCAGGAAACCGCCTACTAATTGATATATTTGGTAAATTATTGTATCTATCTGGACTGGAAAGATATAAGGTAGTCCCATATACATCTTTCTGCGTACAGTGTTTGTAACTTTACCAAGACTGGGCCAAATTTCTTATCATTTTGATGATTCCAGAACCTTGCAGTACACACCAATACTTATATGCTAGATGATCAACTTTTTCTGATCGATTCCACAACGTTTCTTTCACAATGCCATCGCATGACCATAACTCAACTTTATCTTTAAAGTGGTGTTTTTATTAATGCGGGTGCTCGAGATCCCGGGCCGAATCTTTCTTGCAAAAGTCTTACGTTACTTAAAAACTTTCTCCAACATCCACATTTCATTTCTGCCTTAACCTTCTCTGCTCTCTTAAATATGTTTAATCTTCAACGTTGAAACACTGTGTACGCTCTAACATTCAAAGGAATTATGGAACCTTCCTGCATTTATTGCTAGTAGAGCACAGACATTTTACATTGCTCGTCAATTTCATCATGTTTAATTTCAGTTGAGGAGGATATACTTCTCATATTCTGGCGCAGTTTGTAATTTCTTTGATTTTCTTCCACTGAAATAAATATGAATTATATTATGATCACCAATCAATGAATATTTAAATGAAGGAAGTGTGTTCCTAATACTGTCGCATATATTTCTATCATGCAGAACACTGGGTATTGCTTTCAACTTATTCAGCTTGGGAGCTGGCAAATTCGAATTGGAATTTTGAGCATCATGGTTTTACAAACTTTGTGGGTATATACGGGAAACCAAACATTTCCCTCTCCCATTAGCCCAGTTTAGGCCTGTCTTCTGCCTGTTGCTCATCGAGTCGCTCTCGTTCACTCACCCGCGACCGTGGGGTATGCGAGAGGAAGCCTTCCTCATCGCACCGAGAAAAACCTCGGCTCACAAAGCCACTGCCATGAATGTCGAATCCATTTGCACCATTTCCGCAAAATTATAGCTACACTTTCTCTTTGATAAGTGGCATATGCGACTTGAATGTTCGTTGATCAAACACATTTATATTATTCATATTCAGATGATGCCTCGAAATATTTCACTAATCTACTTCCGTTCCATAAACACGAAGCGTCATTTACAGAATGTTATTTTATATATTAGTAAATCAAAAGGCAATTGTCACGCTGTTCATTTTGCTTTTGTTGTGTGTATGTCACTCGCAAATGGCGCACCACGATGCGTCAGAGGTTGCACCAGTCGTTGACGCAGTCCCCCGTGCCGACGCATTGAGGTCAACAGGCGGTCTGAAAGTTTGTTACAACTATAGCAATAATAACTCATTGAGCCAGTTGAGAAAACGTTTTTGAAAAAATGACCGCATTCAAGGAAATCTTCACGTTGGGTATACGCACTACTTCTTTGAATTTGTTCAACACTAATGTCAATGATGATGCAGTGAAAGTGAGAAATAACCTTTTACCAGTAGGTAGGGGGGAGGGGGTGGAGTGGTCTTCAATACATTTTATTTTTTGTCGGATCTTGTCAGCATCCTAGAAAGAGATTGATTTATTCAGAAAGGAAACAGAAACAAACGGAACAATAATGTTTATTGCCGGGATGGGTAATTTACGACGTTGTGAAGTATGCTTGAAATGTTTCTGTTGGTGAAGCCTGAACTGATATTTATTTACTCCGAGTAGTGAAACGTGCGAAATGGTGGAAAATTGGAAGCCATTATTTTGGCGCTAACAAGATAGAAAGGTCAATACATTTTCCTTATTTATTTACGATGCTTCAACAAGGGACTCTTCTAAATTAACGATGTGTCTTACAGGGATGGGAGGGGAACAGACATTGAACTTTCGTGACCTTCATTTTCAAGATCACTTAAGTCCAAGGTATTTGAAACAAATTGTAATCTTAGTTCGGGTATGTGCGCCAGATATTTCGATATTTGGCTATGATTTATGATGGCATTGCTGACGGATCATCTATTTTAGTCTGCGTCTAAGCGCACTGCATTGCACTCTCGCAGAGGTTTGTGTAAATGTAAACTCACAGCTGTCCGCTTGACTAACACATCGAAATTCTTCTTGATCGGGAGCGGGGGGGGGGGGGTGGTTATTCCCTCCTTTCTTTTGCTTAATCTTCTACTAAAAGAATGAAAGCAACATAACAAGAATAATTTTCTGGGATGCTTTTCGGCAGATTAAGCTCAAGTCTGACCAGTTCTACAAAAGGTGAACGGTTGATTCGTAACACACATCACACAAACAAAACCGGAAAGCAGATAGAAAAGTTTCATAATTTGCATCCGTATCAAAGAGAAAATATAGAAATGATAATAAATATTTCGTAGACATCCCGATTCATTTCATACATCGGAATTTGAATTTTAAATGAACAGCATATTTGCGAGGAAAGGCGTTTATATTAAATTTGTCAGTTAACTGCCTCGGGTAAAATCTCACCCATCTCTAGCTTCTAACAAACCCAAATCGTTGCTCCCGGCTGGCCATTTGTCACTGACGTGTCAAAGTCAGATTTAGGGGAGAATCAAAATAGAAGAAATATGCAAGATTTATGTTTTTGATAAGCAAAAGAATGACAGAAAGGTACGGTTTTTCTCTCTTTCACCTTTGTCATTTCAAAAATTACTCCTGCGCGAGTTTTAGATATTGCAGGTGTGCTTAAACAGTTATTCAAAGTCTTTGCGCGTTTCTGCTTTTCTTGTATTAGCCCTGTGGCGTAGCGTATTTGTTGGACCTAAACAAAAACTTTGTAGCAGCCCCTGTCCTCCCTCTCTCTTCATTTCTCTTCATCTCTCTCTCTCTCTCTCTCTCTCTCTCTATTTATCTATCTCGCTCTCTTTCTGTCCCTCTCTTTCTCCAGAAACATTTCTGCTCTCTATCACCTCTCTCTCTCTCTCTCTCTCTCTCTCTTTCTCTATCTATCTCGCTCTCTCTCTGTCCCTCTCTTTCTCCAGAAACATTTCTGCTCTCTATCGCCTTTCTCTCTCTCTCTCTCTCTCTCTCTCTCTCTCCCTCACTCTCTCTCTCTCCCCTCTCTCTCCCTCCCTCTCTCCCTCTCCATCAAATTTAAAAAAGCCGCTGGCATCGTTGTTTTTCGTAGTTTTTAAGGCGAGATTGGCTTTTTGATTTCGTGTTTTTAAATCCTTCGGAGAATGTTTTGATACCAGCTATATATTAACGTGATTACATCCCGTTGAACATCGTTTGGTATTGATGTGTGGTTTGATGACAAAGAACCATCATCTTCATTCGCCGTCTATCTGGATTAAGAAGAGGTTGATGGCATCGTGTTCGACGACAGGATGTCATTGCACTCTTCATGAACGTTGATCTTCACAGGTAGTTCATCTGACCTTAGTGCTAATAACTAGGCAGAAAGATGATCAAACGAGTGCTGATTATGTAGAGGAGGGATGGTGGTAGGAGCATAACTGTTGAAAAGAAAATAGTTTTAAACCATATTAGTTAAAGCTAATCTTGAGCTCTGGTATGCGTATGTCGAGAGAACATGGCTATAATTCATTCCGGATTTTTGTATCCTGCAGTAGATTGATTGTTTGAACCAGTAAAATAAAAAATAAAAACTCACAAAATCTTGCTGGAAATCATCTTCAATAAAAACCACAACTCTCATTTGCATATAGTGACCTGTGTTTATAAACACATGGTGTCGGGCCTCGTACTTTGATTTCCTTATCTTCCTTTGCTCATTACTAAGCCACTATACATTTTCAAACAAAATCGTTTGGCGCGTGTCATTTATTTTTAATCTTGAACATTCAAAGTAAGTTTTGTTGGATTCTGTGAGAATTTATTTTCTATCATTACCAGAACTCAAGCTTATCTTTCACAAAATTTCCAAATTCTTCTGGATCTACAATCTGGATTGAAGACGAAATTTCTATTTTACCTGGCGGCTTTGACAAATCTGTGCATCATATGAAACTTTCTCAGACATCAAGTGGTGTAGCTTGGGCGGACTCATGCGTGGGGATGGGCCACAGAATTGTTTCTTTCCATCTTTTTTTCTTTCTTTCTATCTTTCTTTCTTCTTTTTAAAATTTCTTATTTCCCCCCTTTTCCTTCTCTCTTTCTTTCATTCTCCCTGTGTGTCATTTAATTGGGAGTCGATATTCATTTTGAGCCCCTTCACCTCCGCCCCGCTAGGCGCAACGCCAAACTATTCTCTTTGTTCCTTCTTGCTTCTCTACTCCCATCCTCTTTTTCTTATTGATTATTTATTAATATTTTGATTATATTTCAGAAAAATTCTGCTATTTCATACCCCTCTCTTCTCTACCTTTATTCATTTTTCGGTTCTTTTCCCACAGTACAGTTTTTTACAGGTTTGAAAAAATGAAAATAACGCAAAATCCCATAATTCATCAGGTTGGGCTGGGGCATGTGAAATCTATGGGAAAGCATGTAAACTGTCAGGATCATATACTATTCTGCATTGATTTATCTGCCTAAATCCAAAACATGCTGTTTTTCCGCCGGCAAAATTTCGCATTCCAAGTTCCAATAGTCTGTCACAATACACAAGGGGAAAACAGATATTCCTGACTATACAAAGAACGACAGACTGTTGAGAATCATTTTTGGAAATCAGTTGAGTTATTGAAAGAGATTGTAATGATCCGGATTTCTAATAACAGGTTTGCTTTTGTTCGAGTCCCGGGAATCAAGAACAGCCTTAGATTTTTTGTTCACCAAGAGATAAACATGATAAATATACGGCCTCCTGTCTCATGTTCAAGTTGATCAACAGCTACAGGTACTCCAGTCTGGATTCCCTACACAAGGAGGTATAGCTTTAAATAATTACGCTATTGCTACGGAAGCTTAAAAGTGCCGACGAGATGACGAATAATAATAATAACAAATAACAACAGCCCAGCAATTAAATCTTTTGCCAACTGAGGATGTAAATAACATTTCCTGCCATACACAAGAAAGTCCTATAATCTCCCTGCATATCTCCTGAATGAATATAACAAGGCATCGCCGATTCTTAACCTTTTCATGACAGCTACAACTTTCACTGAGAGGATAATGCTAGTGTTCTATTTTTATGATCAAATTGATAATAACAACCAAATGTTGAGGTCGGAGATGATGGCCATTAAACTGTCTTGACTGCGCTCCGTGAAGAACACGTCTGCAATGTCGGCCATCCGACGTGTCTTGGACCAAACAGGAAAATGCATTAGTCGAATTATGGCTAAAATTACACTCGGTATTCGTTATCTCTTTATTCTACTCATTCAGACGTAATTCAATCACTGGTACTTATTCTGACTGCGTGTGTATGTTAATTGAAGTTAAATAACACACGTATAGTACTTTGAAAGTACTCCTGAATGAGTGATGCGATTAGTTAGTATATATAGTAATTTGTTTGTTGATATACACGTCGCAGTAATGCTAATGTAGACTTTTGTAGTAATAGAATAGCTTGTTGTATTTGTTTGTAACCCGTCTAATCATAGTAAATATAGTTACAAGAAGTATTTCTACTAAGAATTTTGTGAGGGATTTTTTTCTCAAACGGTTTCTATGATCGAGATAAATTAGCAGAGACCTTTTGTAAAGTGATGACAAAATAAGTGAAAAATCACTGTCACATTTAAAAGCATTTATATCGAATTATAAAAGGTTCATAAACTATATTACTTGGATTACAACGTTTACTCTTTTTCCCAAATAAGAATCTTAAGGAAAAAATTTCAGTGCTAAAAGAGAGAAAAGGCCCCGAAATTACTAAACAGTGTATCATAGTTATTAAAACAAATAATCGGATATGCATTTATCCATTTCGAAACATTCATGGACTGCGAACAGAAAAGTTATATGACTGAGAAATACCGAAAAATCTTTGAAAAATCTTTGAAAAATATAAATTTGGCTTACAGAAAACATGTAAACTTGTGAAGGATATGGCTTAACCTCCGGGATCATTTATGGAGAGAGTTAAATATTACGTTTTCGTCTAAATCACAGTGACTCAAGTTCGCACTAATACTTCACCGTCTGCAAATGTAGAATACCCAATCAATGTTAATGACATAAAGACATCGGCTGTCACCTTGGAAACCGAATAAAGGCGCGAAGATTCAGATCGTCTGGTCGAAATGTCATTCAGATGCAAGCATCCGATGAGCTACGATTTAATTCACAAATATGATGATAGGTCGTCCCACCGGATTGCGTGTAAATTGTTATTTTTAGACGTAATTTGAGACAAAGACATCGACAGTCGAAGAGTGAGAAAAGGGAAAAGGTTAATGTAACGAGCATTCGATATGGTAAACATGCTTCTAATAATATGAAAAAATACTTGGTAAAATATAAGATGAGGATAATTATGTACTGTATCATACCAACTTGAGAAATATTGAATATTTTACGTCCATTTTGGACAATTTTGTTCCCCATTGACTATGAATTGGGCAAATGATGATAATAATAAAATCATTTATTTCTATAGCGCACATATCCACCATGCAAGGTGCTCAAGGCACTCCAATATTACTCCGCTCTGCTAGGTTACCTTTGCGGGTGCTCACAGCATTCGAGGAATTCCTTCCTACTGGTACCCATTGTACCCCTGGGAAGAGAGTGGTAAATGCAGATTAATGTCTTCTTGCCAAAGGCATTTTTGTTCTTATTAGGCCTGTATAGACAAAGTTATCTTAGACAAAAAATGTGTCTTATTTTAGTAAACAAAAAAAAAAGGAACAATTTTGGTTTGTCAGACAGGGAGTGTACTTCAGGATAATTTTACCCTTAACCTATCACCTTGAGGAGGGGGGGGGGGGGATTCTTTGTATAGGAAATTCAAGTTTCCTTTCCTTACTGGCTGTTTAAGAAATAATTCTTATCGGTCAATGTCTGCAAGCAATACAAAAGTGTCCATGTCAATTAACAGCCTATACGTCTTCGTCATTAGGAACAGTCGATCTGTCCGAATAGATGTCAGAGTTATCCCACCGGAAACACATTTTCCTCTCGGGTTATGTTCCATAAACTCTTCCCTCCTCCTCCTTCATCTCTCATCAACCTCGCCTTCATTCTGGGTTCCATCTCCTGTCCTAGCCAATTATTATCTCCATCCTTGTCAACATCTTTCAGAATGTCCCTGGGATGGGAAGCACTGTCAATGTTTTCGACATTACGAGGAACCATACAGTCGGTCATTGAGTGCAGCTATGACCCGACTTGATCAAATACCTATAGTGATATCAGCTCCGTTTGCCCATCCCCTCCGCACCATTCGTGGCGTAGCCCCAATATAGATCTCTATGGGGAAAGACTGCTCTTACGTGGGGCAGAATTAAAACAAAATGTAAGGGTACAACGCAATAGTCACTTTTACCTGACATTTATTTTGAGACAGCAGACAAGTATAATATTCCAATTCAAAAGCTCGAGAGCTATTTGTGTTTATTAAGGAAATACATGTACTTTGGCAGTGCAATATAAATCGTCACGGGATGCATATACTGTATAATACAAGTTCTTCCTGTACCTGCCCTCTATGCAAATCTGTCTCCATTGAGCATGTTAAGTTTGTTATATCTGACAAATTTTCGAATTATAAGGCCGTACATGTATATCCACATTGAAAAAATTACAGATTATAAACTTCGAGTCTAGAATTTTGAAGATTCATTACTACACTTGCTTGGTATTTTACATGGACATGCTAGAAAGAGAATGTCCCTGGTTCAAAACCAAATCGTTAGCACACGGGGAAAAAAATCTGTTGTAGAAATGCCTTGAAGTTCACACCACTCCAACTTACATAAAGTTACATAATGTCACAAGACGTTGAACATGTGATAAACTATATATAGGCCTATAAGAATAAAAACAAAACGAGATTATTAGAATTATGATTACCTACTCTATTTCATCATAGCATAATGCTCGTTTTAACAAATCAGATCTTCCAACTGTGTGTCCTGTCTGCGAATCATATCGTCATCATTTCGTCGGATTTAAGATGGCTTATCTCATTTTCATTTCTGTATGGCTTTGTGGAATAGTTTCGACGTCTGATCTTTATCAGTCTATAGTGTAAGCTGATAGGCAAGACTATATCTGGATTATTGTCTTAGAATCTAGTATCATGAGTCTAGAGGGTAGTATGATGGTATTGTTTCAAAATGTAGGACAGGAGACAAGTTGACGTTTTAAGGTTAAGGACTCAATCGCTGCACTTTAGGTGTAAGTGTGTACCCCTCCCGATTATGACGCGCGTGTAATTGTAAGTCTATTTGTCTCCTATTTCAAAATTTTCAAAATTTGACAAAAGTAATGGATTTTAAAAAAAATCCGCCTTGACGATTGTTTTTGTGATTTAAGAGCTTCCTAGCGTGAGAATTAAAAAAAAGTGAATAAGCTCATCATTTTGGTAAAAAAAAGTCTCTTACATCTTTAGTTTCCTGCTTGTAAATCTCTCTGTATCTGTCTGTCTGTCCGTCTCTCTCCCACACTCTCTCTCGCTCTCTCTCTTTGTGTTTCTGTCTCTCTGTCTCTCTGTCTCTCTGTCTATCTCCCTCTATCCCCCTTCCCTCTCTCTCTCTCTTCCCCCTCTCCCACTCTCTCTCTCTCTCTTTGTGTTTCTGTCTCTCTCTCCCTTTACCCTCCTTGCCCTCTCGCTCTCCCCCTCTCTCTCTCTCTCTCTCTCTCTCTCTCTCTCTCTCTCTCTCTATCTATCTCCTTCTCTCTCGGAAATAGTTTCATCTCATCAATCATAGAGAGGATTTCCAAGCCCATAAAGGAGCTTCGGAATATCTTCTGGGTCAACTGAAGTAACCGACCCATTTTGAAATCTTCCCCAAACACTCCTCAAATCTCCAATCCTTTCCTTTCTTACAATGACATAGCGAATAATTGAATGCTCAATCATCCTCCATTTCCAAGCCCTTTTTCGATCATTACAGTTAAAAAAATATGACAAATGAGTATTTATTCGAGCTTTGTAAATTATCTTGCGCATATGATTTTAGCGCGATCATTGAAAACAATTGAGGTATTTTACTTGATGTGAATGAAAGAAAGGCTATCATTGTATTGTCGAAGCAGTATTTACCGGTGATTGACCCGAATAAAACAACTCACACGCCTTTGCCCTCTCTCTCTCTCTCTTTCTCTGTATATGTCTGTCTCTGTCTGTCTCTGTCTCTCTTTGTCTCTCTCTGTCTGTCTCTCTCTATCTCTGTGTCTGTCTGTCTCTCTGTGTGTCTCTCTCTCCCTCGTTTTCCCTTCGTGAAGATCTGAGATTCTCTCAGATCTGAATGCAGGGCTACAGCAATACCGCACATTTTCGCTGACTGAACTGCTGTTCATGTTGTTGGAGTAGATTCGTGGATTTTGCTTAAATCAACCCTTTAAGATTTATATTCGTTGTACATACCTGCCTCCTTTACATTTTGTATTTTCCCATTCATTGGTTTAGGATGGAGTTCTTTACTTATTTGGCAAGGGTAGAGTTACGTCTGACTTTCAAGTCAACGACTAAGGAGGGGTCGTGCGGGGGGGGGGGGGGGGTAGGGAGAGCTGCATGTGCCCCTTTTCCCGTACTGCATGGGCCATTGGTGTGAGTTATTTATTCATGTTACCAGACTTGCTTGCAACGTCTCAATCAGAGAGAGCAATATTAATTGTAGTTGCTTGATATGTAGATTTCTTTATATGATTTGTATTAAATCTGCTGTCCATAAAAACGCGGCATGGCAACTAAAGGCAGAATAATGCCCCATTTTGCTGTCCATACGTGGTAATATACCTCACCTCTTATGAAGTGCGGTATGACATCGTGTTTACAGCCGAATAGACCAACAATTTCGCTGTCCAAACATGTCAAATATCACTCGCAGCGCTCTTTTATACTCCACATGCCGAAATATCTCACAACTGATGAAAAACTTGTGTATAGACAGGGCCTTTAAAGAACCTAAATATAAAAAACAATAGGAAAATTGTTAATATGCAATTACCCTTAAGCCAGAAAATGCATCACTATATATTCGCTTTCACAGCCTCTATAGTGTCCCAGGTGATCGTTTCCGCATTGCGCAAATGTATTTCCCTTTTTAGCGTTTGATGTTTCTCACTTCAATCTGTATTACAAATGAAAACAAACGTTTTTTGTATCTCGTACCGCATTACAGTTCGTGTATTTCCTGTCGACAAAAGGAGAAACGATCGTAAAATTGTCGCAAATAAACACTGAATTGATCACTTGACCCGTAAGTAAGTCTTATTAAAAGAAGGATAATTGAACGGTGCAGCCTTGCAAATGTCTCGCTCGTTAGATGTCACAATAAACAGGTGTTGTTGTATTCATATTTGATATTGATGTGTATTTCTTGTAAATGAATACTCTGGATTTAATTTCTACTAATTTCCTTTAGTTGCTTCTTCTCAGTCCTTACAGTTCCGAACAGTGGCGTACCTGGGGTACTCCGTCAGGGGGGGGGGGGGGCAAGCGACCGAAACAAACAAAAAAGGCGATGCTAATTTTCACTTCTGGCGAGCGAGCGAGCAAAAAAAAAATCTTTAAGTAACGTTGTTGCAAGTTGGGGGTGGGAACATTCACTTGTTAGCGACGTTAATTTCATTTTTTTTGCAAACGAGTGTAGCGAGCAAGAAAAAAAATCACGTCTTTTTTAATAATTGCCACTTAAACTTGGTTCAATTGTCCCATGCAGGGCGCGGGAACAATATTGTGTTTAGGGTGATTTTATACCCATTTTAGCTAGCGAGCGAAAATACATCTTTCTCTCAATGAATTGCTATATAAAATTTGTTTCATTGTTGCAGGTAGGGGGCGGGCACAATCGTGTTTAAGGTAATGTCAATCCCATTTTGGCGGGCAGGCAACCCCCTACATTTATCTTTGTAATGATATTGTAGCAGGTTAGTGGTGAGCACATAATTCCACGAGCTAGCGAGCGTAGCAAGCGAAAAAAAAAAAACTTTTCTTTTATAGGGAAAATATGGTACATAAAACTTGGGTTCATTGTTCCATGTCAGGGACGTGATTATTAAAAGCGGTGTTATTTCTATTTTGGCGAGCGAGCGTAGCGAGCGAGCAAAACAAATCACTTCTCTTTTATAGGGAAAATATGGTATATAAACTTGGGTTCATTGTTCCATGTCAGGGACGTGATTATTAAAAGCGGTGTTATTTCTATTTCGGCGAGCGAGCGTAGCGAGCGAGCAAAATTTTTGTAATGATAATTGGTTCATAAATTTCAGATTTTGTTGTTGCAGGGCAGGGCTTACACAATCATGTCTAAGGTGATGTTAATTCCATTTTGGCGGGCACAAGCACACCAAAACTTCTTTGAATAACGTTTGGTACATAATTATTAACTGGTTATTGCAGGTTGGGGCGGGCACGTTAGCGGTGTCAATTCCATTTTGGCGAGCGAGCATAGCGAGCAAGCAAAAAAAAAAAAAATCTCTTTTAATAGAAATTAATTAATAAACTTGTTTTTATTGGTGCAGGTCAGGATGGACGCAATCGCGTTTAACGCGATTCAATTCCTTTTTGGCGAGAGGGCGAAAAAACTCTTCCATTTTTAATGATATTGTTGCAGGTCAAGGGTGGGCACAATTGTTTCCAAAGCAATGTCTATTTATTTTATTCGCGAGCGAGAAAAATGAATTAGTCTCTTTTAGTAACATTTGGTACATATATTATGTGTTATTGTTGCCATGGTTGCAGGTCGGGGCCCGTCGGGGCAGGCACAATAATCTAGGCAATACTAATCATTTTCTTTTTCAGGGGGACGAGCAAGTGAAACCATTTAATACAAAATAGGCTAGCAAGCAGTTCGCGCCAGCGAAGAGTTTCAAATTTGTTATATCACTTATATTTTCCTATTTTCATTTGTTTTAATTTTTCAGGGCCGTATGCAGAATATTTTTCTGGTGGGGGAGGGGGAAAGATGCGTTAAAAGTTTTCGAAGAATCTCAAAAGCAAAAGGAGTGAAGGGAGTTCGAGCGACCGAACTGGTCATGAGGGTACTTTTGCATTTTCAAAAGTAGAATTGAAGGATTTGGTATAGGCCTACACTACATTTTCAGGAAAAAAACTGAACGTTTTCAAAATATCTGGGGTCAACTGCCCCCCCCCCCCCCCTGGTGCGTACGGCCATGGTCTTTTTTTTTTTTTTAATTTCCCCATTTTTATTCCTTTCCTTTTCTTTTCCCTTTTTCTTCCTTTTCTCTTCTTCTTCCTTTTTTCTTTCCTTTTTTCCTTTGTCTCTTTCTTTCCTTTTTTCTTCCCTTTTCCCTTTTTCTTTTTCTTTCCTTTTCCTTTCTTTTCTTTTCTATCCCCTTTTTCTTTTTTTCTCCTGGAGCCCGTCAGGGGGGGCACTCTGCCCCCCCTGCCCCCCCATAGGTACGCCAGTGGTTCCGAATTATTAGTGTTGTTTTGTTTTACATATGAAATTAATATCAGGAGAGTGTCGCACAGGTGCACGTCCTTTTGTATTTCTGGTGCTAACGAAGTCTACTTTTCTAGCAGAATCGGTCCCTCTCACTCATCCCACCCACTCCCCCTCGAAACCCAAAATGGCATACAGTAATTTTTCGTTCAAAAAGGCATCTGAAAAAGAAAAAAATAAGGAAATTGTATGTACATATCCGTGTTGGTGAAATAGAGTGTATGATTTCCTGTGATGTTAAGTGTATTTATATATTTTAATGTTACGGGACTTGTTTACACTTTATAAGTTGAATCAGCATTCTCATTTTGCTATTAAAGAACAATTCGGAATGTGCATACACACCTTCCCTTTAAAACAGTTTAACCATGTTAACTGCGAGTACTCGAGAGCTTTTGAAATACTGAATTAAGAGGGTTGCTTTTTCCGTCTTTAAAATGTCTTTCGTTGCTCATCATGGTCGATCTACTATGTCCGTAAATGTCTCGTCAACCTGTCAAAATATTTGGCCAAGTTCAAAGCCGTTAAATTCAAGGGGCGCTACAAGGTGTTCCCGAAATACCTTTCCTCTTAGAACAGCTACCCGTCATAATTCGTGCTAATCTGATTTACCAAAATATACAAGAAATGTTTCCTTTGCTTTCAATCCTGTTCAGACTGGGGGCAGAGGATGAGGTAGATTTCACTCAAATCCCTTCTTCGCAGAATTCTCGATTCTGGTTTCTAAAACGCTAAAATATTTACCTTCTTGAATTGCATTATGGAGCCAAATTATTGGATAACTACAATGCTCATTTGCTATTTTAGGAATACGACTTTTTTAATTCTTGGAAGGGTGACAACGTACAAGCATAATTGAGGATATAATTTAAAAATGGACAGACAATGTTATCATCTTAACCATGGGTAATTTGATTTCGTTGGCACGCTTGATTTTTAGTCATCAAGTTGATTTGTTTTTTTCTAAAACACGAACCTTTTATTCCTTGTCATTGTCCCCCCCCCCCCCCCCCCCCCCCCCCCGTCGGCACATTCGCTCGGGTGCCCCCGGAAAGGTGGCTACGCCAATGTGGGCCACTTCTTCAAGATGTTATAATCTGAACAATCCCGTAATATACGGAACTGTTATTGAGTTCAACATTACCCATACTTGATCCAAGAGCCGTTAAATGTACAATGTAGTAATTACAAAAAAAACCTCGAACATTTTCGAAATATCAACTCGATGGAAATTTTAAACCCTATTGTATATCACGAATAAATAATGTTAGGATTACGTAGCTCGTTGTAATGTTTGCACATTTCAGTCGGTGATGGACAAAGGCGATTAAGAATTGTCTTAGGTTGATTTTTAGAAGGTCTTTGCGATCGTGTCATATTTGTAGTGTAATGCAAATGAATGCGATATATTTAGTTCGAGATGACATCAAATTGAGATCCCGTCCCTCTCCGTCTGCCTGCCATGGCTCGACTCGTGCCCCCGACCCTTGGCGTGCCGATCTCTCTCGTCCTACGGTGGTCTAAAATTGACATCGTGTCAAAATTATTTTGTCACAGTATGCGAGGTGTTAGCGGGTGTGACCTTTAACCTTTGTCCTCATAGTTGGGGCTATCATTTCGCCTGCCCCCTGTTCCAAAGCGCAATAGTGTTAGAAAGGGTCAATCGAAAACAGCGGTGAGCAAATTCATGGGCTAGAGGCAGATACTAAATAAATCATCATACTAGCTTCGCTTGATGACATGTTTATTTCTTGGCACGTAAAAGATAGTAAAAAGTTGGTAGCATTACCACTTTTTTCAGCTGAAGATTTTCTTTTAAAATAAATTGTGCTGTTTGTATCTTTTGCATGGAATTTCAAAGAAGGCCGAATGTCCGTCATCCTCATTAGCACCATCGTGATCGTCGTCATCATCCTTATCATCCCAACCTTAAACTTTCTCATGGTATTCCTCGTTATCATATTTGACGTTCATATTTGCATCTGTATATCAATAATGCCCAATGATGATAATGATAAAACCACATTACAACACTGGAAAAATGTCGCGCTTTCGCTACCTTACTCACATAAACAAAAGGAGAACATACAGTAGGCTTGCAGGTGCACCATGTGTGTGTGTGTGAGAGAGAGAGAGAGAGAGAGAGAGAGAGAGAGATGGGAAGCAGCATCTAAAAGGAGAACAGTATACTCTATTTATTATTTCTCCTCCACTTCATCCCAATCTCCCAGTTCCCTCTCTTCTTCCTTGAAGGTCTCCCCTTCATCATTTTTGCAAACATCCAATGATGGAATAGTCTGTGCAAAATCAAACTTGACCACCAAACTTGACTTTCTGACATCTTGAGTAATGATGTCGTTTATATCGTAAACTCTACCGGGAAATCACCAAGACTCTGTTTCTTCGATAGGTCTATTGACACCCGATATTTGGTCTTAAACAAGGAGCCACGATTCATTCTGCAATAGGGGCGGCGCTAAGGAATTTCGTTAGGGGGCAAAGGTATCAAATATATCTGAGAAGCAAGGAAAAAGAAGAGGTGGAAGAAGAAAAAAAACGAAGAAAAATAAGAGTAAGGAGAAGTAGGAGGAGGAGGCTTCGAAGGAAGAAGAAAAAGACGAAGAAAAATAAGAGTTAGGAGAAGGAGGAGGAGGAGGCTTCGAAGAAGAAGAAAAAGACGGCAAAAAGAAGAAGAAGAATGAGAAGGGGGATCGGCAGAAGAACAAGAAGGAGGAAGAAAAATATTAACAAGGGTTTAATTTTACCAGGGATGACATGACTCTGATATCACATTTTCGAAAGCGTTTACTTTTTCTTCAAGTTTTCAACCAAGCAGTAAACAACAAGATTTTGGCGTCTGTGAAAAAACGCAGGGGGCAGGGCCCTTGTTTCCCCTCTCCTAGCACCGCTCCTGATTCCAAATGCTTCATTTCAGAACCAAGACACTTTCAAAGAACCAATCTTGTTAACTGGTCTGTCCCAGTGGAATTGTGCAGTAAGTCAATGGAGGGAGGGTCTTGTGGATTGACCTGATTTGGTGGATTTGTTTGACAGTGGTCTAAGAGATGACAAATGGAAATAATTATCTTTACTCTCTTCCAGCGCGTAATATGCATTTAGACCACACAAAACAGACAAGTCTGATAAATTTATCTGAATTAAGTCATCCGATTTGGTGAAAGATGAGAAGGTGAGAATGAATGAACAGTCTGAAGTTTGAGGTCTAGAAAGTGTACATGCTTCGTACTCTAAAGTGTCAAGGAGTTATAAGAGGATTTAATCGTACATTAAAGGCATTGTTTAACAATACAAATCGGAGATGCATGGCCCTACGTGCCACCATGTGTCTGTGATATGGTGTAATATTGAAGCCCTAAACAAAAATTGCGCTTCAAAATGGTCAAAACTTGTCAAAATAAAAAAAATGCAAAATAACAGTGGTGAAAAGGTGAATTTCTCGCACCTAAAGAGGTACTAAACAGAGATGAAAAGAGAAGAATAGAACAGTTATCAGAAAAGGAAAGGGGCACTTGTCCTATTTAACAAAGGGGCACTTTGGAGTGCCTGAAATTGGGGGTAAATGCCCCCCCCCCCCCCGCCCCCACCGGGAGTGCCTCCTCTGGCATAATGGGCGAAAGTGAGAAGAAAAAAACCCCGGAAATTTATGTCATTTCAGCAACATTTGTAATTCACTGGTATCGAATTAAAATAAGCCACGTTTGATTTCTATTTAGGGGTCCAACTACCCCAAGCTCCTCCCCCCCCCCCTACACCAGTGAGGGGACTGGACAGCAAGACCAAAGCGACAATCAAGGTCTACCGAGAGCTCTTCATGCCTGTTTGATCACAGAGGAAGAATGGGTGAATTTAGAGAGATGGTTTAGAAAGGACGCCACTTATCCTGGTGTGTAAGTTCATGGTGATCAGGCCCATATCAAGTGTCTGAGTCCCCGAAGTCGTTTGCCCCACACGATGACGGGCATCATGGTCTCCCCTGAGATCATTGACCACCGTAAATTGAAGAGCGCGTGGCACTGACGCAGACCTAGGCTTAAAGGGATGATCACGCTCTGCTAAATGTTGTGAAAAGAATCGCTTTAACATGAGGGTAATGATGTGTACGACCGACGAGAATACCTCCTTGGTACGACTAACTTTGAGGCAGTTGTTTTTCCCCAGTCAAGATAACCATTTGCTACAAACTGAGCAAAATCAGCCGGGCTGGGCATGTGATTGCCAAAAGGTTGCTCGAACACAAAATTGACCTCACCATAGGCGATTGTTTTTCTTAATGATGCAACACTTCTGCTACACGATGAAATAATATAAGCCTGCTGAAGACGAGACTGTGAAACCAGTTTTTCTTCGTTTAAACATTTGCATTGTTCTTCTTTTCACCATTTTCCATTGCATTTATATTGACGCTCTTTGCCCATGTCATTTTCAATAATTCAAATGTTTAATCTATTTCTCTGTTTCGCTAGCTTAACTTGAATTAATCTGTTTCGTAGTAGAGCATATGGACAATGTTGTTTCCAGCTTTAGGAATCATATGAACAATTCATTTGTCGTTTGGTGAAGGGAGTTACATCTCACCTTTAAAGCAGAATTCCTGTGAAATGGCAAGCAACCTTCGCTCTTCGCCCGCACAACGACCATACCACTGATACCCTTTGTCCAATATAAATATCTTTCACGAGGCAACAGAGATTGAGTGGAAAATGACATGTTCATTTTCCAATCTAAGCTGACACCCGGCCCGATGCTGGCTCGCCTCCACGCCGGGCTGGCCCGGGTAAGGCATGACGATGTGTCCCTATGGGGAGGAGGTTGGCGTAGATACAGGGGCGAGGGGGGTATGTCCCATCCTCAATCGAATAATGAAGAAAAAACAGAAATGGTGAGCCAAAAATGAAAAATGTAAAGAGGATGGAATGAGAACGTCGAATCATGAAAATGGGACCCTCCCACGCCATTAATTCATATTCGATCCACCTAGTAATAAAAAGACCGGTGGCCCCCCCCCCCCTATGCCGTGTCCCTATGAGTACCTGCATGGAATCACGTTATGCCATTTAATGAGAGTAAGGGTGGGGAGGGGTGGGGGTAGTAAACAAGGCATGATTGGGGGTAGGCAATCGGGTCAAACACCAAAGGGAACCATCTATAATACACTTACCTCACGTATACTACTGTGTCTGTAGGACTAGGATGCATCGACATGCCATCCAAAATAATTAAGGGGCTTGGATTCTGATAGTGAATGCATAACTCAGGACTAAATGTAACTACATGGGGATCCAGGGACCGATATCACCGCCCCCACCACCCTTTATTGCCAAAAAACCCATAAACATTCTAAGATTTAATTGGTTATAGTAAAAAAGAACTCTTCCCCTTCCCCATTCCGCTTTCGAGCGAAGTTCCGAAATAATAATTTCGTTACAAAAACAAACAAACAGTTGTTTTTAAAAGTAAATAGGTCAGAGATTCTGTCCCCGATTTTCATCTGTCAAAATTAAAGAAGTATCCTGGGATTACCTAACTACTTAATTTTCAACGACCCGTCAAATTAATTGACCCTTAGCCGGAATAGTCGTTTAGAATCGCGGTTGTTGTGGCTCCGCTTACAAGGGTAATACTCGGAGGAAGGGGGCAATACAAAATTGGTCATCTAGTGTAGGTGCATGCATTATTTATATTTACACAAACATGATGTTTTTCATGTTTCAGCGAAACCTTGAAATATATTGTAAAGTGGAATGTTTTGATCTATGAAGGGGCGAGGTTGAATATAGGATTTTTTAAAAAATGTTTTCCTTTTGTCCCTTTCGTCTAATTTGGACAAATTATTATATTGATAATTAATACCGGGGAGTGTGGTGATGCCGACATTTGGTCAATGTATTAGTTGCTTGAAAGGTAATTCAGCTTTACAGTACACGCCGAAAATCTCCGCAACACGATTTACACGATTCAAAATTTACACGATTCGACTGCTCGCGGGAATCGTGTAACCATTTATTTTTACACGATTCGTTTTTTGCCAATGAAGCGAAATTTGAATCGTGTAAATGTGTAATCGTGTAAAATTACACGATTCCTCAATTCAGGTCGAATCGTGTAATCGTGTAATATTCCCGCCGAAAATCTCCGCAACACGATTACACGATTCAAAATTTACACGATTCGATTGCTCGCTGGAATTGTGTTACAATTTATTTTCAGTGGTGATGGTGAGCAGGTTAAGGATGTCTAGTTCAGTAAAAGCAAGAAGTTACTTCTTGGTTGAACGAGGACAAGTGGACGATACGAGCGGATAGCGAACATTACGCTTTCTTTCTCTTGTATATATTTTTAATTGCAGTGTCTTGTCTCTAGTTTTATTATAGACTGTTTGAAAGTTAAAAAAATCAGTCCACTTCCCGAAAAGCACTCTCGGATTTAATCCTCGGTGAGAAAAAAAGAAAAAAAGCGATGAACGACGAAGGAAGGGGGGAATTTTGTTATTCCTAAGTTGTAAATAAGTAAAAATGATTACAAAATGTAAAGGAGGGCTAACATAATTAAGTATGTTGTGATACTCTTACATTACAAGGCTGTACCAATTAGAATTATGTTCACCAGCTCATTCGTTACTATGAATATCGTTATACTTTTTTTTTATTCAATCATTATCCATTTTACAAACCTGGTTTGTAAAAACGCGTCAAAACGCGTCATATGACGCACAAAAACCAAGGTTTGACGACAAACCTCCTTTGTGAATTCGGGCCTTAGACTTTGATCACTTATTGCTTTTTTAGCGTTCCTCATTTTCGTAAATTACCTTTTACAACATTGCATTATTCAGCTATATGTATAAAGAGCTACGGTCAAGGCTTAAGGGCACACTTCCTGTCACATACAAAAGAAGCTTACTCTGTGGCCTGCCATTGACCCTCGCCGGGGACAAAGGCCGTTGCCCTAGCTACAGGCAGAGATCCTTACATAATACCTATTGTTCAGGGGGTTCCCCTTGAACATAGGATCCCCCTGAACAATAGGTATTACATGTACGTAAGTATGTAAGCCACTGGCTACAGAGTGTAGGGAACAGTTGCAAGCCGAGAATGAATAGAATAAGTGAATGGCCAACTGTCTTTGAGTTACGTTTAGCTAGCAGCACAGTGTCCCCCCACTTTTTCAAGTTCCCCCAAAGTGCCCCTTTGAGTGTAGGAAAAGTACCTATTTTACTTTGACAAGTGTCCCTATTAATTTGTAAAAGTGCCCCTTCCCCTTTCAACTCTGATAAGTGCTCCTTTTCTTTTGACACACGCCCCTTTTCCTTCGACGAGTTCCTATTTTCCTTTGCAATAAGTGTCCATTTTCCATTCTCATTAGTGTCCTTTTAATCTCTATTATGTTCCCCTCTTACCTTATTAACTTGTCTCTTTTCCTCTCCGTTTCATAGCCTTCTCATTTCTGTTAATTTTACTATGTTTCGCCCTTCTTTTTTTTATCACTCTATTTCACTCTTTCTTTTCTTCCGGTCAACTTTTTAGTTTTCCCATTTTTCTCTCTTGCATAATTTTTTCTGTTTATCTTTATTGTGCCTCCCAACCCTCATTTTCCTTTTATATGCTCCCTTCTCCTCCTAGCTATCTTTTTTTCCTTTACTATTTCATCTGTCTTCCTGTTTCTGACGTTTTCCTACCTTGTCTCACGGATTAGTATACGATACATGTTAGTGGAAAGTGCTGAGGTTTATATACACGAATATAAAGTACAGTAATTACCTGATGTACACTGAAGGTAAGTTGTGTATAAAGCAATTGGTGTCAGCAGGATAAGATTTAACGATTGTTGCAGCTTGTTGCATCGTTCTACCAATGCCCTTATAACCCTAATAACTATTTACACGATTACACGATTCAGAGCGACATTCTTCAATCGTGTAAATTTACACGATTACACAGTTACACGATTGTTGCATCTGGTCGAATCATCCGACCAATGCACATAACTATTTACACGATTACACGATTCAGAGCGACATTCTTCAATCGTGTAAATTTACACGATTACACAGTTACACGATTCAGGTGAATCGTGTAAACCGTGTAATCCTAAAAATAAATCGTGTAATCGTGTTGCGGAGATTTTCGGCGTGTACTGTACAAACATAACGAATGAACAAATGGTTGAAAGAATATGAACATGGTGAAAAGAAGAAGAAAAAGAATATTAAAAATGAAGAGGAAAAGGAAGAAAAAGAAAAAGAAGAAGAAGAAGGAGAAGGAGAAGGAAAAGAAGAAGAAATGATAAAGAAGATGTCAGGGCTAGTATGAAGGCCTCCTACCTTTTTTCCTTGAAGTATGTGGCCGCACCTTTTGTTCATTCTGGAAAAAAGCAAATGTAGTGACACTTACATCCAGAGCAACATTCACATTATTCCTACCGTAATACCACCCATAACGCAATAAGCTCTATCATAAACATGATTAACTTATTGATCCCGTCATTTATCCCTCGAAACGCAAACTTTTAAAAAATGGAGGAAGACATTTTTTTTTATGAATTAGAATATAAGTAGGTCAGGAAAAGATCCCTCGCTTTTCTTCCAAAAAGTCAACCGAATATCGCGGGGTTTATTTTTCTTGGATCTTCTTTTTAGTTTCAGTGAAGAGTGTAAGAAGTCGACGAAAGTATGGTCCTTTCGCTCTTGTTGAATGTGTTATGTGACGGGCTTCGGGGAGGGGGGGGGGGAGGAGGAAAAGGGTTAGGGGAGTACAGTTTGGGGATGTGACACCCCTTTTAAAATTTCCATCGACTAATCAGTAGTAAAAGGTTAAGCCGTTTTATATTTTCGCTATGTGTCAACAAACTAACACATTTGGAATTTTGAAGAAACTTGTTTTAAATATTTGAGCCAAAACAGCCAAAACACCACTGACTTGTTCTAAAAATTGTCTAGAAATGTTGGCAATCTGGCAAAGTCAGTCCGAAAGCCACACACCACCCTCTCCCGGGTAACATTTGAAATGTTCTAAAGACATCTTCGATTGGCGTAAAGAGATAGTTTGTAAGTTGTAAGTTATGTTCCGTTAAATAACCCATATACCCTATATTCATGATTATATATAACATTATAAAATGCGTTTATTACTATCTCTTTAAAAAAAATTACATATTAGACTTGGCTCTTCATTCTAGAGACGGCATGCTATGATTGCTTCATTCAGCATGATTCAGTAAATGTCTTTACCGTCAGACTCAGTTTATGTACTTTACTTTCATCTCTTTCAGCAAAGCATGCTGCACACAAGGCGTCAACGTCACTTTTTGGCGTAGAACTGCGTCAACGACATGCGTTATCTTTGATGCACGCGCCACGAGGCGTCAACGTTACTTTCAGGCGTAGAAGTGCGTCAACACCATGCGTTATCTTTGATGCACGCGCCACAAGGCGTCAACGTCACTTTCAGGCGTAGAACTGCGTCAACACCATGCGTTATCTTTGATGCACGCGCCACAAGGCGTCAACGTCACTTTCAGGCGTAAAACTGCGTCAACGCCAAGCGTTATCTTTGATGCACGCGCCACAAGGCGTCAACGTTACTTTCGGGCGTAGAACTGCGTCAACGCCATGCGCTATTTTTGATGCACGCGCCACAAGGCGTCAACATCACTTTTTTTGGCATAGAACTGCGTCAACGCCATGTGTTATCTGTGACGCGCCTTGAGAGAGTGACACTGTGCGCAAGGTGGATGCAAAGTACAAACATCGTACTAAATTGACTGGCGCATGCATTAATTGCCTTTATAGGTTTGATTAGCGCAGTTAATAGCGAAATGGTAACTACGCTTTGTGTCCAACGCAGATTATGAATTAATCTTGGAGGGTTGCCTCATTATTGAATTATTAATGTCGTCGCCCTTACTAGCACGATGAAATATGGATTCCTCTCCTAACCCTTCGAGATTGTAAACATCTTATTCGCGTTCCAGAACGTTCTGAAAATGGCAATAAATTCATATTAATGTTCGTTTAAGTTGACGTGTTTTTTTGTCTTCCTTAAAAATGTATGCAGCTAATGCTCTCAGACTGGTATTACATAAAATGCGGCAACCAACATATGTGATGTATAAGGATATGCTTTGTGACTTCACGGATATATAAATCCAATATGTCAGAATAATTATGATGGATGGGAATGATACAATCGTCAACTGTTTTCCCTTTCAGTTGCATTTTTGGGTACTATTTATTCAGCTGAGATATGGGGAGAGAAGTAGACGAGATATTTCACAGAGTGTTGATAGTTTCTTTTTACAACTTGTATATTTTCAGCTCTCTTTTTTAATTCCACCTTCGTGATTGATGAGTGTGAATGCAATAGCTTGCATGATGAAAGACCAAAAGGCGTGCGCATTTTATTCTTAGGGGTGGTGTAAAACCTTTCTTCCTTCTCTCCCTCTCTTACTTATATTTTCTGTCATTTATTTTCCCCTTTTTTCTTTTCCTTTTCCCTTTCTTTCTTTCTTTCTCTTTCTCCTTTTCCGTCTCTCCTCTATCCCTGTTTATGACTGTATGTCTATCTCTCTCTGTGTCGCTCTCTCTCTGTCTCTCTGTCTCTTTCTCTCTCTCTGTCTCTTTCTCTCTCTCTCTGTCTCTCTTTCTCTCTGTCTCTCTCTGTCTCTCTCTCTTCCTCTCTCTCTCTCTGTCTGCTTGTATATATTTTCTAATCTCCCTTCACTCTTTTTCACTATAGTTCTGTCTCCTTGTTCCCTTCTCGCTCGCTCTTTCTTTCTCTTTCTGTTTATTATCTCGCTCTTTCTTTCTCTGTCTTTTATTCTCCTATCCAGTTGTTTCTCAATCTTTTTTCTCCTCTTCTCCCGCTTTCTCCTTCTTTCTGTTCTACCATCCACCACTCACAGTGTTTTTTATGCAAAACACAAGCGATGATTTAGACATATGTAGCTGTTGGAATTCGTGGGTGTTTATTGAATTTGTCACGGGGCTACTTAGTTGGAGAAAGAAAATTTCAGTGTAGGTGATATATTGGAAGAAGGACCAGTATTTTTATTGAGTCATTCAGCAGCCAGCGAGGTGTATGGGACTGGCATCTTGTTGTTCAAAGTCAAGTTGTACATTGAAACCAACCAGGTAAGGAAAGGTGGCGCTTTCATAACTGGAGTTGAAACTGAAAGGAAGTATTTTATTGTGAATCTCAACAAATTTAAATTGCCTTGGAAGAGAGTAAGTGCATGAGTGAGAGACTTATCAGGTGTGGGGGGGGGGGGGGGGGGGGGGTAAAATGGTTACAAGGAAATTAACACAACAATACAACACCAGCAACAAATCAAAACTGATTTGCAGGGGGGGGGGGGGGAAACATGATAGAGTTCAAATTACCATTTAGAGAGGGAGACACTCTTGACTATGGTAACGATCAATGTAGCATGCGTTACACCCAGGCAAATTACCATGGTAGGTGCCTTGACATGCCCTGTTGCAAAAAAAAATATAACATATTCTTATTTTCCCTTATTTATCCAGAAGATATGATTTTATTTGTATGGATTTGATTCTTTTGAAGATGGAATTGATCCATGATTGCTTTGACGTTGTCCGTCTAATGTTGTCCGTCTATATTGTCGACACAATTATTGAGAGGTATCATGTACCGGACGCGTTTGGAAGCTGCTACCGAGTGTTATTGGTAGCTGACCGTAGATGTCGCTGTGTAACTTTTTGATTTACCTTTAATCGAGTGATTGCGATTGTACATAGCGGAGTACGGCCATAACCAAACAAGAATCATTATTACGTACGGCTATTTAATTGTTGTCATCACCATAAAGTATCCATGTTTTGTATCTTATTTTTTGTTTTTTGTAACCTTTGTCTTAGCCATTATTTTACATGTGAGCAAACCAAATATCCATGTTGAATGATATTGGACAGATAAATGCATTGAAGAATATATCGAACTCAAGCAGATGATTATAATGCGCGTCAGCGATTGAATTAGTATACTTTGAATATAATGTGCATACAATGCCCCAGGTCTTATAATGGGGGGGGGGGGGGCATTGTTACTGTGTACCTGTCACAGGTTTTGTACTCCCCCCGGAAAGGAGGGGGGGGGGTATTCAGAATTGGTTTGAACGGGGGTGTGCCGCTCAAGCCTCCTGTGGGCTGGCTGTTTGTTTTCCCGTGACATTCATCACAATAGTAAAAGCTCGTCCATAATTTTATGTTCATAATCTTATTTCTAACTTTTTCTCCCATTTTCTTTTCCTCTCTTTGGAACCTACAGGACAAGAGTGCACGGGACTGGGCGAAGCTTACGTGTTCACGATGCGACCAATGCACTCACTGGACGACCCGGAAGAACTCAAATATGCGGAGCTACACTTCTATGCTAAGAACTTCCTCGCGATTGATAGCCAAGAACACGAGGAGATCCCAATTTCATTCTATTACATCAAGGCCTCAGAGTGCCATCCAATCGGCGTCCAGAATCTGAAAATCCCCAAGAATGGTTGGCTGGTGACAAACGTGACGTCATTGCTCAATCACGTCTTGATCAACGCGACGGAGAGGGTTACCATAGCGATGTACATCGGTGAAGGTGAGGCTAGTCCCGATGCCACGCCCTACCAGGACGGCACGCATGAGAAGCTAGTGAAACCGTTCGTGTTCTTGTACACGGAGGATGTATCGGCGGAGAAAGGAAACGCGCAATCGAATTGGCAGCGATTGGCGGAGAAGTTGGCAAAACAGGAAATGGATACGCTGCTCCCAGAAAGCGGAGTAAGACGACGCAGAAGCGCGAGGTCCAATGACACGAAAGAAACACTCGACGAAAACGAAACGCTCGTCAGCAACGAAGTTGTCGACGTCGAACCGGTAGACAACAACGAGTACCCTCTCAATCCGATCGGGAAAACATTCCCAGCCACGACGCACACAGCGTTCTCGTTTTTCGCGGAGCAGAACATGAGACGCATCAAGTCCAATAGAAGGCGAGCGCGGAATCAGCGTAAAAAGGATAAAAGTAAAAATATGATGCTGGATGCGGAAGAGAAGTCCCGTGCTCGGAAGAAGAAACTGAACAAGCCACGCCCTAAGCATCTCGATATCGGAACACCGACAGAAGCTACTAATGTATGTGATAGGCACTCTATGAATGTCGACTTCCAGGCGATTGGCTGGGATGATTACGTCATTGCTCCAGCGACGTTCCAGGCATTCTACTGTGCTGGCCAGTGTGCCTTCCCGATCCAAAAGGTGAGAAAATGAAGATAGTTGATGACATTTACAAGAAATCAGTCTAAGTGTTTTCATTAAATCTTAAAGACGCAGAGCACGTCTGTGTAAAATATAAAGTAAACCGGTTCGACTTTAATAACGTAATAAAAAAAAAAAAAAAAAATCCTTTGCTCATCCGCGAATGCATGTAGGTCAAGTATCCGATGGATATGTATTTAGATTGAAAATAATTAGTTCTTATTTAGAAGATTTTAATATAAACCTGAGGTGTCCATTGAGTCGTTGACACTATACAACATGTGTATACGAGCTTCCATAATCAGTCGAGACCCAATAGCGAGGAAGCGCTACTATTGGCGATAGCGGAAAATCAACATTGGTCTCTGTTAATACAGATTCTAATCATTTCCCTTTAAAGTAGATTCACACATACAGGTGTGGTGTTGATGTTTACGTAGAAGTTTTTATATTTAGCTTCGTTCATACAAGAATGATTTTATACTTGATCGTGATTTTCTTTCAATCTTTTTTTTAGGAACTTCATCCATCTAATCACGCCCTCATTCAGAGTATTATGCACTTGCTTGGTGTCCAAACGGGGGTGCCTACCCCATGTTGCGTCCCGGACAAGATGGAGCCATTAGTCCTTCTCTACATCGAACAGGACTCTACCGTCACACTCAAGAAATACAGTGACATGGTCGTCGAATCATGTGGATGTCACTGAGCCTCAACCGCTCCTTAAAACGGCAGCGCAAAAAAACTCTTTAAAATCGATGAACTGTGAAAATCGTTTTTTTTTTAATAATTAAAAAGAATTGTTTGCAAATAATTTAACACTGACATAATGAGTTTAATATATTCATTGGCACTATTAAAAAATGAGGATATTAACGACGTTTGGAGAGGAAATTCAAATCAACCACCAACAACGATGACAACCTGTCAACTAAGCTGAGATTCTCGTCAAGAGTTCATAGATCACGCAATGTCGAATGGAAGAGCGACCTCTATCATCTCTGAGCGTTGATAGAATGTTAATTATGACTGAATAATTCGCAGAGTGAGTTGAATGGGTGTTTTATAGTTAATTGCAACTCAAATTAGGGACGAAAAAGCAAGAAGTCATATAAGTTCTTACTTTTTTCTTCCTATGATTCTTTGTATGATTTACATGCTCCAAGCGTATTGCTATAATTCAAACAAAATGTTTTGTTCCTCACTAAATGTTAGAAATGAGGAACAGATAATTACTTTTCAGGTATACCACAAAAAAATGTTAGTTGATTGATTAAAGATATCGACAAGATAAAGTACTCGAGTTGCAAAAATCTCTGCGGGATCAGATAAAATGGAGTGTATTATGGAAAATGTATACTTTCACTAGTCTGAGTTGCCAAGTTATCATTGAATAAGATGGAAGTAAACCTCTCTTTAAA
Source organism: Strongylocentrotus purpuratus (assembly GCF_000002235.5). Classification (NCBI taxonomy): domain Eukaryota; kingdom Metazoa; phylum Echinodermata; class Echinoidea; order Camarodonta; family Strongylocentrotidae; genus Strongylocentrotus; species Strongylocentrotus purpuratus. Next base: position 2,893,498 of record NW_022145595.1, on the reverse strand, counting down.
AATGAAAGGCGTATGATCAGATGATAAAGAAACAAGCATGATTATCATTTATGTTTGATCTAAGTTAACCTACACGTTTTGTATTCATAACTTTGCACTTTTGGACATAGATGGTGTTGGGTATTACTTCAATGGGATTGACAAGAGAAATGTAATCTCTGCAGAAAAATGGGAGAAGTTTTTTTATTTGTATTTAATCTGCACTTGCAAGCTATTTAACGGATTTATGTATATTTGTATTTCATTCGTACAAGAACATAGAGCATGTTTATAAATATGTATCGTTTTATCTCTTTACAGTTGATGTAATATATATGACACATGTAGATACGTGAAAAGGAGATTCATCATTTTTCATGAATTTCGTATGACATGTTTTTAAACCCTGTTATGAAGTTACTGCATACATGTAGCTATGTATGAAACCAGAATAATCGGAAACTTTAAGTCATCCTTTAAAGGTTTTTTTAATTTCATTTTGAGCTTTTGGCAAAAATCATGTATATTTTAAAAAATGTAAAAATTTCCAATGAACGTCGAACACACAGTTAAAAAGTTAATTTAAAAAAGTTTTCCCACATGTACCCGCGTCCATAATATATATTTTTTAAATGTACTATTTTACACTTTTGATCGTCTAAAAATAGATTAGGCACACATTTACATTTACACTTCTGTATGAGTATGGTGTTTCTTACTCGGCTGTTATTCAGATGAAATCCCAATCGTCTTGTAATTCTTTAACAAAGATCCCGTTGTTTTATTTCAAATCAAATTCAATTCAATTTTCAAGCATTATCGTTTTGATTAATTATAACTTGTGTCCTTTTGTGAAGGTCTTGGCATAATTTATCTATACCAATTTATAATTATTGATATGAATAGCTTGCAAACCTCTGTCGCAATCTATTTTTGTAAGTTCATTTTCATTGTACATTACTTTTGTAAGTTACATAATCATCTTAACCAAGCTGTCACATTGTAACTAACTAACCGTTATATATATATATATTAAGGAATTGACCATTGTTTTTTAAGCGACCTAAAACTGTAACTAGATTAAAAAAATAAATAATGTGATTTATATATATATATATTACGTATACATAAATCGGCACTAAATAACATTTATGATCACCAACGTCTCCCTGTATACCTGTAATGATTGGCTAGAAGTTAACTTTCCCGTAATGATTATGTGGATCAATGCTTTAAAGGTACTACAGGTGTATGTCCCATTTGCAGGCCAACAAATGAAAAATTAAAATTCCAACGGCATTGAAAGAAATACCTATTTAGAACTTTCCTCAAAACGAAAGGGTTTGAAAATGGCTTTTTGGGGAACATAACGACCATTAGTTTTCGAACCGACATAAGTGATTGTAATTACCTAAGTAATGGTCTGATTTTCAGACCCTTGTACCGAATGGTCGTACGTTTTATGCTGTACAAAGATTCAATTAGTTTGATTTGGGCCATTACAAGAAGTGGGTTATTGATGTAGACAAATGCTCATGTACCCTTTACAACTCATGTATGTAATTTCCAAAGAAGATGACGAAGCCAGTCAGTCACTCAATAGTGTCTGACAGGGAAGTCTAGAAAGTAAACGGGTTTCCTTGCATAATTTGAATACTTGGACACTGGTAATGTTTAAATCTCACAGATAGGACATACATGACATAATTATTTGTGATTCCTGCAAAGTTCTACAGAATTTGTTGTTAGCTGCAAAAGGGACAAAGTATCTTTAATATTCAAACCTTGTAAAAGACAACCAAATTTCAACCATTGTGTATAAAGTACATGCAGCATTTTTACAAAATGACGTGAAATGTTTATAGGGTTCTATTTAACAGGTTTGTTATATTGAATACGAACTTGAATATTGTATTAATGTTTGTAAAGTACTGTATAAAGTATTTGGTGTATATTAAATATCTTATTTACTCAAGCACATTTTCATTCTGTTTGTGAAGACTATCGAAGTGTATTACGACATTAATCCGTCCAAACACTTTGGAAACGCATGTTAATTTTCTGAATCTCATGCCTAGATCAACAACTGTTGAAAAGGCCCGGACAATAGGGTGATTTGAATGCCAAACAAGGTAGCAACAACTCCCATCTTTTAACGTCTTTTGGTATGACGCGGCCGGGGTTTGAACCCACGACCTCCCGGTTGTGAGGCGGACGCTCTACTGACTGAGCCAACACTCCGGTATCAACAACTGTTGAAAAGGCCCGGACAATAGGATGATATGAATGCAAAGGCGAACAAGACCAGTGTATTTTGCAACTTTTCACTTTCTACCTTGGGATATCATTTTAAAAAGGAATAAACATTATTTCTAATAATACTAAACAAAACGATGGTTATGCCATGGATAAAGAAATATAATTGACCATACTTGATTTTCCAAATTATTTTTGAGGGGTTTAGAAAATGGAAGGTTAAGGTCAAAACCTATGTGTTGTCACAGCTAGAGGAGTTACATGATCGCAAGGACTTTCACTAAACTAACCCGACGGTATTTGTCAGTACACCATTGTAATGCCTTAAGAAATAGTGTTCGGATTATGTAATATGCCATAACACTGTTGTTCCGTTTCGATGGTCTGCGAAGGGCTATTGAAAATGCCTTAGTTAGATTAGTTTCTCGAAAGTCTATACGTTTGTATTACTAGTATTAAACTGATTTACTTTTGGGATGGAGTTGATGGGGAAGGATATAAATAGAGAGATGTGGAATAACATGCTCGCCAGAGTTATCAGATAGATAGAGGAAGGGGGAACGAGGAGAGGGAGAGAGAGAGGAGAGAGAGAGAGAGAGAGAGGGGGAGAGAGAGGGAGAGAAGGGAGAGAGAGAGAGAGAGAGAGAGAGAGGGGAGAGGGTCGAGAGCCGGGGGGGGGGGGGCTCTAAACATTCAATTATTTTAAATCCTTCGTTTAATGAGTGTACAGGTAAATGCATTTTAAATAGGGTGTATGGAGAATGACAGAGAGAGGCGGAAAGAGAAAATTTGATAGAGGGGGGTGGGGAGGGGGGAGAGAGACAGGCAGACAGACAGACATAGAAAGAGTACTAATAATCGGGTCTTATTTGTGTAGGGTAAACACAACAGGAAGGGGGTGCACGAAAGCAGATGGTCGGTTTCCAATGCATTAAACACAAATATTATTGTCATCAGTGGTTCAATAAGCAATGAAAGAAAATTGAAGAAGCTCGCTCTCTCTCTCCGCCCTCTCAACCTATCTCTCTGTCCCTCCCCTCTCTCTCTCTCTCTCTCTCTCTCTGATACACACACACACACGCACACACACAAAGTGGCGGATCAAAGATGATAACCACAATTTTACCATAACAAAAAAAAAACACACAGACACATGCAAATCTCCTAGAAAAATGCCCGAATACACAAAGCCACAAAAAACCTCAGGAGAGTTGCATTCATAGCCATGATTGAGAATCTTCCCCTAAACCCTAACAAGGCCGGGGGGCATTATGCCCCCCCCCCCCTCCACGATTTTTCTGATTGCTCGGGAACGCATTTAGATGGGGCCCCGCCGCTAGCTGTATTTTTTCTTTCGAGTCTTGCGCATCTTTAACAAAATATTCTTGAAAATTGGACCTACAGTTACAAGGTCACGTGACATTTTGTCTTTGCATGTCAGCCCGAAACTCGCTCATTTTTGTGCTTTGTGTACAAAACATATGGAAATGCCATTTTTCCAAAAAATTGGTTATTGGGTCTTGTTTAAAGTTTAGGTGGTTGTTTTGGGAGTAAAAATAGTTGAATTGTAGTAAGAAATGAAATAAAACAACAAAAACAATAAAATACATAAGTTTGAAAAACAATGAAATACATAAGAAATTCGTCCCTATTTTCACGAAGTGACGGTAGTGAGGAAAATTGTAACGCAAAGTAAATGCAATTTTTGTTCACTACCGTCACTTCGTGAAAACAGCGACGAATTATCAAAAAAAAGAGATAACATAAGGAATACGCTGGCTCTTCCAAATTTGTTTGTCATATTTTTATTCCAAATGGTCTAATGAATATACACTGTTGGTCATAATGGTGGAATATTTATTTTTACCCCAGTTTAGGGAAGGATTTGTAAAAATTATTTATTTCTAATAGATCTAGATAATGGCATACATTCTCTGATTTTATTGAATACTAATTTGCGAGTGTTTGTTTTGCGTGACTGCTTAATCATATGTGTGCTACTATGCTAATCAGCTAAGGGACCTACGTCCTTAAGTCATAATTGACAGTAATGAGGATTAATGCCTCACAAAAGGGCACTAGTATATAGCTAATCGACACGATTTTTTATCCTGGGGCCTCACAGTAACGAGGCCATTGCTTAGCCCCTGAATCATGACTGTACGCAGTGTTTGCTAGGGTACGCGGCCCCTTCCACAAGTCCCCCAAAACGAAAAAAATGCAATAATTTTTCAAAAATTCATTGCATTTTCCCCCGGCCCCCAACAGGAAAAATTCTTCTGCAGGGTCATGCATTATGGTTCAAGGCATGGCCACACAGAAGAATTTTTCCTGTTGGGGGCCGGGGGAAAATGCAATGAATTTTTGAAAATTTATTGCATTTTCTTCGTTTTGGGGGATTTGTGGAAGGGGCCGCGTACCCTAGCAAACACTGCGTACAGTCATGATTCAGGGGCTAAGCAATGGCCTCGTAATACTGTGAGGCCCCAGGATAAAAATCGTGTCGATCAGCTATATTAGTGCCCTTTTGTGAGGCATTAATCCTCATTACTGTCAATTATGATTTAAGGACGTAGGTTCCCTAGCTGATTAGCATAGTAGCACACATATGATTTAGCAGTCACGCAAAACAAACACTCGCAAATTAATATTCAATAGAATCTGAGAATGTATGCCATTATCTAGATCTATTAGAACTAAATAATTTTTAAAAATCCTTCCCTAAACTGGGGTAAAAATAATTATTCCACCATTATGACCAACAGTGTATGTAGTGACAAAGAATGCTTAAATATGAATAATATATGATTTATGGGTAAAAATGTGATTTTATTACCTTATTTGCATAAATTACCATAAATATGCAAATAAGTGAATTTTTCAAAAACTTGAAATTATCATATTATTCTATTGAAATCGCCCTATCGTTTATTTTTCGAATTATTGCTCGCGATCATGTAATATCACGAGGGGTGTTCATACCTACAGAAAAAAGGGTAAGATTCAAAAATCGTTTCTTTTTTTTTTGCTGAAAAGTTCAATAATCTTGGCGATTCGCAACGCAATTCAATTTGCTGTAATTCTTGCGATTTTTCAGAATAGTCGCAATAGCTTGCCGGGCGATGTGTAAAGCCTCGGTCACAAATGCCATTACGAACTGATACGAACGCCGTACTAACCTTTTTCAGACAATGGAAATTCGGGAAGATGATAGAAAAACAGTGAGATTCGTACGAAATTATCGTTTGTTTGTTTGTTTAAAAAATTTGTTAGTTATAATAATACAACACCTACGTGGATCTTTGTCATTTGATAGGAGGATTGTTGGTCACATGATATTTAATAGATGTTCTATTGCACGGGCGTGCATTTTTGGTTATATTCGCCGTGCATTTTTGGTTATATGCAGACTGCGCACCTCTCTACCGTACGCGTATCCCTGCGTGTATCTAACGCGAAGACAATCTGAATGTAATCGAGAAGGCTTGACTCCAACTTTAATTTATCTTTTATATAATGAGTAAAGCATAATTTGTTGATTAACGTTCTATTAGATGTTCTTCGATGTTGTATAAAACAAATAATTAATGTTTTTCATTCATTCAATAGTGCGAATATTTTCATTCGTTGAAAGATTAAAATTCTATTGAACTCATAACCATTCATTATTTGTATAATATATAACATAATATATCAACATATATATATATATATATATATATATATATATATATATATATATATAAAATATTGTCATTTTATTTATTATTTTTCAGCTACTTATCAGGTGTAAAGAATGTTAATGGAAAACTAGAAATGGATCTGTGATTAATTTCGTTTATTTCAGCCGTACTTATATAAATGAACAGAGAAAAACAAACATAGGTAGCGATTAACATCCAGTGAACAGATCAAACTAAATGAAGCTAACATCAATTTCAATAAATCTGTTGTTCTGTATATTTCATATTTGGAAAGCTTAGATCCTCTTCTTTCATTTGAAGTATTCATGAAGTCTTTTATCTACGGCTGATTGTCAACGAAACGGAGTTAAGTCTTTTGTTAATTTCGTTTGTTGATACGGCAGGCATGCCGGTGAAAACGAATTCGTTTAATCAAATTATGGAAATGCAAGCACTACTTTAAACAAACAGAACTTTGTTATTCCTAGCTCATTTTTCCTGAATGAGGTGTCATATGAAAGGGCAGAAACTCAACTTTCTAGAAATGTGATTTTCTTTTTGAAATTCAGATACCGCCCGCCAAACGACTTTTCGGCTTCCTCTCTTCAAATTGATTTTAATCACTCATGCATGAAATATGCATCATATTGAGTTGCATCAAATGAAAGAGGAGGATCTAAGCTTTCCAAATATGTGTCATTTATCAATTATAATTGTGATTAAGTTACGATAAAACACCGATAATTCTCGGTTTCGTTTTATCTGGGACGCACTGTATAACATCAGAATAAACAAGCTGCACAAATCCAAGTTACAACATATTAAGGTAAAATGACATACCTTTATAAATTGGTGTTGAACCGCTGTTCATACAGCAAACTATATATATATATGCACATTATTAGGAAAAAGGTGAAGAGCAGTGCTAAAGATCTAAATGTTCATAGAAGGTAAGAATGTGCTGCAGACAGAATAAGTCTTTCTAAATACATAGCAAAGGCTTCTCGATAAAGCAATATATATTACAAGTTGATGAAGATTTGTTTCTAGAATAATATCGGTGAAGGGAAGTCTAAACTCTAATTACTAATCATTACTTAAAATTGATTGTAGTCTGGCGTTTCATGTGCTTGGGTTGTAACTGAGACGAAGTATACAATCACACGTCATTTTGCCTAAATTTACCTTGTAAAATAAGATTTACTTATCTCCGTTTTGTTTGGATTGAAACTTAAAACGAAAATATAAAATCACACAGCATTTTCATTTTGTTTAGGTTGTAACTAAAATTAAGTCACACAGAAATATTTTTTCTTGTAAAATAAGGTTTACTTATTTCCGTGTAACATGAAAGCATTCAATTAAATTATAACGAGTATATATTGTATTTTATCTGTCAGATAAAATACAAAAAAGGATCAAAACGGTCAACATATAAGACAATACGGTTATAAAGAGATGCTACAGCGTCTTAATACAATGAGATATATATGTAGCAAAACGATTATAATGAGATGCTACAGCGTCTTAATACAATGAGATATATATGTAGAAAAACGATTATAATGAGATGCTACAGCGTCTTAATACAATGAGATATACATGTAGCAAAACGATTATAATGAGATGCTACAGCGTCTTAATACAATGAGATACACATGTAGCAGTGCGATTATAATGAGATGCTACAGCGTCTTAATACAATGAGATATACATGTAGCAATACGATTATAATGAAATGCTACAGCGTCTTAATACAATGAGATATACATGTAGCAATACGATTATAATGAGATGCTACAGCGTCTTAATACAATGAGATATACATGTATCAGCGGAGAAAGGTAACGCGCAATCGAATTGGCAACGATTGGCGGAGAAGTTGGCAAAACAGGAAATGGATACGCTGCTCCCAGAAAGCGGAGTAAGACGACGCAGAAGCGCGGGGTCCAATGACACGAAAGAAACCCTCGACGAAAACGAAACGCTCGTCAGCAACGAAGTTGTCGACGTCGAACCGGTAGACAACAACGAGTATCCTCTCAATCCGATCGGAAAAACATTCCCAGCCACGACGCACACAGCATTCTCGTTTTTCGCGGAGCAGAACATGAGACGCATCAAGTCCAATAGAAGGCGAGCGCGGAATCAGCGAAAAAAGGATAAGAGTAAAAATATGATGCTGGATGCGGAAGAGAAGTCCCGTGCTCGGAAGAAGAAACTGAACAAGCCACGCCCTAAGCATCTCGATATCGGAACACCGACGGAAGCTACTAATGTATGTGATAGGCACTCTATGAATGTCGACTTCCAGGCGATTGGCTGGGATGATTACGTCATTGCTCCAGCGACGTTCCAGGCATTCTACTGTGCTGGGCAGTGCGCCTACCCAATCCAAAAGGTGAGAAAAATGAAAATAGTAGATGACATTTATAATAAAAGAGTCTAAAATTGTTCATAAAATCTTACACACGCAGAGCACGTCTGTATAATTTATACAAGTAAAGCGGTTCGACTTTAAAGGTAAAGACCAGTTATGGTCATGCGATTGCATTGTGAAAGAAACGTTGTGGAATCGATCAGAAAAGGTTGATCATCTAGCATCTAGCATCTGCAAGGTTCTGGAATCATCAAAATAATAAGAAATTTGGCCCATTCTTTATAAAGTTACAAGCACTATACACAGAAAGATGTATATGGGACTACCCTATATCTCTCACAGACCATGAGAAAAACAAATTTACCAAATATATGAATTAGTAGGCGGTTTCCGGCAATTTTTTTATCATCATGTATTAGTCAAAACATATTCTTTCACATGATTGGTAATGAGAGCTTCTATTTCATTTTTTGAAATTGGGGCGTTCCAATACTGGTCTTTACCTTTAATAACGTAATAAAAAAAAATCCTTTGCTCATCCGCGAATGCATGTAGGTCAAGTATCCGATGGATATGTATTTAGATTGAAAATAATTAGTTCTTATTTAGAAGATTTTAATATAAACCTGAGGTGTCCATTGAGTCGTTGACACTATACAACATGTGTATACGAGCTTCCATAATCAGTCGAGACCCAATAGCGAGGAAGCGCTATTGGCGATAGCGGAAAATCAACATTGGTCTCTGTTAATACAGATTCTAATCATTTCCCTTTAAAGTAGATTCACACATACAGGTGTGGTGTTGATGTTTACGTAGAAGTTTTTATATTTAGCTTCGTTCATACAAGAATGATTTTATACTTGATCGTGATTTTCTTTCAATCTTTTTTTTAGGAACTTCATCCATCTAATCACGCCCTCATTCAGAGTATTATGCACTTGCTTGGTGTCCAAACGGGGGTGCCTACCCCATGTTGCGTCCCGGACAAGATGGAGCCATTAGTCCTTCTCTACATCGAACAGGACTCTACCGTCACACTCAAGAAATACAGTGACATGGTCGTCGAATCATGTGGATGTCACTGAGCCTCAACCGCTCCTTAAAACGGCAACGCAAAAACTCTTTAAAATCGATGAACTGTGAAAATCGTTTTTTTTTTTAATAATTAAAAAGAATTGTTTGCAAATAATTTAACAATGACATAATGAGTTTAATATATTCGTTGGCACTATTAAAAAATGAGGATATTAACGACGTTTGGAGAGGAAATTCAAATTAACCACCAACAACGATGACAACCTGTCAACTAAGCTGAGATTCTCGTCAAGAGTTCATAGATCACGCAATGTCGAATGGAAGAGCGACCTCTATCATCTCTGAGCGTTGATAGAATGTTAATTATGACTGAATAATTCGCAGAGTGAGTAGAATGGGTGTTTTATAGTTAATTGCAACTCAAATTAGGTACGAAAAAGCAAGAAGTCATATAAGTTCTTACTTTTTTCTTCCTATGATTCTTTGTATGATTTACATGCTCCACGCGTATTGCTATAATTCAAACAAAATGTTTTGTTCCTCACTAAATGTTAGAAATGAGGAACAGATAATTACTTTTCAGGTATACCACAAAAAAATGTTAGTTGATTGATTAAAGATATCGACAAGATAAAGTACTCGAGTAGCAAAAATCTCTGCGGGATCAGATAAAATGGAGTGTATTATGGAAAATGTATACTTTCACTAGTCTGAGTTGCCAAGTTATCATTGAATAAGATGGAAGTAAACCTCTCTTTAAAAATGAAAGGCGTATGATCAGATGATAAAGAAACAAGCATGATTATCATTTATGTTTGATCTAAGTTAACCTACACGTTTTGTATTCATAACTTTGCACTTTTGGACCTAGATGGTGTTGGGTATTACTTCAATGGGATTGACAAGAGAAATGTAATCTCTGCAGATAAATGGGAGAAGTTTTTTTTTATTTGTATTTAATCTGCACTTGCAAGCTATTTAACGGATTTATGTATATTTGTATTTCATTCGTACAAGAACATAGAGTATGTTTATAAATATGTATCGTTTTATCTCTTTACAGTTGATGTAATATATATGACACATGTAGATACGTGAAAAGGAGATTCATCATTTTTCATGAATTTCGTATGACATGTTTTTAAACCCTGTTTTGAAGTTACTGCATACATGTAGCTATGTATGAAACCAGAATAATCGGAAACTTTAAGTCCTCCTTTAAAGGTTTTTTTAATTTCATTTTGAGCTTTCGGCAAAAATCATGTATATTTTAAAAAATGTAGAAATTGCCAATGAACGTCGAACACACAGTTAAAAAGTTTATTTAAAATTTTTTCCCACATGTACCCGCGTCCATAATATATATTTTTTAAATGTACTATTTTACACTTTTGATCGTCTAAAAATAGATTAGGCACACATTTACATTTACACTTCTGTATGAGTATGGTGTTTCTTACTCGGCTGTTATTCAGATGAAATCCCAATCGTCTTGTAATTCTTTAACAAAGATCCCGTTGTTTTATTTCAAATCAAATTCAATTCAATTTTCAAGCATTATCGTTTTGATTAATTATAACTTGTGTCCTTTTGTGAAGGTCTTGGCATAATTTATCTATACCAATTTATTATTATTGATATGAATAGCTTGCAAACCTCTGTCGTAATCTATTTTTGTAAGTTCATTTTCATTGTATATTACTTGTGTAAGTTACATAATCATCTTAACCAAGCTGTCACATTGTAACTAACTAACCCTTATATATATATATTAAGGAATCGACCATTGTTTTTTAAGCGGCCTAAAACTGTAACTAGATTAAAAAATAAATAATGTGATTTATATATATATATATATATTACGTATACATAAATCGGCACTAAATAACATTTATGATCACCAACGTCTCCCTGTATACCTGTAATGATTGGCTAGAAGTTAACTTTCCCGTAATGATTATGTGGATCAATGCTTTAAAGGTACTAGGCCTACAGGTGTATGTCCCATTTGCAGGCCAACAAATGAAAAATTTAAATTCCAACGGCATTGAAAGAAATACCTATTTAGAACTTTCCTCAAAACGAAAGGGTTTGAAAATGGCTTTTTTGTGGGAACATAACGACCATTAGTTTTCGAAACGACATAAGTGATTGTAATTACCTAAGTAATGGTCTGATTTTCAGACCCTTGTATCGAATGGTCGTACGTTTTATGCTGTACAAAGATTCAATTAGTTTGATTTGGGCCATTACAAGAAGTGGGTTATTGATGTAGACAAATGCTCATGTACCCTTTACAACTCATGTATGTAATTTCCAAAGAAGATGACGAAGTCAGTCAGTCACTCAATAGTGTCTGACAGGGAAGTCTAGAAAGTAAACGGGTTTCCTTGCATAATTTGAATACTTGGACACTGGTAATTTTTAAATCTCACAGATAGGACATACATGACATAATTACTTGTGATTCCTGCAAAGTTCTACAGAATTTGATGTTAGCTGCAAAAGGGACAAAGTATCTTTAATATTCAAACCTTGTAAAAGACAACCAAATTTCAACCATTGTGTATAAAGTACATGCAGCATTTTTACAAAATGACGTGAAATGTTTATAGGGTTCTATTTAACAGGTTTGTTATATTGAATACGAACCTGAATATTGTATTAATGTTTGTAAAGTACTGTATAAAGTATTTGGTGTATATTAAATATCTTATTTACTCAAGCACATTTTCATTCTGTTTGTGAAGACTATCGAAGTGTATTACGACATTAATCCGTCAAAACACTTTGGAAACGCCTGTTAATTTTCTGAAGCTCATGCCTAGATCAACAACTGTTGAAAAGGCCCGGACAATAGGGCGATTTGAATGCCAAACAAGGTAGCAACAACTCCCATCTTTTAACGTCTTTTGGTATGACGCGGCCGGGGTTCGAACCCACGACCTCCCGGTTGTGAGGCGGACGCTCTACTGACTGAGCCAACACTCCGGTATCAACAACTGATGAAAAGGCCTGGACAATAGGGTGATTTGAATGCAAAGGCGAACAAGACCAGTGTATTTTGCATCTTTTCACTTTCTACCTTGGGGTATCATTTTAAAAAGGAATACAAATTATTTCTAATAATACTAAACAAAGCGATGGTTATGCCATGGATAGAGAAATATAATTGACCATACTTGATTTTCCAAATTATTTTTGAGGGTTTAGAAAATGGAAGGTAAAGGTCAAAACCTATGTGTTGTCACAGTTAAAGAAATTACATGATCACAAGGACTTTCATTAAACAAACTCGACGGCATTTGTCAGTACACCATTGTAATGCCTGAAGAAATAGTGTTCGGATTATGAAATATGCCATAACACTGTTGTTCCGTTTCGATGGTCTGCGAAGGGCTATTGAAAATGCCTTAGTTAGATTTTATCGAAAGTCTATGCGTTTATATTACTAGTAACTGATTTACTTTTGGGATGGAGTTGATGGGGAAGGATAGAAATAGAGAGATGTGGAATAACATGCTCGCTAGAGTTATTAGATAGATAGAGGAAGGGAGAGGAAGAGAAAGAGAGAGAGAGAGAGAGAGAGAGAGAGAGAAAGGGAGAGAGAGAGAGAGAGAGAGAGAGAGAGGGGGTCGAGAGCCGGGGGGGGGGGCTCTAAACATTCAATTATTTTAAATCCTTCGTTTAATGAGTGTACAGGTAAATGCATTTCTAATAGGGTGTATGGAGTATGACAGAGAGCGAGAGAGAGAGAGAGAGAACAAAAAATCGAGAGAGGGGTGGGGGGGGGACAGGCAGACAGACAGACATGGAAAGAGAATTAATAATGGGTCTTATTTATGTAGGGTAACCACATCAGGAAGGGGGTGCATGAAAGCAGATGGTCCTTTTCAAATGCATTAAAAATGAAATGTTATTGTCATCAGTGATTCAATAAGCAATGAAAGAAAATTGAAGAAGCTCGCTCTCTCTCTCTCTCTCCGCCCTCTCAACCTATCTCTCTTTCTTTCTCTCTCTCTCTCTCTCTCTCTGATACACACACACGCACACACACAAAGTGGCGGATAAAGATGACAACCACAATTTTACCATAACAAAAAAAAAAGGAAGACGGGGCCCCCACACCTGGCAACAACAAAAAAGTTTTAAAAAAGATGGTAACCACAATTTTACCTTATCTTTTGTTTTGCTCAAGGGGGGGGGGGGGGGGTGGGGATGTTGAATAACAAAAAATAGTGCTCATTACCCCCACCTATTCGCTCTAAATGTCCCCCCCCCCCAATGACGCCTTTAGTAAAATTACATATATACAGTGCGTCCCAGAAAAAACGAAACCGAGAAGTATCGATGTTTTATCATAACTTAATCACAACCATAATTATTGAATGATACATATTTGGAAAGCTTAGAGTCTCTTCTTTCAGTTGATGCTAATCACATGATGCATATTTCACGCATGGGTGATTAAAAGCAATTTGAAGGAAGGAAACCAAAAATTAATTTGGCAGGCAGTATCTGAATTTCAAAGAAAAATTCATATTTCTAGAAAGTTCATTTTCTGCTCTTTCATATGATACCTCAATCAAGAAAAATGAGCCAGGAATAACAAAGTTCTATTTGTTTAAAGTAGCCCTTACATTTTCATAATTTTAACAAACGAATTTGTTTTCACTGGGTGCCTGCCGTAGCAAAAAGCAGATTTGACAAAAGACTTAACTCCGTTTCGTTGACAATCAGCCATGCATGAAGACTCTCGTCTACGGCTGATTGTCAACGAAACGGAGTTAAGTCTTTTGTTAATTTCGTTTATTGATACGGCAGGCAGCCAGTGAAAAACGAATTCGTTTAATAAAATTATGGAAATGCAAGCACTACTTTAAACAAACAGAACTTTGTCATTCCTTGCTCATTTTTCCTGATTCAGGTGTCATATGAAAGGGCAGAAACTCAACTTTCTAGAAATGTGAATATTTCTTCGAAATTCAGATACCGCCCGCCAAATGTCTTTTTGGTTTCCTTCCTTCAAATTGCTTTTAATCACTCATGCGTGAAATATGCATTATCTGAGTATCATCACATGAAAGAGGAGACTCTAAGCTTTCTAAATATGTATCATTCATTAATTGCAGTTGTGATTAAGTTAGGATAGAACATCGATACTTCTCGGTTTCGTTTTTTCTGGGACGCACTGTATAGAGAGAGATATGTGACAAAATTGGGCCTTCTATGAGAAATAAAACGTAAAAAACGTTAAGAGGACAACAAATTGTCATTCTAATGACAATGTCTACTTAATGACTATTTTTTCACTCAAAATGTCCCTGTAATGACGCCTTTAGTAAAATATATTTATATACAAATATGAGTGATTCGTTTTAATACTTATTTATTTATTATTGTTCAGCTACTTATCAGGTGTAAAGAATGTAAATGGAAAAATAGAAATGGATCCTTTGATTAATTTCGTTTATTTCAATCGTACGTATATAAATGAACAGAGAAAAACTAACATAGGTAGCGATTAACATACAATGAACCGATCAAACTAAATGAAGCTAGCATTAATTTCAATAAATCAGTTGTTCTGTATAAACATGTAAAAGCTTTACAAATTATCGATGTATATATGTAGATGGTAGATTGTCGTAGATTATTTTAAATATAAATTAATAATATATCAATCAAAGCAAAGGGGTATGACTCATAATCATGCATCCTTTGTTGCTGTCCCACTTAGCAAGAGGCTCCGCCGCCCCTAATTCTTCATTGTAATGAATATCCGTTTGAATAATAATACTTTAGCATAAATTATAATATTGTAGTTTGACCTTTGCTTTTGTATGTGTGAGGGTATCGACTCGAAGTCATAAATGAGACGAAGCAGTTGTTGCGGTTCTATTGGGTATATGAGGCCAATCTTTATTTCATGATAATCGAATCAAACAAAAGAGGGTAGAAGACCCTTGACTGCATGAAGTCACTTCAGTTGCTGTAGAAAATTAAAAGACACAAAAACTACAGTAAGTATTGCATCATTATGATCACAAATAATTACTTGCTACATCTGCTTTCCAGATCATCTTCTATATTATACAGTGTATGCAATTTAGTTCATACATGTACATTGTATATATATTGAGTTTACCTCAGCCTATGAAATTCATGTAGTAAATAGATCTGCAATGAAGGCCACTCCCTATTTATTACTTTCACATATATATATAACACAATTCTCCACATGAGTGAGCCATCAAAATTATTCTATCAGCCTTAAGCAATATAGAAACATACTCCAACTAATCACATTACAAGGCTTACCAAAAAGCAGATGTAGCAAGTAATTATTTGTGATCATAATGATGCAATCACTCATGTCTATCCCCGATCTATCCAAGATGAGGGAGAG
Organism: Strongylocentrotus purpuratus; assembly: GCF_000002235.5. NCBI lineage: Eukaryota > Metazoa > Echinodermata > Echinoidea > Camarodonta > Strongylocentrotidae > Strongylocentrotus > Strongylocentrotus purpuratus. Next base: position 2,877,753 of record NW_022145595.1, on the reverse strand, counting down.
AGGGTAGGAAGATGACTACCATGCTTTTTGGTAAGCCCATTGTAGAATCTTGGTGTGGTTAGCCAGCCAGTCTAGAAGCTGAAATTCTTCCAACTGTTCCCTGGGTTCCTCATTATCCAGCATTTCTCCCTCATCTTGGATAGATCGGGGATAGACATGAGTGTGCTGGAGTTCCTCTGGCAACCGAGTAGCTCCCACTACCATACAACATCCATCAGAAGTATATGTCGCCTCTTGTGCAGTGTCGGGTGACGCATGGGGGCGTCGAGATAAACCATCAGCTACCTTGTTTGACGCTCCAGGTTTGTATTGTACATCAAAGTTGAATGCAGAGAGGGCGCCAACCCATCGCTGTTCTACAGCCCCTAGTTTCGCCGTGTTAAGATGAGCCAGAGGGTTATTGTCTGTAAACACTGTAAATGTACTCCCAATAAGATAGTCTCTGAATTTCTCTGAAATTGCCCATTTCATCCCCAGTAGTTCAAGTTTCATACTGGAGTACCTTTCCATGTTCTTCTCTGTACCTCTGAGCGTTCGACTGGCATAGGCAATTACCAAACGCTTACCATCTTGTCTCTGGAAAAGAACAGCACCTAGTCCCTGTAGACTTGCATCAACCTCGAGCTCAAATGGTTTTGTGAAGTCTGCATAGCCAAGCACTGGCGGTTGACACAGTTTCTCTTTGAGCTCCTCAAATGCCGCCTGGTGTTCTGGTTCCCATGCAAAGGGTATTGTCTTTCTTTCTTTCCTTCTCTCAACTTGGATGGCAACCAGATTGTGCAGGGGACCAGCAGTCTGTGAAAATCCCTTCACAAATCGCAGAGGGTTATTGTCTGTAAACACATTAATTATAGTTTTTGTTCTGTGACTATTGCGGGCATTGCAGTTCCAGAAAGAGGTATTCTAGTAACAAATACAACACATAAACCAAAACATCCCATTCTGCTTGGAATGAATTTTCTACAAGGATTGCCAGTTGAGACCTTAGCAACCGTAATTGGAGCTGATACGTCAGTTGTCACAAGCAAAAAATTGATCGACAAGAACAGTACTGTGGGCCTTGTTCGTGTAGCTGGAAGAGGGAAAGTGAGAATCCCAGCTCGATCAATACAAGCTATAGAGGTGACAGGACCCACTTGTCCTACCCAAACTGCGGTAATTGTGGACCAAATTGTGCAAACTCCGAAGGGAATAATCACCAGTCCCACGCTGGCTCATTCGTGTAGGGGAAGAATAACTGTACAATTATACAATACCACAGATGAGGATACCAGAACTCCAATTGGATCTCTTCAACTTGCATCGATGATCGATGACAATAGTGTCCTGTGTCAAAGAATGGTTGCAAGTGGGGACCAACAAACTGATACAGGTAGAATGAAACTGCTAGAGACACCTGGACTACTATGGCAAGGACTGAGTGAGGAGCAGAGACAACAAGCAGAAGCACTGTTGTTACGAAATAGTGATGTCTTTGCTGCCTCAGAAGAGGACTTGGGCCACACGGAAACTGTAACCCACCGAATCAGAACAGTAGATGAGGAGCCTGTTAAGCTTCCTTACATATGTATGCCTTCATAAGCAGAGAAAAACGGTACAACCATTTCTCTGTAATCAAGTTAATTATATCATTATTGACGACAAACTTGTAACATCAAACCCGACAGGATAACCAGCGTTACACACAAGTCCATATACAGGATGAGGTTTTTCCTGGCTATATGTAAGTAACAATATAAAAAATCGATTGCTTAAACTAGAGGAGCAAAGAAAATGAAACGAGATTGAAACTATTTTTGCCGAAATTTTATCTCATTTTTAAAGGCCAGATTTAACATTTTACAGCTTTTACCAATGGAGACATAAGAACAACTAAAATTCGCTGGGATTAGATTAAAATGCTACTGTAACATCAGAATAAACAAGCTGCACAAATCTAAGTTACCAAATATTAAGTTAAAATGACATACCTTTATAAATTGGTGTTGAACCGATGTTCTTACAGCAAACTGTATATATATTATGCACATTATTAGGAAAAAGGTGAAGAGCAGTGCTAAAGATCTAAATGTTCATAGAAGGTAAGAATGTGCTGCACACGGAATAAGTCTTTCTAAATACATAGCAAAGGCTTCTCGATAAAGCAATAGACATTACAAGTTGATGAAGATTTGTTTCTAGAATAATATTGTTGAAGGGAAGTATAAACTTTAATTACTAATCATTACTTAAAATTGATTGTAGTCTGGCGTTTCATTGTGCTTGGGTTGTAACTGAGACGAAGTATACAATCACACAGCATTTTGCCTAAATTTACCTTGTAAAATAAAATTTACTTATCTCCGTTTTGTTTGGATTGAAACTGAAAACGAAAGTATAAAATCACACAGCATTTTCATTTTGTTTAGGTTGTAACTAAAAATTAAGTCACACAGAAATATTTTATCTTGTAAAATAAGATTTACTTATTTCCGTGTAACATGAGAGCATTCAATTACATTATAACGAGTATATATTGTATTTTATCTGTCAGATAAAATACAAAAAAGGATCAAAACGGTCAACATATAAGACAATACGATTATAATGAGATGCTACAGCGTCTTAATACAATGGGATACACATGTAGCAATACGATTATAATGAGATGCTACAGCGTCTTAATACAATGAGATACACATGTAGCAATACGATTATAATGAGATGCTACAGCGTCTTAATACAATGAGATATACATGTAGCAATTTATGAGGTGCTACAGCGTCTTAATACAATGAGATATATATGTAGCAATACGATTATAATGAAATGCTACAGCGTCTTAATACAATGAGATATACATCAAGCAATAAGATTATTATGAGATGCTACAGCGTTTTAATATGAGATATATATGTGACAATAAGATTATAATGAGATGCTACAGCGTCTTAATACAATGAGATATATATGTAGCAATACGATTATAATGAGGTGCTACAGCGTCTTAATACAATGAGATATACATGTAGCAATTTATGAGGTGCTACAGCGTCTTAATACAATGAGATATATATGTAGCAATACGATTATAATGAAATGCTACAGCGTCTTAATACAATGAGATATACATGAAGCAATACGATTATTATGAGATGCTACAGCGTTTTAATATGAGATATATATGTGACAATAAGATTATAATGAGATGCTACAGCGTCTTAATACAATGAGATATATATGTAGCAATACGATTATAATGAGGTGCTACAGCGTCTTAATACAATGAGATATACATGTAGCAATACGATTATAATGAAATGCTACAGCGTCTTAATACAATGAGAGATATATATGTAGCAAAACGATTATTATGAGATGATACAGCGTCTCAATACAATGAGATATATATGTAGCAATACGATTATAATGAGATGCTACAGCGTCTTAATACAATGAGATATACATGAAGCAATACGATAATCATGAGATGCTACAGCGTCATAATATGAGATATATATGTAGCATTACGATTATAATGAGATGCTATAGCGTCTTAATACGATGAGATTTCTTTTGTTTTGTAGTATTGTTTTATTGTATTCATTCAGTACAAAATATATAACAAACAAACATACAGCTTCATTGATTTACATATATCAAAATATAAAGAAAATTGTACATTTCTCAAAAAATACATAAGATAGTTTAATACACAGTTCATAATGTTTACATTTAATTATACTGAACGAATATTATAAATCAAAGAGTTACCTACAGACAGAAAGACACACCACACACGCTCACATACTCAGACACACATACAAACTGACATATCCCCCTTCCCCCTTCATTCCAAAGCTTAACAAATCCCCCCTCCCTGCCCGAGCATTCACATCTACATATTTGTTGGAAATCCTGTCTCTTCCTTTTCCTTAAGACCAAATTATATATTTAAAAAAAAAAATGTCTGAGTCTGAGAAAGAAGTATTTGCCTCGCCGTCCTTAACTGTGGAAGTTGTCCCATTTTCTGAAGTGAAGTGTTAAAGTGCCTCTCTCCCCCGCTAATTCCTTTTCTTCTTGCCTATTTTCTATAATTCTTTTTTTAATTTCTTGAGGAATTGGGGGTCTATTTTTAGTTGAACTATATTTAAAAATCATATGTTTTGTTAAAAGAATAATGTGATTTAACAGTTGTTCTTCTCCCACATTGGATCTTTTTATCCCGATATGAATTTCTTGCCAATGTAGATTTTTTAACGCTGATGAAGAAAAAAGGTCACCGCAGTCCTTCCAAATATTTGCTACCTTTTCACAGGTAAAAAACAGATGCTCATAGGTTTCTTCGTGTTTATTGCAAAAGGAGCAAAGATTGCTCACTACATGTTTGAAAGTGTATAGATGCTTATTTGTATAAATTAAATTATATACAATTTTATATTGAAATTCCCTCAGCTTTCTGTCTATAGTGGATTTTCGGGGTCTTAAGAAAATTGTTCTCGTGTCATTTTCGACCATATTGTAAGTATGTTCTAAGTTGCATGTAGCATAAGATTTTTCCGTTCTCATTTTTAACAATGTACTATATATATATATATATATATTGATGTTATGCCTTGCAAAGAGTGAGGGTTTCCGTTAATAATGAATTCTAAACTTAATTCAGTATCCTCACAAGGATGTTCATATATATTCAAAAGATTTTTCCATGAGAATGGAATGACTTCATATAACTGTTTTATTATATTTATTTCAATGTTGTTTAACCCTTACTGTACTGTGGGGGGGGGGGGGGGGGGGCCTGGGAGGCCCCCCTCGACATTTTCGGAGATCGCGCCGCAACCGTTCGGAATTTTGAATTGTCGTTTCATGACTTTTTTCCCTCAAGTCTTACGCACATTTTGATACCATTTTTGTCGAAATCGGATATACCTGTAAGGTGTTACATAACAATTAGTATGCGCATGTCATCAAAAAAGTGCTATAATTACTCATGTACAAGCAGAAATGTGAAGATATGAATTGATATCAAATTGCTTTTATATGTTTCTCAAAGTAACTTGATGTATTTCAGAACAAAAGAATACATTAGAAATAAAACAATAGATATAATAAGAAATAAAAAAACAATAAAATACATAAGAAAATAAATAGTTGAAAATCGCATCAAATTTGCATAAATTATCATTATTAATTACATCAAATAACTATTTTGTGTTAGAAAAGAAGTTTCATATGAATAATGGGTTTCAATTAACATTAAAAAAAGTGGAGTCTGACAATTTTTGTAATGATTCTAGTTCCCTATATATATTTTCAGATTTGATATTCATGAATGCATATTCATAATTTATGCAAATTAACCTATGTATTTTCAAATATCATAAAATAATGAAACCTCATGAATTTGAGATGAAGGAAACATTTATTCAATATATTTCAAGATTCTTCACAAGTCTATGGACAAATGTGAAGAGTTTTCTGTAAAATGCATAAAATTAGCATTTTGCATATTTAATTAGGCTATAACGACAAAAATTTGCATATTAGGAAAAAACTACTTATACCACCTTGTTCCTTACGTAAATATCTACAAACATGCAAATTTTCGCATTCATCGGACATTCGACGGCCGAGATCATAGGGGGGGGGGCCTCCGAGGCCCCCCCCCCCAGTCAGAGAGTGCTCGAAATAGCCCAGTACAGTAAGGGTTAAACCCATTTTCTTAAATTCTGTGATGGATTTCAATTCACCTTTCTTATCAACAATATGATGTATTTTAAAAACATTTTTCAGAAATAAGTCTTCATGGAAACATATTTGCCCCTGAATGCGGATACATCTATTATTGTAAATAATTTGATTTCTTTTTGAAATTTCGTTCTTAAGCAAAAAGGCTTTTGTCCCCAGCCAAGCCTCCAGCATGCTACGGTAAAAATCTGGTAATGACAGTGCAAGTAAATCCGGCGATACATTAATGAAAAAAATCAAGAGGCCGCCATATTTTTGAGTTTGAGTTTGAGTTTGAGTTTATTGATTTCACATTTCACATGCAGAAATAATACAGATAACAAAATATACATAAAATACATATTGTTTCAGAATTTAAAAAAATGATAATATTAATTGACAAGGTAATCATCACATTTGTTTGACAACTAATATCATTTAAAGGAAACCCAGACAAAAGTACAAACTGTGAAATGTGCAGGAACCTATAGAAAAGCAGAGCTTGTAAAGAATAGGTTCCTGGGAGACTTGAAAAATAACAGGGACAGAAAATGTTTACTGTAGCGAGAGGTACACAATCAAAATTAAGACGGCAGTAATTTGACAAATAATTGTTTGCGAGTTCAATACAATACAATACAGAAAAAAGAAAGAAAAAGAAATACATTGAAACGAAGAGGAGTAACGAGCCAATAAATAGCAGAGTATGCACCTATCTCTACCACACATGTTTGCACCACCTGAACGTTTACAATAACCGAACAATAGAAATCATGAATTATTCATTCCTTTCCTGAACAAATTTAACTTATGTCACACAGGCAGGTATTTAAAATAACTAGTCAGGTATTTAAAATAACGTTTCCAAATCATATTTGAATCTCCTGTTATAAGTCTTTTCATCCACATGATTCTTTGTGTTCGAATAAATAATTGAAAATCTGTCAATTTAAGACCTCCCTTATCGTAATCTAAAAACAAAGTACTCCGTTTGATTTTATCTTTTCCATTCCATAAAAAATCAAATATTAACACTTCAATTTCACGGAATGCCCACGGCGGTACAGGTGTGAGTGATGATACATATACTAATTTTGATAAAACAAAAGTCTTAATTAGTTGAATTTTCCCCATCAAAGTCAAATCTCTTTGTTTCCACCACATAAGCAGCTTTTTAATTTTACTTAAGATTTCTTTGTAATTGAGATACATGTAGCAATTCGATTATAATGAGATGCTACGTACATCGTCTTAATAATAAATATTCATAGAATACAAAATCACATTTTTGATAACCTAATTAATAGCATCTCTTCTGTCTGCAGCTGAAGGGTTTGAGGTTCAAGTTCAGGTGTTAGGTGCAAAATGGTTTATCCACATATAAATTAATGAACCTTCGACATTATCGGTCAATCGCCGGCTTTTTTTTTTAAATGGATGGATAGATGGCTTGATTTTGGGCATACTTTTTGCATAATTAAAAAGAAAACAGTAGAACGCATGGGATGTCTGAGGGGGGGGGGGGGTTGTGCCCCCTCAGAAGTTGAAGATATTTTTTTGTAATTGATGGATAGATGGCTTGATTTGGGCCATACTTTTTGCCAAATTAAAAAGAAAACAGTAGAACGCAGGGGGTGTGCCCCCCTTAGAAGTTGTAGATTTGTTTTTAAATTGATGGATAGATGGATAGATGAAGTTCAATTAACAAGGAACAAGAACGCAGGGGTGTCTGAGGGGGGATGTGTCCCCCTCAGAAGTTGAATTTTGTTTTGAAATTGGATAGATGGCTCGATTTGGTGCATACTTTTTGCCAAATTAAAAAGAAAACAGTAGAACGCAGGGGGTGTGCCCCCTCAGAAGTTGAAGATTTTTTTTTTTAAATTGATGGATAGATAGCTTGATTTGGGACATCATTTGTGCCAAATTAAAAAGAAAACAGTCTTAATTTCAACTAACAGGAACAAGAACCGCAAGGGGGGGGGGGGGGGTAGATGAATTTGTCGTTTCCATCGGAACAATCAGCCATAAGGTTTGGAAGATACAAGGGATTAATTTGATTTTTTTTCAGTTGGTGAAAGGATCTTCATCGTAAACCAATGTTTGAACTTCCGGTAATGTGAATGTAATATTAATGACGCTTCTATTAATAAAATCTGATAGCCTGATTTGGCTTGATTTTTCTCAATATAGAGAGAAAGAGAGAAAGAAGAAGAAAAAAAAGAAGATTTTAACCCCAAATCATGGGGAGGGGGGGGGGGACATTTTACCACCCGAAAATTCGTGGGGGGACGTGTCCCCCCCCCCCCCCAGGATTGACGCCCATGCATGTACATAACATTCGTGTGCTATACTACGGTTCATAACATTCATAAGCAGGATTAGTGTGCTCATAAACCGACCCTATTGGATTCTTAGGTGCGCTACGATTACAAAGCACACCAACAATAATGGAAACAGCGATAACGATGAAGAATGCGGCGCAGGAAAATGAAATGACAACCCATATTGGAAGTGCTACTCCAGGTGATTGTGTGGATGGTGGTTCCGATGTCGAGTTCAGAATGGTAGTCGGCATGGTAGTCGGGGGTAGGGAACGTCTTGAGACAGATACGATGTTCGATAAAGGACCTGCGTTGCCAGCCTCATCCCAGGCTCTTATCATGAATGAAAAGATAGCGTCTGAGTCCTGACCAGGCAGAAGAATAGTGATGGACTCGAGAGTACCAGATGAAGCGACTCGGGAGAGGTTACCAAGTATGAGATCGGTATCGTTAACAGCAGCAGCGGAGGTAAAGTTGGTTCGGATTTGGGTGAAGTTATCTGAGAAACGGAGCTCGTAGTAGGCAGCTAGAGTGAAGAGATGGATGGGGGGATCACAGCACATGTCAAAATGTAAACAAAAACTTTTCTTAATTTAAGACAGATTCTTTATTAAACTATATGCTCTATCATAATTGCTATCTACATCAATGTAAAGGTGAACTACAATGCTTCACTTATACAGTGTGAGTCAAACAAGAGTTTACACCTAGATAACTAATTATTTAAACAAATAACTTATGAACAGTAAATTATTATACATCTTATGAAAGAGTATTTTTTATCCCAAATCATTTGGTATCATAATTGCATGAACAGGAGACATTAAAGAGAGTGCAAAAATCGACTTGCGCCAAAGTGATGCCTATGTGATGTTTGAATAAAATAATTGGGATTTTGGTATTAATTCGGTCTTTGCGGATCCAAATAACATCCCTAACAAATATAATAATGCCACACATATCACAACCCACACAAAGTCACACACACACACACACAGACAAAATTCTGTGCACTCACACACTCAAATATCGAAATAAAAAACAGTGTCTACATACGTGTTTATGCCTCGGTCACACTAACGAGACCGACACCAGACCGAATACAGACCGGACAAAAGATTACATTATCCCGAAAGGTAAACACTTGGTCGGTTTGGAGTCGTGTTGGAGTCGGTTTGGCAGAGTGACTGTAGCATAACACAATAATAATTCAGAACAAAACTTCAAAAGTGCTTCATGTGTGGTATGTATTAAACATCATGATGCTAATAACAATAAGGTACATTTATATAGCGCAGCTACCATATGAATTTAATCTACTGCGCCTAAAACAAAGTATCATATTATGATGCCGACTGTATAGCTTAGCCGCCATAATAAGGTGCTAAAGCTTAAAGGAAATATCTTCCTATCGGGTACCCATTTACTTCACATCGGTGGAAAGTGAAAGATGTAGATTAGTGTCTTAATGAACAATTCTGTAAAATCGCAAATTTCCCAATTTAATATCGAAATGCAATTTGAATTCAATCATAATGCCATAATGAAAGTTTGGTGCATTAACATCACAATGAATTGTTTCTCCCAAAGTACTCGGTCAGTCTGCATCCTGTGCTATGTGAGTGTATATGTGTATGTCTGGTCCTTGTGTGTGTTCGTGTGTATGTGTGTGTGTGTGTGTGTGTGTGTGACTTTGCTTCTGAAAAAAGCAAATGCAATGCATCTAATTTGATACATTCAATTCATTCTCTCACTTTAAAAAATTTGCGCAAGTCGATTTTTGCACCCTCACAAACAATGCCTCCTGTTCTTCATTCAAGCGTGAAAACATACCGCACAAAAATAATACCAAACGATTTGGGATAAAACACTCTTTCAATACATATATCATAACCTTTCGTGCATAGCTGACTTTTAACATAAATGACAATTGTCTGAGTGTAAACTTTTTTTTGACTCACACGATATATGATTAAGTGCAAACAGAGAAAAAAGTCCAAAAGAATTGTAAAATAAAGCATTGTTCATCCCTATAACTCGTTGTATGTAACATAACATGAGTAATGAACAAGATTGGTTAACTATAATAATGCAAGACAGTATACACCTGTAGGTAAATTTGACATTACGAGGACCTGACTTTATCCTAATATCCTTGCTCATTGGAAACATCGGCAAATGTTGGCACATGTACTGACGCCCCTCCACTTTCTACCAGCTATGTTCCTGCTGATCAAGATAGGGGTATTTTACCTGTTCCTTGGTCTAAGTCATCCCCTACAGCTGACCATGTCAACGTCACATTTCTATTCTCATCGTATGTTCTCTCTCTGCTAGTGATATCAGTGATCTTAGATGGTGCGAGGATGTCAAAAATCAGATCAGGAGAGTAGTTTTCTACTTGAAAGACGCCCGCTGTAGTCGTTCGCTGGAACCGTAGAGACGGGACAGGAGTGGTCAGAGTTCCCGTATCTCGTTTAGATCGCAGCGCACCTGGAACAAGAATAACAACAAAGAGCAAAGAATTGACAAATTTGATTGTAGATGTTTACAAATTTTTAAGGTAATTAAATTTTTTCTTGCAAGAAATATTTACAGATTTACAATTTTTCCTCAACTGAATGTTGTGCAAACATACAGGTCTATTTTAATGATATACAACTGCATGTCTCTTAATTCCCTCCAGATGGTATTTGCTTTCTTCAAGAGGATGAACATTCGAACTTTGCTTTTGACGACCCCTTTCTGTGTACCGATTGCAATTTATATCAACGCTGGTAATGATAATCTCTGTAAATCTGTAGATCTTCGTATCGGGTACCCATTTACTTCACATCGGTGGAGAGTGACAGATGTAGATTAGTGTCTTTCCAAAGGAAAATAGTGCCACGACGGGACTTGAACCGCGAACCATGAGATCCACAGTCCGGTGATGTATCTACTAGACCACGACACCTATACCTTCAATCCATATTACAATAAACATCCAAACTGTCCATATTTAAACATACTTTACACCCTGTCTAAAGTCTAAATGCAGTCCAATCAGTTTATTAGGACCACTGCCATGAGGAGGAGGGGGGGGGGCAGAAATGTGGCCACTGCTGACAGGTGGCCATTTAATGTTCTGCAGACGCTACAAGTAATAGACGAGGAGCCAATAATGAAGATGGCCACTTGAAACAGGTGGTCTTGGAAGATAGATGACCGCTACAACTATGGAAGGTACATGAATATGACACAACTCACTTTCTGACGAATTGGCGGTGTATCCGTTTACATCTACCTTGACGCCATATCGTCCATTCGATGAGAAATCAAGGAAATAAGCCGAGTAAATACCATCACCTGCGATCAAATCAGCTCCTGAATAAAGTACACAAAAGAAAAATACATCGCTGAATTAGATTATGTCACGTATTAATACACATGCTTTTCTTTTTCGAACCTAAATAGGTTGATATAAGACCACATCCCCCTCACACACACGCACACGTTCATTCCTCTTCTAAGGGGAGGTCATGTTTTAATCACTGATTCTACCTCTCCCCCTCTCTCTCTTTCTCCTTATATTCTCTCTCTTTTTCTCTATCTCCTATCCCCTTCCCTCTCTATCCCTATCTCTTCCCCTTAGTTGAGTTCTGTTTTCAGCCCACAAATGCCTTCAAAGTGCATGGTTATTGCTATTATTCTTATCTATGACATTTCTAGTGCCCTTTTAAAACCTAAAATGGCTATGAAGGTAATTTTAGACCCCAAAATGTGTGAAATTTAGCCAATTTGATCATACAAATGCAGCTCCAATTTCAGGAAAAATACGGTGACCATTAATTAATTATTTAATTGAAAATAACAATACATGGGCCGGCTGGTTGTGCGTAATATGACCAACACGAAAATGTCAACAAAAAATTGGCTGAAAAACGACTTAAAAGGCGCTATTTCGTTTTTTCAACGGCTTTTTCAAATTATCTAATATTTGTGGTGGTACATAAGTATTAGAAATCGTTATATTTATGGATATTTCAGCTGCCTCTGAACCGATTTTGATCAAACAAAGATGATTTCGTGATTTAAATCTTTCAAATCTGACACTCAGTTTTTCATTATCTCACAAAAGATTATTTTGTGTAGCACCCTCTGCAACAGAACTCAACTATCCCTTAAATGGTATGTTTAATAATCATTCACTCAAAATTTATATCATTTTCGTAACATTTCTTTTTATAGAAAAACAGATGTTTTGATTTTGGATTCATCTCAATGGTTTCTGATAAATCAGAGCTTTTCTTAAAAGTAGATAACCAAACGTATATTTTATTCAAAATCATAACTTTAGTTTGCTTCTAACATCTTGTATTGTTTCTTACTAACCTAGTCCGTTATCAAGTAGCGAGATGGTTGTCACATCCCCTGTTGTCGAGCTGACTACTTCAGCAATCACTGTAGCGTCGATGACGGGTACGTAGTTGATATGGACATATGCATAGACCTCTAACAGGGGAGCAGTGGTGTAGTATACTATCTGGTAGAAGTGGATAAAAGGTTAACAGATTAAACGTTAAACTTTGGCACAATCACAACCTTGTGCATGTAATATAATAGATTCTAGATGCCGCATGAATACATGATTATGTTGATATGGTACAACGGTTTACATAGATCACTAGTTCTAGATGTGACACTGTGATTTTTGCTTTTAACTCAAGAGAATATTGTACACTGCGAAAGAGTATAATGAGCAAAATGGCGGCTCCCTCTTCAATATGCATCTGGATGCCTGTGCAATTATATCCTATTATGTCTTATGGGAATGAAAAAAAAAACACAAACGGGATAGAGAGAAAGAGAGGGGGAGGAAAGAGAAAGAGAAGGGTATTTATAGGGAGGGATAATGGTAAACGAAGAGGGTAGGGAAAGAGAGGGGGAAAAGAGGGGGACAAGAGAGAGAAAGAGAGACAGAGACAGAGACAGAGACAGAGACAGAGAGAGAGAGAGAGCGGCACAAAGAACAGGAAACTGAATGAGGGAATGAGATGGAAAGAAGAAATGATTGGGAACAAGATTTGTAACGTACCGATGTCCCTAAGAAGCTATTTACAACTGGAGGGTAAACACCGTCAGAACGAGGTTTAGAAATCACGTCCACACTAACGGATTCCATGTGAGGGTTGCCGTCGTTATTGATTTCAATGCTCCATACACCTGCCTAAATTAGATTTGAACAAAGGTCACAAATTAAATTTAAACTTATTTTTATATTTAAAAAAAAAAGAAGAAAATCGGCATTGTACAGAATACGATAAATAATATTACGTTAGTGGATGAAAACAATAGGCCTTATCATCGGATAAGGATAGGATAGTGACGTTTTTCCTGTCTGAACTCGTACAAATATCATTTAATTTAGTCAATAATCATTCCCGAAAATTCTGGCCGCTCGTTGCTGCCAAGCTTTAATTTCAAACTGTTTTCAACTCAATGTTTTGTTCGCACTGAATTTTTTCCTTTTTTTACAGATTGAATTTAGTGTCTTCCAAGCTTTAATTTTAAAACGTTTTCCACCCAATTTTTTTTTCACATTGAATTTGTCCTATTTAAAAAAAAGATGAAAATTAGTGTTTGTTTCTTTTCAAATCCGATATGGTTTATCTTCATTAAAATTGTTTCAAGTTTAATCGAAATTTGTTTAAATACATGTACATTCGCGGCGCTCTTGAACATTTTGCCATTCAATGATTTAAAGTCATAAAACAAACGATACTCACAAGAGCACAAGAGACCAACCGCTATTTTTAACCGTAAGTCAGGAGCAGGCGCGTACACAGGGGGGGGGGGGTGTTTGGGGGGTTAACCCCCCCTTTGGTATTTTTATGTGTGTAAACCCCCCCCCCCCCCCCCTTTGGATTTTTTTTTTTTTAATTATTAAAAAAAAAAAAAAAAAAATCCCCCATGGCTGACCTAAAAAGGTGAACTTACCCCCCCCCCCCCGTGGAGCGAAATGTCAAATTTGCAAATTTCGAGACCTTTTTTTACCCCCCCCCCCCGCTTATTCAGAGGTCGGCTGAATCGTTGCGATTTTTGGGGGGACAAAAAAAAAAAGGGTCCTCTTACCCCCCCCCCCCCCCCCCCCCCTCCTCCCGCTTATTCAGCGGCTGGCTGAGTCGTTGCGAAATTTTCGGCCCGATTTATAAATGTTAACCCCCCCCCCCCCCCCCCTTGAAAAAATCCTGCGTACGCGCCTGGTCAGGAGAGGTATCATCATGAATTAACTAACAATTTAACTAAGTTACTATACCTCTGCATCTATGATGGTGACGGTAATAATTTTAGAGCTGATATCAGTCTCATATCTTGCATCAGTACTGTCTATAACGGTACCATCTGGTCCTCTGACTGTGACAGTGATGATGTCGTTGGCCGTCCATGTAATTGTTATGACAGTATCCAGTCCTAGAGAATCATCAATGACGATATCGGTAGTCTTGGTAGTGCCAGGGTCTAATGTGATCGTTGAACTCTGAACCTGCAAAAAGTGTAACGTGGATGGATGGTATACTAGTAAAAAAATTACAGGAATCTTATTTTTTAGCCCCATCAAGAGTCAATAAGTCATTCCTATTACATTAGAAAAAAACTCATATAAAAGATATCCATGTTTTTATGGCCCAAACAACGACATGTCGTCATGTATGCGGTATACCATTCCTAGTAATTACTGCATATATAAAGGTGGACAGAATGTTTATGCCCGTCACACACGCGGGTCATGTGCTAATAAGGCCCAGTCACACATAGGGGACGCATGGGGGACGCACGGCCAGCGCATTGAAAATTTTCAATTTTGGCGAGTGCGTTGTCGTTTGCTGGGTGTGCGTCATCCTTCGTTACTCGTTCGTCGAGTGCGCTGGACCAACGATGGACCAACGCCCTGCATTCGTCGTCATTCGCTGTGTGCGCCGTTGTGTGCGTCGGGATTTTTTGAGCATGCTCAAAAATCTCCGCGGAGCTCGACGCATGAATGTAAAAGCCAAAAGTACGCTAGGCATACGCGGAGCGCGCTAGAACAAAGCCAGACATACGCGGAGCACACGCTCTGTATACGCCCAGCGCGCTAGCAACACGATATGCATTCGGTGTCAGCTCGCTAGCTTCTCCCAAATCCTGAAAAAAGTCGGGCTCACGACTTTTTTTTCCGATTTTCAATGCGCTGACCGTGCGTCGTATATGTGTGACCGGGCCTTTATATAGGGCTGCGTCAACGTCTAGCGCGTTGCCTTTTAATGCAGCATGTAATATGTACAGAGTAGAAATTGAATGATGTAGAAGTAATACAAACGTTGCGTTTGATTGGCATAGGTAATAACGCAAACGAATGACGTATGGCTGCGTTAGCAGCTGGCGCTGTCTTAATTGAAGCGCCAAAAGAGCATACTATCGGGTAAATGCAAAACGAACAGAGCAATATTAAGTTGATAAGTTGAATTACTGGTGTACATGCCCCATACCCTTTAACCTTATCTGAATGACGCCTCAGGTACTTCAAGCAGCTACCTCTCTCTCTGTCTCTCTTTCTCTCTCTGCATACATTTTACGAATTATTCCGTGACATTATTATCTAATATTGAATTTAATTGAATTTAATCACTGATTCATCTGTGATAACATAAATGATTCTTCCATTGGTTTAAGAATAACAAAGGACAAGTCACAATTGAATTATACGTGACAACAAAATGTAGTTTAAAAAAAATAATAATATAGGCCTACATTTTGTAAACGAAATTTAAAAAACAGAAGAACATTCAAGTGAGGTTGTAAGGTTTAATCTGTTCTTATTCGAGCATTATACTGACCTGTATTGGTGCAGAAGTCGCAACACTCTGTGGACTTTGCGCTATGATTGACACAAAGGCGGATATGACGCATTGTGAGCTCCCTCCGTCAGCACACGTTGCCGATCTACCGCCTGTCATCTGGGCTAGCTCTTCCAACTGGGTGTCGGCTCCGTAAAAGGCGATTGAATGCACAGTAACACCTGAACTTTCGATGTCATCCAGAGTGTCAGCTACTAGAGTTATGTCTTCATAAATATTCTCCTGTCCGTCGCTGAGAAGAATGAGATACACACCTCGGGAATCCAATCCGTTGTATTGGGCAACCTTTGAAAATGCATTGAAAAGTATTCGTATGACCAAATATTGCAAATGATCTTTGCTTGTATTTAATTTCGATAAAGGGCTCTACTCCTTTTGTAATGAAGGATGGCTACGTCATGGACGACAACGAATGGAATAGGGTTATACAGGGTAACATTTTGGGTTATACAGGGTAACATGTTGGGTTATACAGGGTAACAGGTTGGGTTATACAGGGTAACAGGTTGGGTTATACAGGGTAACAGGTTGGGTTATACAGGGTAACAGGTTGGGTTATACAGGGTAACAGATTGGGTTATACAGGGTAACAGGTTGGGTTATACAGGGTAACAGGTTGGGTTATACAGGGTAACAGATTGGGTTACACAGGGTAACAGGTTGGGTTATACAGGGTAACAGGTTGGGTTATACAGGGTAACAGGTTGGGTTAAACAGGATAACAGGTTGGCCCCAAAGAGCACAACACCCGAGATTTAATTTTTCAACGACAGATCTCAGGTTTGCCACAATCGACTAATGAAATGCCCAATTTGAGACGTGCACAAATTTAGTCATCTCATCCGTCAACTTTTGCCATCTTCTTTTTCATGTTTTTTCTGCCCATATACAAATGATCTTATAAAAATGGTTAGATTGCCCTTAAAGTACATTATTTTGCTTCTAACATCTTGTACTGTTTCTTTCTAACCTAGTCCGTTTTCAAGAAGCATGGTGGTTGTCGGGAATAGTGATTTCCCTTCCAAAATATATCGATTACCTCCCCTTACTTTCATCAATTTCACACAAGTTATTCCATTACACATTTCCCTAAGGTATACATCACAATAGTACTATAGTTTCTTACCTCGATAGCTGTCAAAATGCCGCAGCCAATACACGTATTGTTTTCGGCAACCGTTGGAAGTAGAGACGCCAAGTTTTTCCTTGATATGACACTGCTGAGTTCAATCATGTTAGAATTCACTTTGGATACGGAATTGAACTCGACAATGGCCACGTAACTATTATTAGGTACTATACTCTGGATGAAGTTCTTGGCCCCTCTGATCATCTTGTTAAAACGGGGCCCCTATTTAGAAAGCAGAGGAACAGGCACCGTTGTGATACAGTAGAGGCAGCAAATGAATAGAACACTATCTACTCATAAATTGAGAGACAATGACGACGGTTTCAAGAGGAAGAACATGAATAATAAAGACACGATATTACAAGACAATTATAACTACAACTGATGGTATTACAATATTTACAACTGACAAATAGTTACTTGGAAACAATATAAAATAATTATGTAAATATGGACATAGCATCGTGTTTTGAAGTATTATAAGAGTAAGTTGGTAATATGATATGACCCTCTGTTACAAGTAGTTGCAAAAGCAAAATCTTTGAATATATTCATTGATTGCAATCAAACATAGTTTAAAAGTATAAATTTCATTTTATATATTGTTTCAACCAACTGATGAACTTAAAGATAAGGTTGAGTTCTGGTGTGAGTTCTGATGTGGAATCGATCAGAAAAAGTTGATCATGTACCTTATAAGTATTGGTGTGTACTGCAAGGTTCTGGAATCATCAAAATGATAAGAAATTTTGCCCAGTCTTAATAAAGTAACAATCATTGTACACAGAAAGATGTATGTGGGACTACACAAACATGTGGCATAAAATTCGGCCCTCATTTTTAAGCTATTAACTGTCATATTTAGAATATGGAAGCATTTGAAGAGTAATACTTTTCAGGGAATATTTTGTTTATCTATTGTTCTTCCAACAATGATAACGCTCACAAATAACGTTTGACCTTCTCCAGAACTCAACCAAGTCCACTTCACTGAAGAGTTGAGCTAATTGGATAGCAACAAAAATATCTCATAAAAAAAATGATGCTCGGACTTTTTTTTTTTTTTTTTTTTTTTTTTTAATGAGCAGAAAATAAGTAAAAGGGAACCAAAACCTTCATACTAAGTTACTTTTATTGTAAAGTTTAAGATATTTGAAAAATATCAGTGAAAATTTGAACAAAATCGGACAAGGAATAAAGAAGTTAGAGCTTTTTGAAATGACTAGTCATTAGAGGGCGGTATTCAATTTGATGACATCATCTGTGGACAACTCTCCATGCCTTTTGAAAATCAAATTTCATGTTTTTCCTTCTTTCTTGTGATTGAGATAATCTACTCCCCTGAAAGCAAGATATATAATGCAAAGTGATATTCTACTTCACATGTTATGAAGTCGGATCAAGAACACAAATAAATACGAAGAAAACGAAAAAATTGTGAAATGTTATGTACAAAATTGCTTCAATCGCCTACGTATTATCAAAGTGCCCAGTTTGTATGATTTCGGTTTCGTATATAGGGGGGGGGGGGGGGGCGACATTCAATTTTAAATGTCTGATTGCAGTCACATATGTAGTTAAGGGAAATACAAGACTTTCCGAAGTAGGCCTGGCCCTGCCCTGGCCTTTTTCTTACTGTAAACGGGATTTTAGAGCCATATTGGTTGGGATGGTTTGGCCAACCCGGTTCGAGTTGGGCACAATATGGCGAATACTAATTTGTTTGGTAAGCAAACATGTACGCCATGTTGTGATCAAGTGAGACTAATTTGGCCAAACTCTGCGTATAGATGGTTGTGAGGAGCACAATTGTTTTGTACCCATCGTTTCTTTCATACATGTATATATATATATATATATATATATATATATATATATATATATATATATATATAAATATATATATATATGCAAAATGACACTGGTCTAAAGAGATGTACACTTACATCCATGGAAAAACTGGTATCTAAAACAAGAACAATCCTCAGAGATCCGGCCGGCTGCACGACAATAAAGTTTGGTGATGTGTCGGTATCCTCTGGCAAGGAAGGACTGTTTCCATTCATGAAATCAGTCGATTTCCGCATCAGCTGCCAAACGCTTTGATAGTCGCACTTCTTATTCTGTAGGTTAGGAGCCATGTAATTATGATACCCCACATTTCCTGGATCGTCGTGGCAGAACATGTCAATCTGTGCATTCAGAAAAATTAAAAAATAAGTGGAACAATTTCATAATAAAACCCTCAAAAAGTATGAAAACTCAAGTTTGATTAATAATATCATATCAATACCATATTTGTTACGATTTTGCAGCCATAGAATGATCTCAAATTCACTGGTAATCATTGGTATTATTTGCGACTTTTTCCTTTTCAAAAGGTGAGTGACCTTGCCCCTTATTGTGATGTAAAGCAAATTCCATGTCATAAAAAAATCGTAACAACTAGAGTATCATTTTAAAAAGGAATAACAACATCTTCTAATGATACTCAACATAATGCTAGATATACATGTACCATACATGTACAAACGATGTGTTCGTACGAATCTCCCTGTTTTTCCATTGTCTTCCCGAATTTCCATTGTCTGAAAATCGTTCGTACGGCGTTCGTAGCAGTTCGTAATGGCATTTGTGACCGAGGCTATAACAAGAGAGATATTATCAATCAAACTTGGCTTTACAAAAGTTTTACAATGGGTTTAATATTATTGTCCATAATCAAAAAAAGTCATCCAGTTTACAGCTGGTTAGACGGCATTATGCAAATAATTTCTATGAACTTTGTAAAGGACAATCTTAGCATTTATCATGACGGCTATCCCTGGAAAATACCCAGACCATGACACTCATGGACAATGACCCATGGAATAGTAACCCCTAGACCGGTATCCCCTAGACAAAAAACCTGCACCCTGGACAATCAGCTCCCGGACAAGTACTTGAATAACAAAGTGCCAAGTGTAATAAATAAAACACTTTCGTAGTTTGAGAACATTGGAGTGACGATTATGTTCAGAGGGTCCCCCCTCTCCTATCTTCCCTAAACAGATTTCGACAAATTTCAAAAGAGTCGTGATTCTAGGACAATTACCCCCTGGGCAATCATCCCCCGGAAAATTACCCCCCCCCCGAGGACAACTACCCCTAAGGACAATTACCCCCCCCCCCGAGGACAACTATACCCACCAAGGACAATTACCCCCGAGGTCAGCTTAGAAAGGACATATTAGATCCCGTGCATGGACCCATATTCATTAAAAACTATAGCACATTATCTTCCTCATTAGTACACATTTCCCTTTGATGATAATTTAGGCAACGCCAGTGCGGTTGCTGATCTCAAAGAAGGATGTAAGTTTTAGGTATTTGTCCAGCGCTTCTTAAAATGCATAGAAATACATTTCACTAGAGCAGCGTTATTTTAACTTTTTGTTATTCACGGTATACTCTCTTAAGAATTGAAAAGTTTCTCCCAAATCCCAAAGTCTATTTATTTGCATGACTATGGCACTCGTCAAGTGCTATGTACACACGTATGGACACATATGAGAATAAAAAAGGAGAAGACATTTTCAAACTGGTAAAAAATTAGTTTGTAATCAACACACTAGAAACGATTTAAATAATAATAATAATAATTCGTCCTTATATAGCGCATTTCAGGACCGCAGGCCCTCTTATTGCACTTTACAGAGATATATTATTACCCCGGTCATCTGATTCATGCTTACTCACACACAAGGTATGCACATTCTCCGCTCCCTGGGGATCATTCCAGCAAGTCGCCATTTTACAAGCGCCACTTGCTAATCAAACCACATTAACTTTCGCATCCTTCCGGGTACCCATTTAACGCCTGGTCGGAGAGTGGCCAATGTAGATAAATGTCTGTATGCGGCACCTTGCCGCCGAATGTACATGAATAAAAGTGAGATATTCGGTCATGACCTTGATACACGAATATGAGGATATTCGGGCCTCGCGTTGCCCTTATTTATCATGTTTTGAAATGTAATTGAGCGTGGTAACAATGTAATCTCGAAATACAAGATATAATATATATTCGGGCGCCTTGCTGTCAAAATATCGTCAGTGAGCGAGGAAGAAAGACACTATATTATCTCTTAACAATTATTTTCTCATGTAATGTAAATGTAACTAACATTCTCTTGCGGCACCCTGGTTGCAAAAACTGAGCTGGAGTTACAAAATCAAATGAGATGAATTACCAGAGAGCGGATATTTATTTTCTTTTTACATGGCACCGTACATATAACTTGAAGGCAATTTCTATTTCAAAATAATTTACCGTACTAGAAAAAATATTATACTTCAGTATGACAACATAAATATAATATAGATAACGTGAAGAAAACCTTAACCTCAATTTAATTGTTGGTGAGAGAAATAGAGAAATACATCTCATAAAGAGGAAGAAAAACAAAACAATCCCGATGGCGTTTTAAGATGAATATGGGCACTGAGGAGAATTGAAATGGGCACTTTTCGAAGGAAAAGGGTCACCCATGAGATTTTAATAGTATAAGTATAGTATAAGTATGATAATTTATTGTCCTTTGCAGGAAATTTGATTTCCACTGGTTACAGAGTGTTACAATACAGACATATAAATGAAATATGACAGGACAGTGATAAACATACAATGAATGAGATAATATATGAGTAAGCCAAGGTATATATGGTGGTTAAAGAGGTAATATCAGATTCCATTTTACAAAATATGAAGCTAAATTATTTAATATCAATGATTGTTCCATATGAAATCTTTAAATGATAATAAATACATAAATTATTATTTGTATTATTTGTATTATTATTATTATAATTATTATTATTTTTATCGATTACCGTTTTGAGTAGTATAATTTTTTCCGCCATCGTTATTATTGTTTAGTTTATTGATGACACATAGATTGTAAAGTTACTGGCTCAATCGGTAATTGATAGTTGGATGCAATATTCATGACAAATTATGTTTGAAATTTATATTATATTACATTTATATTGATACATTGACATGGTAGGTTCATAGTAATTAAACACGTTTTGCTTTGGAATTGAAAAGATGAATGGAGTCGGGGATATAAGATCTTCGGAAACGTGCACGTTGGGTTCGTGGTGTGCACAGGCGTATTCCAGATCTGTTATAATTGAAATGCTCATTCAATGGGTACGAGGGGTCATGCATTGTTTTACTTTGGAGAGGGCATTTTTCCGATACAAATCTTCTATGGATGTTAGATCGGCTCCTGTGATGTAGAGACATCTATCATAGGTGTCAGAAGTGGCATTTATGACAAGGGTTAAGTGGCCCTGGTTAAAAAATAAAAATAAATGTGTAATAGTAATTTTGTGTTTTCTATTACTGATCACCGCAGATGTATTGAAATAACACGATATCAAGTGCAATTTCGATCCCCTATTTGTACATCCTATAGAAATCATGTTCGGTCTACGTAATACGTCATTGTCATGTCCGCAGATTATTGGTGACGCACAATGCCACAGAAATTTCGTTGGGTTGATTTTTCAAAAGAATTTGTAATCGTTTTCAATGTAAATACTTTTGATGTACATAGTCAGGCGCGTACGCAGAGGGGGGGGGGGGTCGAACCCCCTCAATTTTTTTTAATAAAAAAAAAAAAATTGTGGTAATGGGTGACCAAAAAAAGTTGAACTTACCCCCCCCCCCTCTTCCAACAAATCAAAATGTCGATCGGCCAAATTTCGGGAAGAAAAAAAATGTGCTCTCCCCCCTTTCCCCTCCCCCACGCTTGGCTGAGTCGTTGCGAAATTTTCGGCGCGATTTACAAATTTGAAAACCCGCCCTTCGAAAAAAAATCCTGCGTACGCGCCTGTACATACTACTAAACAGGCTCTTCTGGATAAATATAAGCCACACTGAAATGAAATGATATACATGCAGGCGCGTACATAGGGGGGGGGGGGGGTTTGGGTTGGGGGTTACCCCCCCCCCCCTTTGGTATTTTTCTGTGTGTAAACCCCCCTAAACCCCCTAACCCCCCCCCCCTTGGATTTTTTATTCTTATTCAGCGGCTGGCTGAGTCGTTGCGAAATTTTCGGCCCGATTTATAAATGTTAAACCCCCCCCTTTGAAAAAGATCCTGCGTACGCGCCTGTATACATGTATATAGACACTTTATAGAAGTAAAATAACAGAGTAAAGCGTGAGGTGTATTGTCGTTTTAATCCAGGTACATCGTGTCAAATTTAGTGATAAATTAATTGTGCAACACACAAGTACACTCGCATTAAAGATAAAGTTGAATTCTGGTCATGCAATTGCATTGTGAAAGAAACGATCAGAAAAGGTTGAATATCTAGCATATAAGTATTGTTGTGTACTGCAAGGGTCTGGAATCATCAAAATGATAAGAAATTTGGCCCAGTCTCGGTAAAGTTACAAGCACTGTACACAGAAAGATGTATATGTACTACACAAACATGTGGCATAAAAACCCGTCCCGATTTGTATGCTGTTACATGCCATATTTAAAATATTAAGGCATTTGAAGAGCCATGCTTTTCATGGAACATTTTTTATCTGATGTTTTTCCACACTGGCATGATAACAATGATAATGCTCACAAATTATTTTTCACCTCTATCCAGAACTCAAACTTCTTTTGAAGCTTAGTCTCGATACCATAATTTGGTAGTCGGCCATTCAAAGAATGTATTCCTATACCGATACCCATTTACCTATGCTGAGACAAGTGTTTAATTTAAATAAATGTAGGGATTTGATTCCCGTACTTCTGCTGCAATTAGTGATCTACAATCCTATAATAACGATAAATAAAAATATAATTCTTCAACGTTTTTTTTGCGAGTTTTCGGGCTCAGATTTGGTTTTAGATTTAGTAATAAAAAATCAAATGTACTAAGGGTAATGATCTCATCTAAATAAAGGTTGACCTTAAGGTTCATTCATCCTCTCAGAGATTCCTTATTTATGCAATGCGAATATTTGCCATTATAACTTATTTTGAACTTCCTTTTTCTAAAATCAGTCAACCAACCATATATCTTTGAACATAACTCCAGACGGGGAAGCCCCTCAATTTTTCAGATTTCATCATTCATACCTCTTTAGAATATAATAATAATACAGATCGGTTCTTGTATAGCGCTCATGTTTGTCAGACTTGAAAATCATGGTGCTTTACAATATGCCTATTGATTAATTCTATGGTTTGGCACGTGACTTTAGCATCAATTTGCACAGAGAGAGACAGAGACTGAGAAAATAAAATCAAATGACAATAGAAATGCATGCCCATGCATGCCCATGTATGCCCATGCATGGGCATAAATAAAATATCCTAACGAAACAGTTCATTCATGATGTTTCTTTTATACGCATTAAAGGTGAAATTCAAAGAAAATCACAAATATGTTAACTAATGTATTATTAGAAACTGGTAAGCTAACAGATGGCCATCGTACAAGTTTTAGGTCAACTACATATCGGGTGATTTATAAAAATATAAATACAACCACCTACAAAGCAGCTGGGATATACGAGAGATTCGCCGGGAAAATACCGATGTTTTAATGACGTCCCTATATGGACCAAAATACTGCCCAAGCAGACGACATCCCATAAAGAATGAACATAATTGCAAAGCTATTGTTTGTCAAATTATAATGAGTTTAGTGTATATAAATGTGATGGCATGTCAAACCTTTCAAAAGGGGATATGACCCGATTCTGATAACTAAAATCTTTTGCTTGTAAATAAACAGGATAGGGATTAATTCACAATCAAAGAAACCAGACAAATTGAAAAACCACCGGAATGATATTAAGGACGGCATTCGTTCCTTCTTGAAACGCCGAACACACCGCGGTGTGTGCAGCTTAATATACAATGGCGTCTTATTTTGTTTACAAGCGACAGATTCCTTTATTTTTGTATCGCTGCATTTGTCATCAAAATATAACCCTGCGTGGGGTTTAGAGTGAGGCAATAGATTATACATTTAGCTTGACGGTAGTGAAGTAAGAGAAAGAACTCAAAAGAAGATGAAAAAACAGGCACTGAAAATGTGTGAGATGTCATGGGACATCGTCTGCTTGTGCAAATCATGTCCATACTGTGATCTCACACATCTCAGCAGTGTTTGGAGAGCTCTTCAGGTGATATGCCGGGGCTGCATTCAAGCGTTTTGTAATGTATAGTAATCATTACTTCGAATGCATCATTTGATGTTATTGGTTTAAATGAAACATTTTGCGACTCCATGATTGATGATTCTGAATTGTATATAGATGATTATATTTTATTGCGTAGAGACCGTACGAGACATGGTGGTGGTGTGGCTGTATATATATCCAAGAGGTTCAATTATAAAAGAAGGGATGATTTGATTTCTTCTACTTTAGAATGCCTTTGGTTTGAATTGCATTATCCAAATAAGTCTCCCATCCTGGTTGGAGAGTTTTACAGACCTCCAAATTCTCACGTTGATTTCTTTGAAGAATTAGACGGAAACTTGGACTCTGCTCTCTCGGAAGATATGAGCTGTATTATTTTAGGTGATTTCAATTGTGATTGTATGCCACACCAACTTGATCTGAATGCTGAAAAGTTAATGTTTTATACAAATATGTACGGGTTAAGTCAGCTAATTGATACTGCCACAAGAGTTACAAATACCTCTTCTACTTTAATTGATTTGATATTTGTATCAGACAAGGAACTTTACAATGAATGGGGAATATTTGAAACTAGCATAAGTGATCATTATTTGGTGTATACGGTTCGCGATTTTAGTGCAAAGATCCATAACAAATCCGAATACGCAGAATTTCGCTCGTTTAAAAATCTTGACGAGGAGAAATTTTACAGTGAATTGAGAAGTACTCCTTGGCAGGTCATAAAAGATATAGATAATGTTGATGTTGCGTGGGATATGTGGTTGACTCTATTCAATAATATAATCAACAAGCACATACCAGTATGTAAAAAGCGGATAAGAAAAAAGGCATGTCCATGGATATCTGACGAGATTGTTAAGCTTATGACGGAACGTGATAAAGTTCTCAAAGCTGCTAAAGCTAACAAAAGTGATGATCTTTGGGACACCTACAAATATCTAAAGAATACAGTTATTCATCTCATGAGGAAAAGAAAAAGAGAATATAATGCAGACCAGATCTCGCAAAATCATAACAATAGTAAGCAAATGTGGAGATGTTTGAGAAACCTTGTGCCTAAGTCATTACCTATATCTCCCAATAGCATAAATGTTGATGGTGCTAATGTGTCAGACAATGCAAATATTGCTGAAGCTTTTAATGACTTTTTCATTTCTAATGCTACTAAGATTACAAAGGACCTGCGAAGGAATAAGTCTCAACTGAGAGTAGACGAGGACAATAATATTGGTCCAACTCATTCGCAATTTAATTTGAATTTGATTACTGAGGATTTTGTATTGAAACAGATTGATAATCTGAGTATAGATAAAGCAACTGGTGAAGATCACATCAGCTGTAAACTTTTAAAGATGACGAAGAATGTTATCGCAGAGTCTCTTTGTGATATCATTAACAAATCCCTGTCTACAGGAGTTGTTCCACGTGAATGGAAAAAGGCTCGGGTAGTACCAATATTCAAATCTGGAGATATTTCTTCTTTGAATAATTACCGTCCCATTTCGATATTACCTATCGTGAGTAAAATTATAGAAAGGGCCGTCCACCAACAACTCAGTGAATTCTTGGACGTGAATAAATTATTACACCCTAATCAGTCTGGTTTTAGACCTAAACATTCAACAGCTACTGCCCTTGCAAAACTTGTAAATCAATGGTCGTTGAATATTGATAACAAAGAAATTTCTGGAGTTGCCTTCATAGATCTTCGTAAGGCTTTTGATACTGTTGACCATGAGCTACTTCTACATAAACTAGCTTGTATAGGTTGTAGTAATAGGACTATTTATTGGTTCAAATCATATTTAGGGGATCGACAACAAGTGACCCAATTCAAAGGAGCCAAGTCGCATCCATCAACCATCAAATTAGGTGTGCCACAAGGTTCAATTCTTGGTCCCCTTTTATTTTCAATATATGTTAATAGTCTACCTGAATGTACTCCTGAAGGTATCATAGATATGTATGCTGACGATACGACACTTACCGTCAGTGCAAATGATGCAACTGTTGTGGAAGAAAAATTAACTGTTGCGTTAAACAGAGTCATGGCATGGATTAAGGAAAATCGTCTTGTTCTTAACACTGAAAAAACTTGTGTCATGTTAATAGGCTCTCCTGCTAATCTCAAGAAAATTGAATCTTTCACCATTTCATTAAACGGCAATTTGATCAAAAGAGTTCAATTCACCAAATGCCTAGGACTTTTGATAGATGAAGAATTGAAATGGTCTAAACAAATCGAAAACGTAAGTAAACTTACCCAGAAAAACATTAGCATGATAAAGAGAGCAAAGAGTTTTTTGCCTCAAAAATCCTTAAAGTTACTTTATAACAGTCTAGTGTTGCCACGATTAGATTACTGCTCTGTTGTATGGTCGAACCGATTTCATTCTCATACAACTAAGCTGCAAAAAATTCAAAAGAGGGCCGCAAGAATAATATTGAACAAGACATATGACACACCGTCGGCTGATTTGTTCACAAGTCTTAAATGGATGACACTAGACAAGCGGTTTGAGTTAAGTCGCGTTATGATGATATATAAATGCGTTCATAACTTAGCACCCTCTTACCTTCAGGTAGGCTTAATCAATCCTAATGATGTACATGAGCATCATACAAGGCAAATAGACAGTGGATGTTTACGTGTGCCTAGATTTCACACTGATTGTTATAAGTGTAGCCCAATTGTTTCTTCCATATTTGAATGGAATAAGCTAGATAATTCGTTGAGAACGGCTTCCTCTGTCAATTCATTTAAGAGATTGTTTAAACAAAGTTGTAATTTGTGAATGGCTCAGCCGTACATACACTACGTGCATGTTCTGTAATATTTACATGTCTTATTCACATAATTGCGACTTAATTAATATTTTCCTATTGACATTACTGCTTACTAGGTTAATGATATATGTTAATTTTGCAAACGAGTATTATTTTTGTAACTGTTCTGTATAAATGTTATAAACGATGTAAATATGTTCATTCAGGGCCCCATGGAAGACCACTACTTGCTGGTGAATGGGCTACCCTGTCAAAAGATCAGAAATAAATAAATAAAATAAATAAATGTTTCCAGGCATTAAATTGTGATAACCTTGTCGAATCAAAGTTTCAACTTTGCAATAATGAAATAAAAGTTAGTTTTTAAAATCAATGAATATCTACTTTAAGTCTTACCGAGTGGATGTTGGAAGCAAACATTAACGATGCCCTGGCAGTTTGCCCACTGGCATGGGGCACGAATCTGCAAGAGTCGGGTAAATACCCAGAAGGATCTTGCCGACATTGCCTTTCATTTTCATCAAGGAGATCTCCTAGAACTTTCGAAGAGCATCGTGTTCCTTCGAAGACGCCACCTGTTACGGTGTTCGAGTTTAATTGGTAGTAAGGTTCAGCACCGGTCCCTGGCACGTAATCCTCGTCAAACACGCCCCAACGGAGTTTGGCAAACTGACGGACAATCACTTTACCTTTATCGAACAAATAAAAATCATAAAGTTATATAGTCATAAGGTATATGTTATGAAATTATGCATGGAAATGAATGCTGAGAAATAGTTGCTTAGAATTGTATTTAATGCATATTTCCTGTATTCCACCAATTAAGGGCTAACGAAATGTGAAGATATTCCAAAACGTACAATTTAATAGTTTTAGGCCTCACCTTTTGAACGATTTACAAGAACATTATTTTTATAGTCAAAACAATATAGTTATATTGAAATTGATTGTATTCTTGAAAGTGACTGCATGGCAATATCCTCATTTTCTGCAAAGTAGAGGATCATTTGATAACGATTTTCGGTACATATTCTATTCTAAAAATATAACTGGGTCTGTTAAAGAGTTAGAAGTTTATGATTATGTGGTTTCTACCTTTTTTATACATTTTTATCAAACATTTTCAGGTTAACATTTGACGTTCGGGATTGTAATAATAATAATAATAATAATACATATGATTTATAAGGCGCCAAATCCACTTGACAATCAAATGCTCAAGGCGCAGCTTGTGCAAAATTCCATCATCTCATACCCCTGAACAATTTGAAGGTTGGTGGACTACATTGTAATTTACTAATATTACATAGTGCCTCTCCTCCTCCCCCCCCCCCCCCCCCCCGTCGACCAGATTGTGGGGGCCCTTCGCCTATTCGTTTCTGTCCCTATTACATATGTGTTTGTGCCTATATATAATGAAAGGGAGAAGAAACTAAGTATGTGTCAAACTTGAAGAACAACATTTCGGTGGAACAGTTTGTCTTACCAGAATCTCCAAATTGATTTTCGCGTAAAGCTTGGTCGACGAGGAAAGTCTTGGATAAATGCATGAATCTTCCTTGTTGTCCACATTTGAATGGTTTATCGACAAACGGACGATGATTAGACTGTTGATCAGTAACGAGAACGTTAGCATTCTCATAGGCTTCACGTTGGGCAACTTGATACTCAGAGTTTCTGGACCAAGTTGGCGGGACTAGGATCGTGATAGTCCCAAGGTAGACCCGCAGATTGGTAGCGTTGAAAAGGATAGAAGATCCGGCCCTGAAGATATCCTGTGTTCATAAGACAAAACATCAGTACATTCTGGTTTATCTCGTTATCAAAATATAAAACAACTAGGTTACCATTTAAAATAGTAAGCCATCATTTTGACCACACCCTTAAAACCGAATGAGGTTTATCTCAACGTGTGATCAGTTTGGGTTATAGAATTTATAGAAATAATATTATATTTTGCACTTTATCTTTCAAATTCATTCCGTCAAGCTCGTGTGCCAAGGTTCATTCAAATTCATCGGTAATTGCTGAAAGGTAAACTCGGGCATTCAATTGGCGAATGGGCAGTCGATGTCTTAAAATGTTCATTCGAATTAAGATGAATGCTGTTAATATTTGCCCTTACCTGTTTTCTTTTAATCCGCTGAAAATGCAATGATTTAGCTTTATTTTTGTTCAATTGTCGATATCGGACGCACTTTTCTCATAGAGGGTTATTTGAAAGCTGCACTCCTAAAAATATTGGGCAAAAAATTGCCCAATTTTTACCCAACTTTAGGGAGATTATGTGTCCAACCAACCGTTGGGTAAATTAAAGATTTTGCATAACTTTACCCAGTGTTGGATAAAAAGAAAATACCCAACTTTTAACCAACAAAAATTTACCCAATCATAAATTCACCCAATTCTCACCATAATGTGTAGCATATATTTCAGACAATAGTTGGGCAATTAAGTTGGATAAAATATTATATGCAAAAGGACATTAGTGCCGCGGCGGGACTCGAACGCGGACCTTGTAATCTACGGTCGTGTGACATATCCACTCGACCACAACACCTCTATTATAAGAATACAATCCTATCGTTGTACAACAATGTTGTCTGACTTACGTTTGCCCAGTTACATCTGCCCAATTTATATTGATCATGTCATTTAATAAATACGCTGTCGCTCATAAAGTTGGAATATTTTGGTTTTACCCAAATTTATGGAATTATTTTAAAAATTATTTAAAAATAATAGATCTAAATAATAGTATACATTATCAGGTTTTATTGAATAATAATTAGACAATGTCAGTTTTGCGTGACTGCTAAAGCATGTGTATGCTATTATGCTTATCAACTAGGGTACCTACGCCCTTAAGTCATAAATGACTGTAATGAGGATTAATGCCCCACAAAAGGGCACTAATATAGCACATCGACACGGTTTTGATCCTGGGGCCTCACAATATTGAAGCCATTGCTTTGACACTGAACCATGACTGTACGCAGCGGGGGCTAGGGTAGGGGCAGTTTCCATAAATAAAACAAATAAAAAAGAAAATGCAATAAATTTTCAATAATTTATTGCATTTTACCCCGGTTCCTTACATTACAAAATCCTCTGTGTGACCATGCCTTGAGCCATAATGCATGGCCATCCAGCGGATTTCTTTATGTTGGGGACCGGGGTAAAATGCAATAAATTATTGAAAATTTATTGCATTTTCTGTTTTATATTTTATTTATGGAAACTGCCCCCTACCCTAGCCCCAACTGCGTACAGTCATGGTTCAGTGACAAAGCAATGGCCTCGTAACTGTGAGGCTCCAAGATCAAAACCGTGTCGATGTGCTATATTAGTGCCCTTTTATGGGGCATTAATCATCATTACTGTCATTTATGACTTAAGAGCGTAGGTCCCCTAGTTGATAAGCATAATAGCATACACATGCTTTAGCAGTCACGCAAAACACACATTGGGAAATTATTATTTAATAAAATCTGAGAATGTATACTATTATCTAAATCTATTATTTTTAAATAATTTTTAAAATAATTCCATAAATTTGGGTAAAACCAAAATATTCCAACTTTATGAGCGACAGTGTACATGTAGTTAATGGTTGGAAAACCCCAAATGTTGGACAAAAATGGCCCAACCCTAATTTGCTCAATAACATTTCCCAATTATCTTATCGGTAACTACAAGGTTGGTAGGAAATAGCCCAATTGTTGGACGACATTTGTCCAACATCGATTTGCCAAGTAACACCTACCTAGCCTATTTTTTACCTTTCATGAGGTAACTTCATATAGTAAAATGGTTTGGAAAAAAAAGCCCATTTTATCGGACAAAATTTGCCCAACTTCGATTTACCCAGTAACATCTGCCCAACTTTTTTAACAGTGTGTGTAAATACATGGATATGCAAGGTGCCTCTGTTTTCTTTATTTCTCAGAACTATCGTTAGATGATGCTTCACCCCCCCCCCCCCCAAATAAACAAAAACAAAAACAAACAAATACCGAAAACAAAGAAACAAAGAAACCTAGAAAAGGTGACCTTACCCCCCCCCCCCCCCCCCACGGAACAAAATGTCGATCGGTCAAATTTTGGCACGTACTTTTGTCAGTGTGACTTGGGTACTATATTACTCTTTTCATGAAGTTATTGTGACAATACGGTTTGTTCTTGAAAACGTATATAGCAACCACCAAATAACTTTGAAATCTGTTATTTTCGATTGGTTTCTACTCCGATTAACTGAATAAATGAATAGGGATGGATTTAGGGAGAGGATTTGGTTGATATATCATCGTAACAGTAGGATGTATAACCCCCACCCCCACCCCCGCAGACCTACCCTCTTGACACCCTAAGAAAAAGATTTCTTACCTTTATATTTTGTATGATACTTGAATCTTCTTCGACATCTTTGCTTATAGCGATGAGTATGTTGTTATAAGCTCCATTCTCTAGCTCGATTGGATTACGATCCTGTTGGGCCTTGCAGATCTTGGTTCCCATCAGGCCGACTGAGAAAAAAAGCAGCAAACTGAGGCGTTCGACCAGCATAGCTTAGCAGTCTTCTTACAAAGTTTACCGTCAAAAGCAGAAGTAATCTGATTTACACACAACAATTTAATCACTGTGAGCAATTAATATGGCGATCATTTCTCTATTTTAATCTACAATATCTCAGATGATGATATTTCTTTCGCAGGTCAACACGGAGTATAAGACAAGGTATGTCAAGTTGAATGTTTATAAATTTGCGACAGATATATCTTTGTTAACTCATAGCCTGCCATTAGGCTGCATGCACGCTATTGTTATAGTGCCTTGTGCTCGCTAGCAAGCTACTGCTCCTCTGCTTCTTGCATGATTGCACGCAGATGTAATAGCAGTTATTGTTCATGCCCATTGGACTGTGCCTAGTGCTTCGCACGCGCTATTGACAGTACCATCGCGTTAATCCAATTATCTCGTTATAAATTTGGCACTCGGGGGATTTGTGGCCTGGCACTATAGGGATTAGCCCTGTGGCATGATAAAAGTTAATGCTCTGCGGACCTAACAGTGAACGTGTCCTTATCATCGAAACGGTTTTAATTAATGAGGATAAGTTCCCCCTTAGTTCTTCGTGTGTCGCAATAGCTGATCATTACTTTTGCGTGATCGACACAATAGAAGTTGTAGTCACCCCTCACTACTTCCGTTGTAAGTGTAGGCTGGCACTTAAGCAGTACAGCTTTGTGAATGATTGTTTAAAGGCGCATTTTCAGGTTGGGTAATCACGACATTTCTCCTTTCATATTTCATTTTCTGACTTTTGGTGACGTTTTTAACGTGTACGGTTTATGCATTTCACCTATGAAAATTTTTATTTTTGGCATCCCTTTTGTTCTCCTCCTCTCTTTCTCTCTCTTTCTCTCTTTCTATCTCTCTCTTTCTTTTTCTCTCTCTCTCTCTTTCTCTCTCTCTCTCCTTCTCTAAAGACTTTTAAATGACATTTCTGACATTGTGCAATGAGTAAATTGAGAGTAAACGTTTCTTCTTCCTATTATTTTCTTCTTCTTCTCCTCCTCGATCCTTCTCCTTCCTCTTCTTCTCCTTCTTCATCTTCTCCTTCTTCTTCCCCTGCTCCATCTTCTTCATTTCTCCTCCTTATTCTTGTTCTCTCCATCTTCTTCTTCTTCTTGTTCTCATTCTTCTTCTTTTCCTCTTTAAAAAAAAAAGTAACTAATTTAACAGTCACTATCGGTACCATTGGCCTTAGCCCTCTGTGACGCTCATGTAAATAATGTGTAGGCCTGTAATCTTGTGTTATCTAGTATTCGTATAATTACTCTAATCAATTGATAAGAGTACACCAATTTAAGTGTGAGTGTTTTAATTTTTTACTGTTCCCCCGACAAAAAAAAATCGGAAAAACAAACAAACAAGCAAAGAACAAGCAAAGAACAACCGAACCTAAAACAAACCTATTTGTTCCGATATTAAAGATAAACTTGGGTTCTGCAATGCGATTGTATTGTGAAAGAAAAGGTGTGGAATGGATCAGAATAGTTGATCATATAGCATGTAAGTAATGGTGTGTAATGCAAGGTTCTGGAGTCATCAAAATCATCATAAATTTGGCTGAGTCTTGGTAAAGTAACAATCACTTACACAGAAATTGGACAACACACATGGTGTCGGGGCTAGTACTACCCTGATTTCCTTATCTTTCCATGCTCATTACTCAGCCAGTATACATTTTCTTCCAAAATTGTTTGGCACATGACATTTATTTGTAATCTTGAACATTCCGTGTAAGTTTCGTTAGATTCTGTGAGAATTAATTTTCTTTCTTTACCAGAACTCAAGTTTATCTTTAATGACAGTAACTTTAAACCTTGGTGACCTACATCATATAGAAACAGGATTTTTTTTCTGGTAAAAAATGGCTTACATCGTACGTGATGGAATCCTACAGAAATGTTTGAGTTAATAGTGATAAACAGATTTTTGAACGAAAAGAATGGAGGAAATTTTGACGCAGAACAAAAGTAAAGGGGACCTTTTTTAATGCAATTGTTAGGGGTTGCTTTCATCAATATTTCCCTCCACATTAAACACTGTTCGAGAAGTGAAAAACACAACAGAAAATTGTATTCTGATAGGTTCATATCTTGCCTAGGAAGTCCTCCCTGATATTAAAGGGGAAGTCCAACCTGAAATTAAGTTAGTTTTAATAGGAGTAGAAAAATGAGAGAAACAAGTCAGTGAAAGTTTGAGCAAATTCCGATTAAAAATAAGGAAGTTAGGATTTTTGAAGTTGTGATCAATCAAACACAAATTGGCAACTCTATGACGTATCATGCGAGCTCAACTTCCATTTGCTCAGTACTAAAAAAATCTAAAATTTTCATTTTCCCTCAAGAAAAATTTCAACCATACATGCACCCTAAATATAATAATTGCAAATATGTTTCTATACTCCCCCTGCAAGGAACAAATATATATTCCGTCATCAATAACGAAGAAAACATGATTTTATGGAATATTATGCACAAAGCAAATGAAGGAGAGCTCGTATGATAAGTCACAGAGTTGCCAATTTGTATTTGATTGATCACAACTTCAATAATTCATAACTTTCTTATTTTCATTCAGAATTTGCTCAAACTTTCACTCACCTGATTTTCTTATTATTCTGCCTCTATCGAAACAAACTTATTTTGGGGGTGGACTTTCCCTTTAAGTTGGTTTTGATAGAAGCAGAACATTGAGAGGAGCAGGGCAACTCTTTAACGTATCGTGCGAGCTCCCCTCCCATTTGCTTTGTACTATAAACAAACCTGAAACTTCTATTTTTCCCTATAAAAAATGTCCAATCATATATGCACCCTAAATATAATCATCACAAATTTGTTTTATACGAGCTCTGTATGACGCAATTCTATTTCTTCATCAATAACTTTAAGAAAATGAAAGTTTATTAAATTTTCTCTACAGATCATATTGGAGAAGAGCTCGCATGATGCGTCACAGTGTTGTCAATTTGTGTTTCACAGATGATAACTTCACAAATTCTATCCTATTTTTCGATCGTATATTCCTCAAACTTTCAATAATATGTTTCTCTCATTTTCTGTTTTTATCATGGTGTACTTCCCCTTCAA
Organism: Strongylocentrotus purpuratus; assembly: GCF_000002235.5. Taxonomy (NCBI): domain Eukaryota; kingdom Metazoa; phylum Echinodermata; class Echinoidea; order Camarodonta; family Strongylocentrotidae; genus Strongylocentrotus; species Strongylocentrotus purpuratus. The sequence continues at coordinate 2,842,063 of NW_022145595.1, read as the reverse complement.
TGTATTCCACACTCATCCATTAAAAGATTATTGAACTTTTGAGAATACTATGTCAACAAACAGCTGGATGAGGAAGTAGGAAATATATTCGATTATAGTATTATGAGAAGAGCAATTCTAAATCAAATACACATGTATTGGAATCGAAAACCTAGTTAGGAAGAACACAACATCTTCTTCAGAGAGCATGCGTCCAAACATTTACAGAAAAAAAAGTTGTTTATGGATAGGATAGGATAGGAGGGGGGGGGGGGGGGGGGTAAGAGGACATATTCATTTATTTTTTGCCCCAAAATTTGAAAAATTGACCGATCGTTTCGTTGGGGGGGGGATAAGGTCTGGTTTTGGGGGTCACCCATTAATTACCATTTTATTTATTTTTTATTTTGTTGTATTAACACAAAAAAACGCAAAGGGGGGGGGGGGATTTCCTCCTAAACACACACATAAAAAAGTCAAGGGGGGGGTACAATCCCCACCCCCCCCCAAGCCTGCTAGCAGGATGGCTTGGATGACCCTTAACCGTCTCACTGGCCGCAACTCCCGTCCGAAGCACTGCCCTGTCACATCAAACTCCATTGCCCAGCAGCTGCTTGCCAATGACAACTTCAAGAATGCAGACAAAGGCATACCCGGACTGTAAAACAGGAAACTTCAAGACTCTGGAATACTCTAGGCGTTTCCTCTCCAAACCCTTCGCATCTGCTGAGCTCACATTTGGCGCCAAGAACCTAGACTGGTTCCGTGAATTTTACTCGACCTGCCTCACTAGGCTGCATATCCCGAATATCTGGAGGATATCTACCGTTGTTGCCCTTCTAAAACCAAACAAGCCTGCAGATAATCCTAAGAGCTACATGCCAATTTCACTCCTGTGCGCGCCATTCAAAATTCTCGGAAGGCCCCTTTTGGCCCGACTCAACCCGGTGGTTGAGCCGGTTTCCGTCGTGGTCGGTGTACTGTCCATCAGATTGCCAAGCTGACTAATGATATAAAAGAGAGCTTTGAAAAATGCAACAAATCAGATGCTGCGTTCTAGTGGACCTCACTGCGGCAATAACAGGACACCCCTACCAAGAACCCTCACCCAACATATCTTGGAGTGAAACTGGACAGACAGCTGACCTACAAACAGCACCTCGAAGCCCTACGTGCGAAAGTCTCAGCACGAAACAACTTGTTGCGCCGTTTGGATAATACATCATGGGGTGCATCAACATCCACCCTTCACACAGGAGCACTAGCCCTGGTTTTCAGCGGTGTTGAATATATTTCCCCAGACTGTGCACTTAATGACACCGTGCGGCTCATCACTGGATGTCTACGGCCTACACCCACATATCTCCTCCCATTCATTGTAGGAATTGCACCACCAAGACTACGCCGAAAGAATCTGACAGACAAGCTGACAAACAAATCCCTTGCTGATGACGATCACCCCTTCATAGTGGCGTAATGAGCAAAAACGTTTGGGGGGGGGGGGGGGGGGGGCTGACCAAAAAAATCCGCAGCACCCCACTCTAACATGCAGGCCCCGCTGAATGTTTCGCAAAGTGGGGTATAGGGGCAAAGCTCCGGCGGGGGTCAAGGGGCGGAGCCCCCGAAGCTCAAGGGGTATGGGCATCAGTGGCGGATCCAGGAATTTCTTACCGGGGGGGGGGACCAAATGGCATGGGGTTAAATATATGTAAAACGATGAAGCGACAGAACGAGGCTTTAGCGGCGAGAGAGCGGAGCGACCAAGCGGGGGTTGGTTTGGGAGTGGGTTCTGGCCCCCTCCCAGAGTAAGAAGCATTTGCAATTTTAGAACCAAATTAGATGCATTTTTAGGCACTTCCTGGAGTGATATGACGTAAAGTTGCTTTCTCCTATCCCTTCCAAGAGTAGGGATCTTTTGCAATTTGAGAACCACATTTGGCGCATTAATGTCCACCGGCACTTCCTGGGAAAAAACGAGGCCTTCTTATTGGTTAGAAGTTAGAGAAAAGTGATCTGTCACATCTTGAGACGTTGTATATGCTTTGATGCCGCACAATGCACAAAGACGGTGGTCCGGTACTTCATCAGTAGTACTTGCAAAAAAATTCTCGAGTGTATAAACTGTGTCGTTATCAGGGGCGTCGCTAGATCTTTGTCAGTGGGGAAGTGGGGAGGGTGTAGAGGCCACCGATTACAGACAAAAGGAGCAACCAATTACCGACAATTATATTGATGCCAATGTCCAAATGTCTACAAATTTAACCCTCTAAACCTGTGGCCAGGAACTAAGTTATTTTTCAGTCTCCCCCTCCCCCCGCGCGAAGCGCGGAAACTTTGACACTTCATTAAATTATTAGAGAAAGAAGACGATCCATTGTACCGTTCTCGACTCTTATTTCTTGTTTGGATCCAGTCCCCTCTCCCGCGCGAAGCAGTTTGGACGTTTCAATAAATTATTACTCTTAATCCTTGTCTGAATTCATTTTCCCCCATCCCGCGCGAAGCGCGGAAGCTTTCATGTTTCATTAAATTATTATAGAAAGAAGACGATTCGTTGTATCGTGTTCTTGTCTGAATTCAGTTTCCCCCTCCCGCGCGAAGCGCGGAAGCTTTGACACTTCATTAAATTATTAAAGAAAGAAGACGATTCATTGTACCGGTTCCGACTCTTAATCCTTGTCTGAATTCATTTTCGCCCATCTCGCGTGAAGCGCGGAAACTCTGACGTTTCATGAAATTATTACTCTTAATCCTTGTCGGAATTCATTTTCCCCCATCCCGCGCGAAGCGCGGAAGCTTTCACGTTTCATTCAATTATTAGAGAAAGAAGACGATTCGTTGTATCGTGTTCTTGTCTGAATTCAGTTCTCCCCCCCATCCCCGCGCGAAGCGCAGAAACTGTGACACTTCATTAAATTATTAGAGAAAGAAGACGATCCATTGCACCGTTCTCGACTCTTATTTCTTGTTTGGATCCAGTCCCCCCCCCCCCCTCCCGCGCGAAGCAGTTTTGACGTTTCAATAAATTATTACTCTTAATCCTTGTCTGAAGGAAGCTTCGACACTTCATTAAATCATTAGAGAAAGAAGACGATTCATTGTACCGGTTCCGACTCTTAATCCTTGTCTGAATTCATTTTCGCCCATCTCGCGTGAAGCGCGGAAACTCTGACGTTTCATTAAACTATACTCTTAATCCTTGTCGGAATTCATTTTTGCCCATCCCGCGCGAAGCGCGGAAGCTTTCACGTTTCACTAAATTATTAGAGAAAGAAGACGATTCGTTGCATCGTGTTCTTGTCTGAATTCAGTTTTACCCCCCCCCCCTCCCGCGCGAAGCACGGAAGCTTTGACACTTCATAAAATTATTAGAGAAAGAAGACGATTCATTGTACCGGTTCCGACTCTTAATCCTTGTCTGAATTCATTTTCGCCCATCTCGCGTGAAGCGCGGAAACTCTGACGTTTCATTAAACTATACTCTTAATCCTTGTCGGAATTCATTTTTGCCCATCCCGCGCGAAGCGCGGAAGCTTTCACGTTTCACTAAATTATTAGAGAAAGAAGACGATTCGTTGCATCGTGTTCTTGTCTGAATTCAGTTTTACCCCCCCCCTCCCGCGCGAAGCACGGAAGCTTTGACACTTCATAAAATTATTAGAGAAAGAAGACGATTCATTGTACCGGTTCCGACTCTTAATCCTTGTCTCAATTCATTTTCGCCCATCTCACGCAAAGCGCGGAAGCTTTGATACTTCATTAAATTATTAAAGAAGGAAAACGATTCGTTGTACCGTTCACTACTCTTAATCTTGTCTGAATTCAATTTTCCCACTGGGCCCCCTTAACGGTACATATGTGCAGTGTTACATGATGTAAGTATGGAACGCCCGGCAGTGCTTGTCACAGTTGCTTCTGGAAAGGATTTTTTTTACTAGTGTTACTGTTAGTGGCCACGGCCCCTTAGTGACTATAAAAAAAACCATGAGCATTCTTGTGCTTGATTTTTGATGATTGATTATTGTTGTTTTTGTATGATTGATTATATTTGTGCATTCATTTTTGATCGTGAAGGTGATAAACCTCGATGTGAGTTTCATACTCCCTTGAGATAGACCCGTAGATTATTTATCCAGTGGTCACAGTTATTTTCATTTTAATTATTGACGTCTGAGAGAGTTGATCTCTCACTCAGATACTTGATTATTGTGTGTATGTTTTGTTTGCCCGAAAGAATATATGAACCGTGATGATTTGTATGATTATCTATATTGAATTGTTAATATGAATTATTTAACCTTAATGTTTGATAATGTTTGTTCCCCTCGTGAGATGATGATGATAATGATTCACAGCATTTGAGATCGTAAAGTTAAAATGTACAACCCCTTCGGGGAGTTCTACACAGGTGCGGATCCACGTAGGGGGGGGGGGGGGGGGGTTCGGGGGGATAGGTCAACAAATAGTGCTTTTACCCCGCCCCCCCCCCCAAAAAAAATAATAATGCTTTACCCCCCACCCCTCCACACACACACACACCCCCGCTTATTTGCCGGCTTGCTGAGTCGCCGATAAATATTTTCTCACGAATTGGGCCCCCCTCTTGCCGCCGGCTGGATCCGCCCCTGGTCCAACAAGTCAAAGATTATATCACCTGGAAGAACGTTAATGGAGTTACTGAAAAGCATGTAATTAATTATTTGTAAGTTCAATGAGAGTTTATTCACTTTGATCCAATTAGTCACTTTTCTTAATGCATTAATTTCAAGAGAAAGAACAAAATGAGTGACCGGCCGTGTCACAAAATTAGGTATCAAATATGCTCATCTCACGTAATTAAATACCTAAAACCCCTGAGCTTACGGGTGCTCATCCCCCTGGACCCCACCAAGGGCCCTAAGGCGGCCACTGGATGCTCATCTGACCGTTATTGAATGCCTAAAACCCCTAAGATTTAGGGGGCTCAGCTCCCTGGACCGCCCGCCATATAGTGTCAAAAAAGGGTGCCTAAAAACCCTAAGCTTCTTGGGGCTCCGCCTCTTGACCCCGCCGATGCTCCGCCACTGGATCCCACGCCAATTTACGCTCGCTACGCAATACTGTTCCGCGGGGCCTGCATGTAACATGTAAGAGTGGTGGTGATGCCCCCAAACATTTTTGCTCATTACGCCACCGCCCCTGAAAGAGGAGCCCCCCGGAATGTTTGCCCCCCCCCCCCCCCGCCAAAACAAAAATCCCAAACTGCTTCCGGCGCGCCTGACTGGCATCAACACTGTACAAAGTTATCTCGTACCACGGATATAAGTACGGTCTGGGAAAATGTTAAAGGTATAAGGAATGCCCAACCACGTGATATTACTACCATTACTCGAGAAAGCTCAGAGTCTCCATTATAAATTCGCTTGACAAAGCAAACACCTTTCTGGAAGTATTTTTTAGTGTTGGCTTATCTTTGAGTGGAGATGATTGTGAAAGAAGGAACGAGCTTGAACTGGAAGTTATTGATTAGCTTGATTTAAGTCAAGACAGTGAACATGTATTAAACAAATATTTTACAGTAACTGAGCTGGACAAGGACTATAACTGAGATGAAGGATTCAGCGCCCGGGTAGGACGGAATATTACCCAGACTGATTAGACGGTTGCCACTTGCCAGATATCGCTTTCCATTATCTTGTCGATTTGTTTAATGGGATCTGGGGCAGTTGCATCCTGCCCGGATAATGGTAACATGCCATTCTAATTTCAGTTTTAAAAGCTGGAAGAGATCCATCAAACCCTTCATCATACAGACCAATCTCACTATCTAGAGTACACTGTAAGCTTATGGAGAGGGTGGTTAAAAACCGTTTGACATGGTTTATTGAAATATATGATGTTAACCCCGTTGCAACCGGGTTTTCGAAAAGAGAGGAGCACAGTGGACCAAATCATTAGATTAGAAACTGATATTCTTAAGGCCTTATAGTATACAATCGTGGTCTTCCTAGACTTAGAGAAAGCATACGATGTGCTATGGAGAAAAGGAATTATATATAAAATGTACGAAACAGGTTTGAGAGGAATGGGTCGAAGCGATTATCAGCCGGAGAACTGCTCAAGTTAGAGTAGACGGGACACTGTCAAACAGGAAGGCAGTACGGTGAAGTGTAATCAGTCCACTACTATTTACATTTATTTTCAAGAATCCCGATTTTTTTTTTTTTTTTAAACAAAACGGCCAACGTTTCATTTTTTGCAGATTATATTTGTATCTGGTTTTCCAACCGAAACTTAAAATTCACATTAAATAGTTCAATCGGCGTTGAAAGAGATAGAAAACTGGTGTTAAAGATTGGAAGTGTGTGTCCCCTATTCAAAGTCAAGAATGCTCCTATTTGGTAGACGGGATATAAAAAAACGTCAAACTAAAGATTAATGACTGTATTATTCTGGATCTGGATCACATGTTCCACGGACTTGTGAAGCGGGTATTCGGCTCCTCCACGGATCTGATCAATACAGGCGTGGTGGAGGTCAAACTAGCAACTGGCCGTTGGGATAGGATGTCATAACTATCCGATCAACCCCTTTTGTTTTTCAGGATTATTTATTTTTCTTCCTTTGATTTTAACGCGTCTGTATGATTTGTTTCTGATAGAATTAGTTTTATATGATACAAATGTTAAAACCATTAAAATTAGAGTATAATTATAAATATATATATATTCAACATATTCAATGTTCTCTTTTCGAGAAGACTAGAGAATTCAATTCCTTATGCTCATTATCATGACAAATGGTAGAATATGGAGACAAAAATATAAGTCCTGGAGGATATTTCTTTTATATCCCTTTTCAAATATTTTTCACACAATTTGAGATACTTATTTTTGAGAACAAATAAGGGAGGTTCCGAAAATGAATAATTTCGTCCTGGCACGTTTATTGTGCATAAATAGATGAATGTTAAAAACCCCAAAATGAACGTTAAATTGGCATAAAATCATTCTCTGGCTGCTTCCACACCAACACATACAGTGTCAAATCAACATGTATTAACACTGATTAACAAATACATGAAAATGAAAAAAAGTACAAATATTATATATATACGAAAAACAAAGAAACATATATATGCTAACCAACAATATCAATCGTTTATTATCATCATTTCAGAGTTTAAATCTAATATTCAGAATACACGGTAAAGAAAATGGGACAGAATGTTAAGCAATCTTGATAACACTGAATAATGAACACGATACATTATCTTAATCTAACTTGTGCTTGATGGGATGGGGTGTACTATAAGGTCTTATATTCCCTGAGTGGTAAAAGCGAGCTCCAAGGGAATGCTCTAACTCAATCCAGTTGATATCTGTATTTAAACAAAAACAGATATATATATTATATTAAAAATAATAGAGTATTTATACAGTGCATTTTCCATATATAAGTTCAAATGCGCTTTAAATTTATGTAATGTAACAAAAGAGGTGAGTTTTTTTGTTTTTGTTGAAGGAATTGAGGGATTGTTGGTTGCGAAAGAAAGAAATAGCTAATAGAAATGCAAACTCCATTCTAGAAATGAAGATACTTTTAAATAATCCTGTGAATACAGAAATGCTCAAGCCTCACCGGACGAGGCCGACCCGGGACTGAATGAAAAATGAATATGATACAGAATTTTTTAAATGTAAGAATTTGCGATATCATGACTAACTTAATCCTTCCTTGCTTTGGTGGTCTAAAGGAACAAACAATGCTTTGCTACAGTCGACTTTTATCACACCTGTATTGTATATGTACCATATACTAAAAAACGTTATGGCATTTTACAATTTCCATGCACGTTGGTTAAAGAATTAATGGCATGAGGTGGACATGAGAAGAAAGATTAGTTTAAAAAAAAGTCCTGGCAAGTAGCGAAAACTAACCACCAATAATGTCGAGAAAATTAAACGAAATCTTGATCTAAATAGAATATAGAAACGTTTTATACCGTCACTAATATTACTTCATCAATGTTGTAATCAGTCAATGACAATAATATCGACAATGTCAATCACCACGTTACATTATCATTAACAATTACGCCCAACGGGGTTTACGCGTAGAAAATATCGCTGGCAACGTTTAGAAGGCGGTTATTGGAAGGTAAAGTCGCGGCGTTGCTGGATGGAAGACTCCTTAGCTTATCCTTGGAACTTGTCGCAACAAGGATGTCCAGGACGAGATCAGTCATTGTCTTCCTCCCAGTAGGTGTCAGGCTAGTGGTGGACAGAATCATGGCCGCAGCACCTAGGTACACCAACCGTGAAAGATATGATGATAATAATAATCATAATTATAATAATAGTAATAGTTGTATTATGTGTTTTATAGCACACATGTCAACCACGCAAGGTGCTCAAGGTACTCCAATATTTCTCCGGCTACGGTTCTCGATCCTCACAGTATTCGAGGAATTCCTTCCTACGGGTACCCATTTAACCCCTGGATGGCCAGTGGCAAATGTAGTGCTGCGAACCATGTGAGCTATATTGCCCGACGACGTAAACACTAGACCACGACACCTCTACTTGCAATCATTTACTTACACCTATACTATAAGCATTACAATTAGATTCATTCTGTGACAAAAATCATTTGTTGCTGTACTAATCTAAGGACATTGCTTTACCTTCAATTCCCCACACAAACCGAATTCATAACTTCAACCCTGGACCAAACATTTGAAGGTTTTTAGGGTTAGGTTTAATCACAACTCTAGCCCAACACCCAACTGCAACCCTCTCCCCCTTGCTATTATTATTTTACTCTTTATTAATATTATTATTCATATTTTAATTATTATTGTTATTATTATTATTATTATCGTTATAATTATTATTGATTTTATTATTATTATAATTTGTTTTTCTTACCTGCCACCGCAGGTGTTGCAAAGGAGGTGCCGGATGATCTCAGGTAGTGGGAATTACTGCTACCGGAAGGGGCAGCGAGATCGATATTTCTTGCTGGGGCGTAGATGTCGACACAAGGACCGTAATTGGAGATTCCGATACGATCATCGGACATGCCATTTTGACGGAATCTCGACCCTCCGACCGTGATAACCTAAGAGCAAAAAGCAATGTGAAAAAAATAAGTATTGTACAGGGGTGTCGAAGGCGCGAAGCGTCTTTCAAAGGGGGAGGGGTAGCAGAAACTCGGGAGGGAAGATGGGGTACTGACAAAGTGTAACCGCTAGGCGGAAAAAATACAATTTTGAGGCATTTGTATACATGTGTATCCCTAAATTCTAGTTGATATATTTCCAAGGATCATCAATATGTTATTGCTTTTCTCCTTACGCGGTTATAGATAGCGGTTTTAGCGTCATACTTTGCAGTTGTTTGTAATTAACGTAATACTTTATTTGCGAGGGAGCGAATCAAGTGAACGGGAAATTTAAGATTAATTCCATAATTACATGAACTATAATGTGAGCGAGTGTAGCCAATCGGCTTTGGGGTAATTTCACAAAATAGGGCTCTCACTTGCTTTAAATTAGGGATATATTGCTTTGGGGGAAGGGGAGGGGTAGAAATATGTCTGATCATAGCACCTATTGTGATAATGCCTCTTTGCAACATGATTGATTTTTAAATGTGCTTTGCAGTTCCTGTGAGTTTACCAGATTCGACAATGGGATCTTATCACATTTGAAAAGGGACACTAAGCCCAATTCAATTTTATTTAAAGGAGAAAAAACTCATTAGAAAGGAAAAGGTGACTTAACAGAGAAGTGCACTTCTCAGATTTGAATAGCGACTTATCAGAGAAGGAGCATTCTTTTTGAAGGGAAACTGAAGGGGTACTCTTCGTTTTTAAAAAGGGGAACTTCTCTTGTTTGAATAGCTGCTTGTAAGAGACGAAGGGGGGCACTTATTTGCAGGGGGAAAGGCCACTCAATGTTAAAGGAAAAGGTGACTTAACAGAGAAGTGCACTTCTCAGATTTGAATAGCGACTTATCAGAGAAGGAGCATTCTTTTTGAAGGGAAACTGAAGGGGTACTCTTCGTTTTTAAAAAGGGGAACTTCTCTTGTTTGAATAGCTGCTTGTAAGAGACGAAGGGGGGCACTTATTTGCAGGGGGAAAGGCCACTCAATGTTAAAGAAAAGGAGCATTCTAAATGTTTTTAAGACTACAGGACTTGTATAAACCGATTCTCTTCCAATGGTTTCTGGGAGCACTGTAGTTCTTCGTCGTCCAACAGAGCTGGGGGCCATCAAAGAGCATAACAACAGATGATTCGTTGTCTTATTAAATCAGATTGGTGCCAGGTAGTCCGGGAACTATAGTTTTTAACATAATAGTTAAAACTAGTATAAAGCGTACTCGATGCCCCTCGAAGGCCCTCCCCTCCCCATTATTGACCGGAGGGGGGGGGGGGCTTACACGTACAGCTTAAATGGAAGCTTAAAATAATGTGCAGCGAGGAGGTGACTTGTTGAACTCGCCATTGCTCCTTCTGAATGCCAAGAAGTCGAGAGGGCGACTTGTTAAAACTCGGCAAGAGGCCTCGTTTCAGTCGAGAAGTAGAGAAGATAACTGAACTCGATCGGCAGAGCGCCTTGTTTAAGTCAAGACGATGAGAAGGTGAATTGTTAAAACTCGCCAAGAAGCCTTGTTAATAACGAGGAGATGAGAAGATGGCCTGTTAAAACTCTTTATCGTATTCTCGACCTAAACAAAAGGCAAAAAGTCAAACAAGTCGCATTCTCGCTGCACGCTCAACCGCTCGTACGCCCTTCCACGTTGAGCTCTCCGAATCGGTGAATAATTACATGGGGTGATGCAGACGGAGAGTAGTTACAGGCATCAGCCTGGCTGACATCTGAACCTTGGTTTCCGGCTGCCACGACGACCACGCAATCAGTGTTTTTGCTGACGTTCCCGAAAGCATAGTTGAGTGTCGTACTAAATGACGTGGAAATCAGTGAGTAGGAGACGACACACTTAGAGCCCGGGTTTTTGTTCCACCACCGTTGAACATCGTCAAGCCCTGTATGAATAGGATGTAAGAAAAACAAAACAAAATATAGGTGACAAGACATGCGTTCCTGCCACAATATTGCTGCTTGATTTATTTCGTGATTGGTATAGAGTAATGGTTAAGGTTGCGATTGGATTGAAGGTTAGGTTTGGGGGTTAGGGGTAGGTGTTAGGGTTAGGATAAGGGTTGGGTATCTAAACAATAATTTTTGGCCTAGTTTGGGTTCCAAATTTGCAGTTAAGAATTCGGTTATTGAATTTTGTAGCAAAATGACGTGAATCAATATGTCGAGCCACTTACCGGAAACATCACAGATTTACCAGCGGATCATTTTTCTTCTAAATATAATACATACCACTTAATACAATTCTTACACAGCTACTATGTGGATCAAATTGCGATTTGATTTTTAAGTACAACGACGTGAAAGGTGCTAAACAGGAAACGACTCTGGATTTAATAATATTGAATCATTCAACATTTTCGATAGCTTTATGTCATCCAAACATGTTTCTAGAGATATAGAGCTGCACATGAACAATTCGTCCTTGTTTTCACGAAGTGACGGTAGTGAGGAAAATCGTAACGCAAAGTGAATGCAATTCTTTTTCACTACCGTCACTTCGTGAAAACAGCGACGAATTATGCAGTAGGGTCCAGAGGTTCGTGGAAATATGTATCATGCATGGTCTAAGTGGATCGTTTCGTTAAATTTAACCAAGTTCTGTTGTTTAAGCCCCACTGTCCTACTTGTAGCTACTTGCTCCCTCTATATAGAAAACTTCCCCAATCGGTTCCTGTTGGTCCCCCATGATCCTCTTTTTCTTATGTTAGATGAGAGCTGAGTTGATGAGATAGCCACCTGTCAGTGACCTGGCTGGGTGGTCTAATCTCTTCTGGCCCAGTAGTATTGACGGTCTTTAAAAAAGAAACTCGGTTGCTGAAAAATGCAAACGTGTTCAAGGCATCGGAGTCGACGTGGCAGATAGGAGGGTATACATTAAGCACAGTCGGAACCGTAGATGGCGCTTTTATATGTTTCTTGACATGTTGGAAGGACTGATCCCTCAGAAGTGCAATAACCGGAATAAACAACGTTTCTATATCAAGGCCTTTATGTGTTTTGTTTGTTTCTTTGTTTGTTTACTTTGTGTTTAGTTTTATTTATTCATTTAATTTATTTTTTCTTTGATTTCTTCTTGTTTTTCCCCTCCTGTTTATAAATTCATGTACTCATAGAATCGAACAAATAGATCACTAAGACTTTCAAGAAATCGATAAGACCAAATTCTCTTCCCTATGGTATTGGCCCTATAAAAGTGTTTTGGGGGGATTATTTAAATATGTTCGCTCGAATGTTACATATTCCAAAGGTGATGACAAGTAGGGTTATTTTTGTCTTCGGTTTTGCTATTGTTTTAAGGATAAAGTTGAGTTCTTTTCATGCGATTCAATAGTAAAAGAAATTGCGTGGAAAAGGTTTATATTGCAGATAAGTATTTCTGGAAATTGTGAGGTTTTGGAATCATCATCATGATGATAAATTTGCCCAGTTTTTATGAATGTCACATCGGCACAGAAATGTGTATATTGGGCTGTGCTTGTGACATGATATATTTAACGAGTATTTTTCATATTATGAACATGAGGGCATGTAAAGAGCCATCCTTCCTCACAAAAATGAACAGAATGAAAAAGCTCCCAATTTCCTTTCACTTTTTCCAGAGCTCAAACTTGTCTAAATTCTCGTTCAAAGTACAAACCTGCGAGGACGTCGTTAGCGGCGGCTAAGCCATCTGATCCAGCTACCCGAATGCTCTCTACGGTCGCTCCCTGAGCGACTCCTATGTTGGCCCCGGCGGCTGTGCTCGCACAGCGGGTCCCATGGCCATTGACGTCCACCATAAAGGGCGACTACAAAGCAAGAATAAGGATTTATGAGAGAAATGAAAACGTAACAATTGAAAGCCTCCTTCAGGTATTTAGCTGTAATTAACGGCTGTTTTTTGTTGTTGTAGTAAACAAAACATTTAGGCCTATATATACTAAGCAAATATTAATCGACTACGAGGGTAGAATTACAAACTATCATCGCCGAGGTGATCTCGAGGCTACTATCATCACGAGCTGCAAGGCGAGGGATGATGGTAGCCCCGAGATTCCCTCGGCGATGATAGTTTGTATATTGCCAGAGTAAAGGAGTTTAATATTTGTTTTATATCCCAAATCGGCAATAAGGTCTATTTAAAGTGAATTTTAAATAATTAAAAGAACTAATTCTGTAGACAGTTTAGCTTCAGCTAGATTTTACATAGCACAACATGCATACATGTAATAAAGTCGATGCGCGCTCATTTGACATTGATATTGACATTGACATTTGGCGTAACGTACTTTGCTATGCTTATTCAATGGGCAAGAGGGGCAGCAGCAAAAAATTAATGTACACAAGTCCTATCGTAGGGAGATAGTACTTATCTATCATTGATCATGTGACCTCATTTAGACCAATCAGATTGCAAGATTCTTAGTATGCGGGATATAAAGTGTAATACACTTCACATTACTTAATCTTATAACACAGAGCTCAGCGCATACACGTAGGACCTTTATTGCCCGCACTTGCCATACATTTACCCGTTTTTAAAAAATAAGGGAAAACCCTCTTTTTTGGGGAGGGGGGGGGGGGCGGCGGTTTTACCGCATCATATATGAACCAGACTGTAGGCATCCGCAATCGCCTGTCTACACTACCCCCTCCATTTCCTACAAACAGTATCGGATTCAAGCTGGACAATCATCCCTATATAGGCCTCCCTGCCCCCTTAAAATCCAACTGTTACCCAACATGTACCCAACGGAACCCATAAAACACAACAACAATATAAAAAAAATGCCCAATTAATGATTTTTTTTTTCTTCTCACAAAATCCTGGCTCCTGGCTCAGTGGTCCACGTATATTACGCCATATTTCCCGGTTTTTGACAAACAAGACTTTTGACCACTTTTCATATATTCTATTTCTTCCGTAGCATGCATGGTTAGTAATGAGATTTTTGTTAAGGGATGGGGGAGGGGGGGGCATTTCTTTGTTAGGTCTACATTCAATTATCACCTTTCTTCACCCCGTTTTTTTAACGTTAGGCCTTTATTAGTGATGTTTCCTTCGTAATACGCATGAGAGGAATAACGGGGATATTGATTTGATTCTCGTAAGATACTAAAGAGTCGTGAAGTAATAATAATACTCACGTTTGGTGTAACGGTATCGTTATAAAACCTAACGCGGCCGTTGGTAAACTCATCGTGAGTAAACAGGACCCCAGTATCAAGAATGAAGATAGTCACGTCTGTCGCATCATCTGAGGAAAAAAATACAAAAACATGGACCTTACAAAGCTGGGGGTCGGGTATAGTCTAACCCTGAAGGCAGTGACGTACCTGGCATACGTCGTCAGGGGGAGGGGGGGGGGAGCAAGAGGGATATGTTGGTGTGGAAAGGGGTGAAGGGGGACTAGGGTTGTACCCAAAACACGGGGGGGGGGCAATTCGTGAGAAAATATTTAGAGGCGTTTCGCGCTTGCACGGACAGGGTGGAGTCTGGAGGGGGGTGTGCCCCACTGAGAAGCTGAAGAAAAAATTTCAAACTCAATTCGGGCGATTTGGTGTATACATTTTGCCAGGATATCATTTTAAATCTGTGACTTTTTCCAGCATGTAATTGTGATAAGCCTTGGATTTCTGGGAGGAAAAGACTGTAAACACAAAAAGCGGGACACGCCGGTGTAGAAAAAAAAGTCTTTAGGACACTGGTATTCATGACACCGGTACCTCGAGGTGTTAGTGTTTAATATTGATACATTTTTAACTAAACCCAGTAATAATTCCATCAACAAGATCAAGAGTCCATAACGTATAATGTTTATCCTTTTTATTTCATTTCTAAACAAGATCCTCAATGCATCAATGTTGACAACCATAATTGACATGGTACAGTTTCCTAGTACCTCAGGTATCACTTGATTGTTAAAACCAGTCAGTACAAGACTAGTACAGCAGTTGGGATGGGCAGAGAAAAATCACTGGTGTCTGGCTTCAACGTTTTTCAATTATTATTATTATATACATATATATATATATATATATATTTTTTTTTTTTTTGGGGGGGGGGGGCAACCAAATATAAAGGGCACTTTCCAGGAAAAGGGGGCACCTACAGAGGGAAACCTCAAAGCGAATATATACATTTTTTAAAGAAATTGGTATACACCCTTACATTTTGAGTACATTATCAGGGATGCTTTAACTGTAATATAAAGTTTTTGGAAATTTTGAAAATTGGGTGGAGAGTGATTCTTTACAATTTTGATATATTTTGGCGCCCCTGTGGATGTATTATAAGCACTAGAAAATTTAGCCCCTAAAACACTTCTGCTTTTGAGAAAATTTGAATATAAAAATTTACCGGTGCTCCCGGTAAATTTGGATAAATTTCAAATAGCGCCTACGGCCGTACAATAATAGCTTTGACCATGAAAATCTCAGAATATGTAGCTGTGATATATAATTTTCCAAACGGGAATAGCTAATCGGTCGAATTTAGTCAAGAAACATTGTTTTATAGCTTAATTAATATCTTGACCTTGAGAGGGAGCTATACAATATAAAGAGTTATATATTTAAAATTTCATAACTTTAGACTCGATTTCAACCGCGACAACGATCACTGAATATTGTAGGATCGCATATGCTTCCAATATGTTCATTGGAACCAAATTCATGACCCCATACCAAAACTTTGTAATACCTTTAAGCATCATACATGTTCTTTGCAGTTGGTGGTGACGTCGCAGTTCAAAAATTACATCTTATAAAGAGGAAAAAACAATCCTGACGGGGTTTCACAATCTAATCATGAAAGACTGAAAAGATCTTTGATAAGAAACATAATTATATAAAATTTAAATACGAGCGAGAATAGCGAGCCAGATTCGGATGAAATTAAAGACACAGTTGATCCCAATCGCTTTAAACTAGGAACACTTTTTATGGGGAAAGGAAAATACGGCACATATCCAAAGGGAAAAAGACACTTATTAGAAAAGAAAAAGAGAGGGACTCGAGCCCCCCTCGAGCCTACCGTTTCGCGGGCCCTGTACATTGTGTAACGGCATGATGATTTGACAGATGGACCTGAAGCTTACTGAGTCCTGATATACTTTTGAACGTTGTAACTTGTACGCCCTATAGTGTAGAGCGATCATAGGCATTTGTTTTTATATTATAGGCCTAAAACACGAATAAGGGCTAGTTCTGATGACCTAAAAACTACCCAAATCTCGGAGCATGGCTAGCTGAACCACGGGGCCTTGGCCTATATACGGATAAGTGAGTGCCCTGGGTCCACTTCTAAATCGTGTTTTTAGCCCTTCTTTCTTCCCTTTTCCTTTCCTTTCCTTTCCTTTTTTGTTGTTGCTTGTCAATCAGACGTTGAGACATTGATCCACTTTTTAGCCATGGTGATGATGACCTTTATTGTTTTAATTACTTGCTTGTCATCCGTCAGGGGGGCAGATTGCCCCCTTCCTCCCCTCGTAGGTACGCTGGTGCCTGAAGGGCTACATAAGGACAGTGAAACAAAACTTCGTCGGCGGTTTTATGAACCGACGAATCCGACACATATGTTTCTCTGGCCTTGTCGAATTATATATGGCGTCAAAAAGACCTAGTCAAATAAAATAATGAACAAAATGTCTTATAACAGTGTTAGTACGGCTCTTCCTGCGGGCCGTGCAGTTTTTATTACCCTAGCAGTTTCCAGGTAAAATGTGATTGATTTGACAAACATTAAATCGTTTTTTACATTTGTATATGTTCTATCCTACTATTGTTGCTTTTTGTGTATAATGCAAGTACTGGAATTTCATATTCTGCACTTTTTTGCCTTGAGAGTTTGGTTTGATGTCATTTGGAATCGGTGCCTTAAAATGTTATCATAATATTTTTAATATCATTATCATTATCTTTATTACTGCTATTATTCTTCTTCTTCTTATTATTATTATAATTATTATTCTTATTCTTCTTATTATTATCATTACTATTATCATTATTATTATTATTAACATTATCATAATTATCATTTTTATTATTATCAACATTATCATAATTATCATTATTATCATAATTATCATTATTATTATAAATATCATTATTATAATCATCGTTATTATAATTATTATTGTTGACTCACTTCTGTCATAAGGAGCTCCATCAAAGGGAAGAGATGCCTGGTCGATTCGGTCCAGTAGGTTGACGGGCGGATTCGGAAGTGCAGCGGCCGTAACCCAGCAGCGTTTGTCATCTTGAATTATTACCAGGGTAGAGATAATAAGAAGAAAAACAGGGTTTCCGCCAAACATTCTGGATGATCCGCGAATGCTACAAGAGATATCAAGAAAATAAGAAAATAATGAACTGGGAGCGTTGCGACTAGCGGGGTCCGCATTTAATGGCGAGTTGCTCAAAATGAATGATGGGAAAGTTGTGCGACACTTGCTCATGTGACAACATTTCCGCGTCAATCTCCTACAGTAAGCGAATTCTGAATGTTAATGGGTGTGTAGCATGACGAGACTATCGTCTTTCCCGTGGCCCTACTTGGGGCCAATCGGGTATAATACGACTACGGACGACGCGACGCAACATTCACGTGCGTGCAACATACGCGAAACAGGAGCGTGAGGAGAACTTCGGTCTGTTTCGCGAACGCTAGCACGCACTGACCCAGTTAATCAAGTCCATTCGTTTACGTGCAGTTGTCCAAAAGAAGACATAGATGGCGTTAACCAGTATTTGCCACACCACACTCCCTTTAACTCTGAACCCAGCGCTCTACTTACCATAATCCTTACCTTATACTTAATCTAAAACCAAAATGTAAGCCTAGCTCTAACCCTATACCTTTGAAGAAGAAAAAAAAACAAGCAATTAGAGCAGGGCCTAATGTCAGGTCCCAGCTGGGAAACGTGATATTGTATAGTATTAATGACTGCTTTGAGAGAAATAGTCGTTTTTATACGCTCAAGGGAAGGTTAGAATTGTGCTATTGCCCGAGGCGTGCCGAGGGCAATAGCCCAATTGTAACCTTCCCTGGCAACGACAGCAAATGTCTTTCTAATTTGAATAGTTAACAATGTATTTATTTATTTATTTATTTATTTGGGGGAGGGGGTTTACATTTATAAAAATCTCAGATAAGCTCCCAAGATAAATCTTCAATAAATCTTTCACCGATGTAATTCCAATTTTGCTGCCTTAATATTCTGCTAATTTGATATCAGCATCAATTATTCCCTTAACATTAAGTCTGATCTTGAAAAAGTAGAGTTCAGATTTAAAATGATTAGGAAATGTTCATTAGTCAACACTACACGTTTTAGATTACACTGAGCATTTAATACATGTTATAGTTTGCTTACCAAATACTTTGGAGAAATCTTGGTGACTGAAGTTCTTTCTTCTAAGGCACGGCAGGATCGACGCATCTGTCTCGACGTATTAAACGGCGTTACATCTATTGTTGGCGGAGATACCGTCTAAAAGTGATTTTACACCTACTGTTTTTTCGGTATTTATTAAGGTGTTTGGACTGCCAGATCGCGTTGATTGCTAATGCCACGCCCATGGGTTCACTGTTGACCGATCGAGGGTCGATGAGATCAAACATGTAGGCGCAGGTTCACGGCCACCATATCAAATCGGAAAATCAAACCAGACCATATGGTTTTCGGTTGAATAATGCATTCTTCGTAATAAAATCCTTGGCATTGTTTTAATTAGATAAAAATAGATTACTTAATTAATTATTTTTATTTATTCATTTACTCAAGGTAAAATATAAAATATGATAATCAGCCCAAAACTAAATTGTTTATATTTTACCAGCAAGTTTAAAAAATACATAAAAATAGAATATTAAAAATTGCAAAAATTATACAAACGCCAGATGATACTAAAGGTACATAAAATACTGTTTTTTAACAAACAAAAACAAAACAAATATCATAAGTCAGTCACAAAACATAGTTCATAGAGAGAAGTAATTGTTATTTGGATCGATAAATTATGCCCGTCGTTCCCACCATTCTATCCATCCTCTTATTCCCTCTCTCTGTCCCTTTTCTCTCTCTCTTTTCTCTCTCTCTCTCTCTCCATTTTTCTCCCTCTCCCTCTCTCTCTAGCATGTAGGTTGTTTCGCAGATATATCGATAATTTGGTTATAGATATTTGGTTGAATTTAAAGTTCATAGTATTTATGAAAAGTACAAAAGAGAATATAATTCTAATCAACAGTATCCTTATCAAAAAGATTACAAATATTACATAATTACAAGCCGCCAAAGTGCTCAATAAAATTGTATCGAATAAATGTGTAGGGCTTGAATGGCGTGAGAAACATGTTGTATAATAATCTAGTTGATACTAAATATTTGACAAAAATGACGAGATAAAAGTATTAAACCGAAGAAAATGGGATGTTGCTGGTTAACAACTTTTACCTCAGTGCATGTATATTTGCACGAAAGATTTATGGATCTTCTCCAGCTATTACTTTAAATTTGAGCCTGATGAGGTATAGGGGAGAGCACTTCTTTTGTAGCGCTCCGTTTTGCAAAAGACTTCGGAATAGTCTCGGCCATTTCGCATTGATCCACAATGTAAAGTTGATTACAAAGGAGGATGCCAGTGGTGAAAGTTAGATGATGGGCTAGGCAATCTTTCGCCCGGACTAAATGCTATTTCTCTCGTCTTTCAACTAGGCGTTGTTGCGTGCGCCTGTAATCTAGCTGAATCTAGCCGAGAACCCAGGTTCGAAACTGAGTCACGTCTTTCTGATGGTGACGTTAAAACGTCGGTTCCCAGACGTAAATTATCATATCTGATTGATAAACTTCTGTAAAAACCCAACACACACATTGTGAGAAGGCAGTCCCGATTCGTTGAGAGCATTTTGGTAATTACAGTAGTGCGCTCCAAGCTCGTATTTGGATTCTTTCAATCTGATTACTTTGGTTTTCAGTTAGCCCAGAGTGCTAAACAGGGGCAAAATATTCTACCAGGGGCCGAAAGTACGAACAGTAGACACATATTGATGATAAATCATTTGCTGGAAGTTTGAATCCGTTCAATATTCTGAGCATGAGTAGATGAGTAGTCTTGTGCTTGCTCGCTTGACAATATTCACATGACATGAACATTTCAGATCATTTTGAACCAGTACTCCAAGTAATTTTACAACCGACACTTCACCCAATTCATGATTATCAATGCGTATTGGGGTGACACTGTCTCTAAACACATGAAGTGGACATTCATTACAACAAATTAAATCAATTGTATGTGAATTTGCGAGTTTGATTAATTACTATTCAATATGTATACATATTTTTCTATATTTATTCAAAGTAGGTCCCGAAGCTTCGGCTGAATTGTACAATACAAAAAAAAAAAAATATATAACAATACTATACCAAAATATCATAAGGGTTAAAATGATACGCGATTAGGCAAGGTAGATATGACCCATATATTATACTTGTCTATCTATCCTGGTATCTTCCAAGTTCGGAGGTTTACTAGAAATTTGTTTCCACACATCTCTGTTATCTGCCATTCTAGTATACTCCTGCAGTATCATTACTTTTCAGGTGTTTATGTTATCCTCCCAGTTGGTTCTCGGCTTCCCTCTCATTTTTTCCTATTTTACCTTCTAACAAACTTTCTAGAGACCCCCATGTCTTTCAATATGACCAACATTTTTTTGTTGCTTTTCTTGCTATTGCTATTTCTATGCGGATATTATGTTTAAGCCCTGCCATGTGAAATATCACTTATTTTGGGGGTAAAATGAATTAATTGATTAATATACATGCTTTTGAACAAATTGAATCAAAAAGTGTAATTCCTTTCGTTTCTGGTTCATTTCTTATCTCGATAGCTAATAGGGCTGAAAGAGGGCATCCCTGACGCACGCCTCTTGTTATGTTAATTTGTTCTGTTAATAACCAACCGTTTACATTGACACTGCTTTTAACATTTGTGTATAGAGTTGTGACCCATCTGTAAAAATCATTTTAAAATCTAAATCTCCGTAAACATTTAAATTTGTCTGAGTGATTTTGGACATGATAAAATATATTTAGATTTATGAAATATCTTAGTGTTCAACGTATTAAGGTATTGAGGCGATGGGACTGCCTGCCAGGTCGCGTTGATCGCTATTGCCACGCCCATAATTTTCTCTGTCAACCAATCACGGGTCGATGAGATTACGCAAGCACAAGATCACGGTCACCATAATTTCCAATCGGTCAAATAAAAGCGGACCTTATGTTTTTTTAAATGAAACAGTGCAATTAATCCTTGGCATCGTTACAATTTAATTAATTTGATGTCGGAAGTATAAAGCGTTTCTCACAGCTAATTGATTTATCTAACTTGATGTAAATTTACGAGACAGTATGGTTGATAACTAGTTCAATTTTAAAGTTCATCTTTAATATTTTTCCACTGGCTTAAAATATATATATAATAAAACACAAACAAAACAAAGCAGTAAGTGGATTACCACAACCTGTACAATACTAATCTTGCGATTTATTCATTAAACTATGTACATACTGCTTTAGTGAGCATATATATTGCACCATTATCAAAGAATTGCCGAAAATATCATCATTCTTAACAATATCTTAATTTGAGAATAAGTTGAGGAACCTATAAAAGAAGCAGAGCTTGAGAAGATATAGGTCCCCTTTTAGGAAAAAATCTAACTTGTATTCAAGAATGAAAACATAGGGAAAAGAACTAGTTTAGTGCAAGGACAGAGAGGGAAAAGGGAAGAGAAAAGGATAGACAAGGAAGAAGGAGAAGGAAAAAAGAACAGGAAGGAGGAGGGGGAGAGAAAGAAAGAAAGAGAGAGAGAGAGAGGATGCAGCATCCTAAATTCTTAAGATTTCAAGCAAGTATATTGCAACAAAAGGGGTTGTACGCAGTTGTAACTCTGAAGGACTGTCAGGCTTATCACGAGAAGCCTATTGAAATTTGCAAAGGGAGGAACCTGTTAAGTTATGATTTATGTTATGTGCATGATTTTTTAATGATATATACATCTGAATATATTAGGGTTAGGGTTGCCAAGTCCTGTATCCACAAATAATCGTAACTATGAGTACTCTGCTTTATTGTAGAGTTCAACACAACATTGAAGAAGCTACGTAAATATAATGACACCTTTAATTCATTTAATACGCTCATCAACAAGTAATTTTGCACGTTGATAATTTTGCAAAAAAACATCCTTTCACTTACCGTAAACGGCGTAATAAATGAGCACAAAAAGTGGGAGCATTTGCCAAGGTTAGCTCGAGAGAATTCCAAAACTTGGTCAAGCAAAATCAAAAATAATTTTATGCTGACACTGTTCTCATTCTCGGTAAATGATATGAATGAGATTGTCGCTTTGGATAATCATAGTTTTGTTGGTTTTTTTAAAACACGTTATTGAATATCTTAGGTGATTCGTTTGAATCAAGCTGTTACATGAATAGACGAAGGAGCAAGGTATCCATTGGTTTTTAATAATTTGGAGCGCTTTTTTTTTTAGTAATACACTGTTGGTCATAATGGTGAAATAATTATGTTTACCCCAATTTATGGAATCATTTTGACAATGATTTATTCCTAATAGATTGAGATAATAGGTTACATTCTCATATTTTATTGAATAATAATTTGTGAGTGTTTGTGTTGCGTGACTGATAAAGCATGTGTATGCTACTATGCTAATCAACTAGGGGACCTACGTCCCTAAGTCATAAATGACCTCGTAAAAGGACACTAATATAGCACATCGACACGGTTTTAATCCTGGGGCCTCACAGTAACGGTCGAGGCCATTGCTTAGTCACTGAATCATGACTTTACGCAGCGGGGGCTAGGGTACGTCGCCGCTCCCACAAATACCCCCAAAACACAAAGAAAATGCAAAACTTATCAATAATTCATTGCATTTTGCCCCGACCCCCAACATAAACAAATCCTCTATGTGGGCATGCCTTGAACCATTATGGATGGCCTACAGAGGAATTTTGATATTGATCTTCTTAAGGTGGGTAAATTATAATCTGTTAATGATTTTCTAGAGATTTTTATGTTGTATTCCATGTTCCCTCTTGTGAAATATCCAACTCATGTAAACGAACACTCCATATCCCTGATTGATAACATTATTTCAAATGATTCTTGTCAAACCCATGTAGGTATTATTTTATCTGAATTAAGCGACCACTTTCCTGTTTACTGTTTGTGCGAAAATGAAGTAAGGCGAGGCGTCAAAAATAACGATACCAGCTGGCTGCCGCCTCACGTATTGGCTGATCGAGGCTACAATTCCGGCTGAAGCCTGGCTGGGGCAATTAATTTTCACTTATTAGCCCAGCCGGCTTGCGCTTTACCCCGGAATATTTAATCGGCCCATCCACCCCCTCCCCCCCCCCCCGCGCCTGCCGGCACGTCCATAATTGGCTAAGCCGGCCGCCGCCAAAAATAGGTTGTTAAGTTGCAACTTTAAATTTTCCAGCTGGCGGCCGCCGTACGGAGATGCTTAAAGTTGTAGCTGGCGGCAGCCAGATGGAGATGCTTGAAGTTGCAACTTGTTGAAGCGTAGTGAGCTTTCCCTAAAAAAATGGCGCTCATTTTCCGATTGTGACGTCGTTTAAAGCTATGTTTACATTTCTATTCACGCCGGCCTTTGCGTACAAAACGGGATGGACGTGAAGCAACGAGGGGAAGGATACCGTGATAGACCTTGACAACTTAGCAACACCCAACAAATCTTGAATACAGACCACTATTTTTCAGCATGGACCCTACTACATGGTTTCAGGCAAACGTGGCTGCCGTGAAGCCGGGAACATAGTTTAGACGTAGCTTTGAGGGCGATATTGTTATCGCGCCTGTTCACAGCGAAACGCACCTGTTTTTAAATTGCTTAGATTAGCAAGTGTGCTCTTGTAAAAATGACGCTTGGCTGCATGGAATGCTCCCCCAGGCAAAGCCTGAATCCGATGACCGGGGTAACAATATATACAATTGTAAAGCGCTTCGAGAAGGCCTTCGGTCCTGAAAAGCGCTATTATGATAATAAAAGAACTAGCTGTTATCATAATTATTATTGACAATTCAAGTGTATAATTTCAAATATTTCATGTCATTTTATATCTTTATATCCACTATTTTACACCATTTAAACGTGCTGTCCACTAAGGCTGCGGACAAGACGCGGAGTGCAAAATTTGTGAATCTGCATTTGTTTAACATCACTATCTTTACGATTCTGAAACACTTCCCGTCGTTTTCGCACTTTTACGAGAGGGCATAATTTCCGCGTCCAAATTTTGAAGACCAAAATTTAGACGCAGAAATTAACTTCCTGACACTTTCAGCAAAGGAGAAAAAAATAAGGAAAAAAGAAAAGAAAATTGGAATCCTGGAAGCGCCTCTTCCAGGGCTCAAATTATTTTTTTGTCCACGGGGGCTCTTTTAGTGCTGACGGGGCTCTTATTTTAATACAAATTTCCATTGAATTGGTACCCATGAAATTCCTAAATTCCTTGTTTTTTTATCATTTATCGTCCACGAGCCGCGTAGCGGCGAGGCGATTTTTGTTGTTGCTATTTTGAACCCCCGTAAGACAGTGACGTTTTCCTGACATCTACTAACATGCGGAACTTCGTCTACGCGCCGCGAAGCGGCGAGGCGATTTCTTTGGTGCATTGTTGGACCCCCGTAAGTGATATTTCCTGGCATCTACTAACGTGCGGAGCTTTTTTTTTTGGTGCAATTTTGAACCCCCGTAAGTGATGCTTTCCTGGCATCTAATGTCATCTATACTGTGTAGGTCTGGACACAATGATGGCATTTTTCTATGCACATCACATTTTCACTTGGCAGCCCAAGGGGGAGGGGGGGGGGGAGGGTAGGAGGGTTAAACCCCCTAAACCGCCTAGATCCGCCCCTGCAACATCTTTGGTCTTGTTCTTCTTCTCGATATTGATTACTGGTCGAGGTACATAATTTGCTGGTCTTTTAGAGTCACCAGATCTCAGAGGATTCACACTTTTCACAACGAAATACGTCTGCATATGTCAGTCTTTGCGTGATCGTCTCCAGCTCCAGCAGATATTGGGCGTCAGCGTGCAAACCTGTACTACCGGCGCAGTATAGCCACTGCTGACGGTCGCACAATATAGTGCGAGCTTCCGTTTTTTTCTATCGGTAATACTCATAGAGATGGAAGAGATAGCGCCATCTAAGTTCCATTTCATTTGTTTCAGGTTTGAAAATTGATACTCAATATTGTGTTTAAGTTATATCAGAAAAGATAATCTTTATTTTATATTTCCACGGGGGCGATTTTCAATTTTGCAATCGCCCCCGTGACCAACCTGACGGGGGCGATTATGGAGCTCACGGGGGCGAATCGCCCACCGCCCCCGTGCATTTTGAGCGTTGGCCTTGCTGGCATGCTGGCATTTTCATTATCTTAACCAATTATTCAATACTATTCTTATGAAAGAAATATTGAGATGTACCTGGTTCTTTTCGTCATTGATTTCATTTCCATATGATGTAAGTATGTCTTTCATTATAATCATCTTTCTCTTTATCGATCATCCCTTATACCTGTTTCTATCCATCCACCCAGACGCGGAAGCAGGATTTCTTAGGGGAGGGGCCCAAATTTGAAATCAATTTGAAATTTAGTGTGCTGAAAATCGTGCTGGCCAATATTTCGCTCGGGGGGGGGGGGGGGGGAGGGGGTAGTGAGCACTATTTTTTTTTTTTGGGGGGGGGCCTCGAAAATTTGATAAAGCGCTAGGGGTGGGGCATCTCCAAAAAAAGGTAAAATTAACGTTTTTACACGTTTTTCCCCAGGATCCCCTGGATCCACCACTGCCTACTTCTTCTACTACTACACGACGCGGCTCCATGGGGGGGGGGGGGGGGGGGGGTGGGCTCGCCCCTCTGGCCTTCTTTTAGTTTAGTTTTTTGGTTAGTGATCACACAACCCCCCCCCCCTCCACTGAGCGAAAATAACGGTCTGCGCGATTTTCAAATTTCCGGCGGCAAAAAAAAAAAAAAAAATTATGTTCACTACCCTTTTTCAAAGTAGTTTTACTACTTCAAATCGAACTACTTTTACTACTAATACTACTACCACTACTACTACTACTTATAATAATACTGCTGCTGCTGTTGCTACTACTAGTCTACCACTACTGCTATAAGGCCTACTACTACTATTACTATTACTACTACTAATACTACTACTACTTTACTGTTACTACTACTTCCACTACTACTACTGCTGCTGTTGTTACTACTACTACTACTACTACTACTACTACTACTACTACTACTACAACCAGGCGCGGTCCATGATTTCTTAAGGGGGGCCCACATTTGAAATTATGCGAACCAAATATTGGTACGTAATGGTGACACCGGCAGTGGCAAAAACGTTGGGGGGGGGGTAGACAAAAAAATCCCCATCACCCCACTCTTATGTAGGCCCCGCTGAACGTTTCTCAGCGGGGGTCAAGGAGTGGAGCTAAGGGGGTATAGGCATTTAATTACTGTTAGATGAGCATATTTTGATACCGTATTTGTGACACTGGCAGGACATAACTTTGTTTTGGGTCCAGGGGGCGGAGCCCCCAGAAGCTCAGGGGTTTTATACATTAAATTATCGTCAGATGAGCATAATTTTATACCTTATTTATGACACTGGCAGGACACAAATTGGTGTTGTGTCCAGGGGGTGGAGCCCTCAGAAGCTCAGGGGTTTTATACATCAAATCATCGTCGGATGAGCATAATTTTATACCTTATTTGTGAAACTGGCAGGTCACAAAGTGGCTGGGGTCCAGGGGGCGGAGCCCCCGGAAGCTCAGGGGTTTTTGGCAATAAATTACGGTCAGATGAGCATATTTTTATACCTTATTTGTGGGACACTGGCCGGACATAAATTGGTGTTGGGTCCAGGGGGCGGAGCCTAGGGGCCCTAGGTGGGGTCCAGGGTCCGATCGTTCACGAGACCCCCCCCCCCACCTCACACACACATGCCTTGCCGAGACATCAACATGATATCAAATGTACACCTATTCTACTGACCAAATACTTAATTGGGTGATTCCCAAATCCTTAATCCTCAACCCGAACGATAGAATCTGGCAAACCGCAAATCTGGACAAAAGCGATCGAACAATAACGTTGAGTCGCTGAGCGCGCGACTACGTAGTAAAAGCTATATGACAATAGATGCTTAGAGCTCGCCGTTGACTTGTTTGTAAATAGGGACTTTCAGATTTGCGTGGACTGATACGTGTGACGTCCATTCAAGGCAGTGCATTAAAAGGACGTCGACCGTAGCAATCCACATTGTCTTCATGCAAATTTAAAAGTCCCTAATAACCGATTAAGGTGTACGTTAGATATAGTATTTGATCGTGAATCCTAACTTTTCCTTTTCTTTTCGTATATGTCTGTTTAACTTTATGTGTTCTATTTGTTTCCATGACGCACCGCCCCACGAAAAAGTAATAACAACAACATAATCAGGAGTAAACAGGTACTAAATACAAAAGAAAAAGAAAATGAGAATGATAATGAAGAGAATGAATGTACACATATTTGAGAACATTACAGTTAACTTTAAAAACATTTCGGTAAAACAAAAAATAAAAAGTGCAATGCGATGCTGGTGTATCGCATTGTGCATTGTCTGCCTTCAGAGGGTTAACAGAACATACATGACTGTATATGCTTTAGTTTTTATCTACGTTCTGTGATTTACGATTCTTCACTACCAACATTCTGAAGCTTACAAACTTAGTCGTAATGAAAGTCATATCTTAAAATGGGGGATTTGGAAAAAGAGCGACGTCAGTAGAGCAGATACAATAACAACACATTCTGGCTTTGCAATGCATATTGTATTCTAGGACTATACAAAGTTTGTTTGTGTAGTCGTATATAGGCTACATCTTTCTATGTACGGTGTTTGTTACTTTATAACAGGGGCGTAAATCCGTATCGAGGAGTGGGGGATGATCGGCGATAGCCATCACATACTAGCACGAGCACACGCCCACACTAATTTACGCAAGCGCGCGCGATCGCGCACGCACAAACATACAACACACACACACACACACGCACACGCGCACACGCACACACGTACACACGCACGCGCAAGCGCACGCGCACACACACACACGCACACACGCACACACACACACACACACACACTCTATCTCTTCCGTTTTTTCCTCCTCTTTCCCCAATCGATCTCCCCATATTCTGGTAATGATTAGAATTATTGAAGTGGTAAACCAAATTGTATTCGATTCTCCAATACAAAAACTACCATTGGGGAAAATATTGCACCGAGGATTACGAACTTGCAATTAACTCTACCGGAAAAAAAAGATTGTCTTCATCTGTGAATAATTATTGAAAGGAAAACAATTCCCGGCTTCATGAACTAATGTGCCTGTGAAAGCAGTGGCGGATCCAGGGGCGGGGGAGGCGGGCTTTTTTTGGAGAAGGGCCCCCTCCCCTGGCACTCAAGGGGGGGGGGGGGTGCGATTTTTCAAATTTCCGAGGGCAAAAATGAAATTAGTGCTCTACCCCCCCCCCCCCCCCCCCCCCCCACTAAGCAAATTATCGGCCGACTGTTTCGCCGCTAAATATTTTCTTAGGAATTGGGCCCCCTCCCCTGCCGCCGGCTGGATCCGCCCCTGTGTGAAAGTACTATATGCATGGATGGATTTGGTATTTTGAAAATGGCTTTAAAACCATGGGGGAGCGAACATATTAAGAACGAATTACGTCGTTTTTTCATCTTTGCTCTCGAATCAATTTCGAGTTTTCCCTTTCCTTCTCCTATTCCCTGTATATGCATATGTGGAAAACAAGTGTTTATTTAAAAGAGAGAGAGAGAAAAAAAAACTCTTACGTGACGAGATTGCTTTTTGACTAATAGAGCGGAAACAGTAAACAAAGCAAAAATCAAGATTTCTCAGATAAACCTTATATCCCGGTGGTTATGACGGTTTTCCTATCTCAATGTCGTCCTTATTCGTATATGTGCGCACTAATCAAGGGTGGTTCTGGAGAGGGCATGGGACACCCCCCCCCCCCCACACCAAAACTCAAACTCAAGCTAACTCCAATTTGTATGCCTCCGCCACCGAAGGTGGTGCCGGAGGCATCACTTCGGTGGCGGAGGCATCATGTTTTCGGGTTGTCCGTCCGTACGTCCGTACGTCCGTCCGTACGTCCGTCCCGTTTGACCGTTATCACAATATCTCAAGAACCATTTAAGATTTAAACTTAAGACTCGGGAATAGTATTTATCACCATAGGAAGACGATCTGATTAGATTTTGGAGTACGTAGGTCAAAGGTCACAGGTCACAGAGGTCAACTTATGAAATTCCTTGTATTGAGTTTGTTAGCGCGATATCTCAAGAACCATTTGAGATTTAAACTTCAAACTTAAGGATAGTATGTATCACCATAGGAAGACGATCTGATTAGATTTTGGAGCACGTATGTCAAAGGTCAAGGGTCACAGAGGTCAACTTGTGAAATTCCATACATTGAGATTGTTATCATGATATCTCAAGAACCACTGGAGATTTAAACTTCAAACTTAGTGATAGTGTGTATCACTATAGGAAAACAATCTGATTACATTTTGGAGCACGTAGGTCAAAGGTCAAGGGTCATAGAGGTCAACTTATAAAATTCCATACATTGAGATTGTTATCATGATATCTCAAGAACCACTGGAGATGTAAAAACTTCAAACTTAAGGATAGTATGTATCACCATAGGAAGACGATCTGATTAGATTTTGGAGCACGTAGGTCAAAGGTCAAGGGTCACAGAGGTCAACTTATGAAATTCCATACATTGAGATTGTTATCATAATATCTCAAGAACCACTGGAGATTTAAACTTCAAACTTAATGATAGTGTGTATCACCATAGGAAGACAATCTGATTAGATTTTGGAGCACGTAGGTCAAAGGTCAAGGGTCACAGAGGTCAACTTATGAAATTCCATACATTGAGATTGTTATCATGATATCTCAAGAACCACTGGAGATTTAAACTCCAAACTTGTTTAAATTGCTCTATGGCGGAGGCGTCATTTTCGACTGCGCGCAGTCAAAATTCCATCTAGTTTTTTTTTGGATTACATTTGATAAGGTTTTATTTTAACAGAGTGGCCCCATCAGTACACAAACTACCGTTTGTCAACATGCATTAAAATGACAAAAACATAAACCATAATACGAATCTAACAAGACAGATAAAAACGAAAAGGGTAACAAACAGAATTAAAGGTTGAATTATCATTACATTTTAAAGAGTAAATGAAAACCAGCGTTAGAGCACGTTTGATTATAATATTAATTTAAGATGTGGCACAACTAGAAAAGGAATGTAAGAATCCCTAGCCCCTCCCCTCCTAATTATTATTCTAGAACCTCGACTGGTGTTGATTCGTGCGGGATGAGCGAAAATGAATTCAGACAAGGATTAAGAGTAATAATGAATTGAAACGTCAAAGCTTCCGCGCTTAGCGCGGGAGGGGGGGGGGTAACTGAATTCAGACAAGGATGAAGAGTCGGGACCGGTACAATGAATCGTCTTCTTTCTCTAATAATTAAATTAAACGTCATAGCTTCCGCGCTTTGCGCGGGAGGGACGAAACAAGCTTCAAGAGTCGAGAACAGTACAACGGACCGTCTTCTTTCTCTAATAATTTAATGACATGTCAAAGCTTCCGCGCTTCGCTCCAGGAAGTGCCTGAAAATGCGTCTAATTTGGTTCTAAAATTGCAAATTTGATTTGATTTGATTTGATTTGATTTATTGGTTTCTGCATCT
Organism: Strongylocentrotus purpuratus; assembly: GCF_000002235.5. Classification (NCBI taxonomy): domain Eukaryota; kingdom Metazoa; phylum Echinodermata; class Echinoidea; order Camarodonta; family Strongylocentrotidae; genus Strongylocentrotus; species Strongylocentrotus purpuratus. The sequence goes on along the minus strand of NW_022145595.1, from coordinate 2,811,030 downwards.
TTTTTCTTTTTTTCATCATACATTTTCATGAACATAATATGGCTTGATACAATATTTCAAGTGTATATAATTTTTATACAGATAATAAACGATATTAAACACATATATTGAATTTAAACAAATATATTGAATGCTTCTTACTCTGGGAGGGGGCCAGAACCCCTCCCAGACCCACCCCTGCTTGGTCGCTCCGCTCCCTCGCCGTTAAAGCCTTGTTCTGTTGCTTCTTCGTTTTAGATAAATTTCACCCCCATGCCATTTTGTGCCCCCCCCCCCGTAAGAAATTCCTGGATCCGCCACTGATGCCCATGCCCCTTGAGCTTCGGGGGCTTCGCCCCTTGAACCCCACTTGCCTTTGCCCCTATACCCCACTTTGAGAAACGTAATTCAGCGGGGCCTGCATGTTAGAGTGGGGTGATTCGGATTATTTTTTGTCAGCCCCCCCCCCCCCCCCCAAACGTTTTTGCTCATTACGCCACTGCTCTCAGGTGTCTAATGATCAAGCTTGATGGCCGTCAAATTATTCCTGGAAGTGTTTTTCCGATGCGAGGCTGTCCTCATATTCAACCATCTTTATTTCTTTCTCCTGAGAAAGGTTAGACGGTGTTGTTTCCAAGTGTCTGAAAACCACATACGAAAATTACCAGTGTGTTGGAAATAAAAATGCGGATTTTGAGGGTTTGGACATCAAAGATATGAACCGAGTACCATGGGTGGTTAATATATCAAACAATTCAATTCATTTAAAGTTTATTCAACACTCTCCATGAAAACATCATGAGGGCAATGGCGGCACTTGCTTCCCTTTTTAAACCCAAGTGGCAATTTAAGCCGTATCATAACAATTACCTCTCGGACAATTACCCGCCGGAAAATCCCCCCCCCCCGTAAATCTACCCCCAAAAGAAATTCCCCCCCCCCTGGACAATCCCCCCACCCCCTGAATCTTACCACTAAGAAAATTATCACCTCCTTGTTCATTAAAAGGAAGTCCACCCTGATAATAATTTTTTTCGGAGGGTAATTATACTTATTATTTGTCCAAAGAGGGGGGGGGGGGGGGAGGGGGTTACTGTCCTAGGGGTAATTTTCCGGGGGGTAATTGTCCCGCTGGTAATTACCGGGGCAGGGGTGATTACCCAGGAAGTCATTGTCCTAAAACCATCCTAAGCAAAGATAGTGCCCCTCTCCTTTTCTTTGAGGTGATTACAATTTAGTCGGAAGATTTGAGAGTTGAAAACCGGTAAACCTCATGTACATTTCTTTCAACTTCTCGGAGATATATTGTATGTTGAGACTATATGCCATAGCCCCCCCCCCCTACCTCCACATGCCTCCTCTAATAAAATCCCGGATTTATCAATAAAAAAGAAAACTAGTTAAGTATTGAATGAGCATATCGAATACAGTTATTCACGTCTGGAAAAGATGTGCAAAGACACGTAAAAAAAACTGGCTGAAACTTTCAACAATATTGATCTTGTGATTGTCTAAGTGATCTCTCTCTCTCTCTTTCTCTCTCTCTCTCTCTTTTCTCTCTCTCTCTCTCTCTCTCTCTCTCTCTTTTTCTCTATCTCTCTCTCTCTCTCTCTCTCTCTCTCTCAATCTCTCAATCTAAACATTAGAAGGGACCTAAGGTATTTAGCAAAGCGTAAATTGGCGTGGGGTCCAGGGGCAGAGCCCTCGGAAGCTAAGGTTTTGTTAAGGCGTTTAATTACGGTCAGATGAGCATTCAGGGGCCGTCTTAAGGTCCCTGGTGAGGTCCAGAGGGCGGAGACCCCGGTAGCTCAGGGGTTTCAGGCATTTATTTCTTACGGTCAGATGAGCATATTTTGATATCTTAATTGTGACACTCGTAGGTTAATTGGCATGGGGTCTAGGGGCGGAGCCTCAAGAAGCCCAGGGTTTTTATGGCATTAAATAACGTTCAGATGAGCTCCGGGGGCCCGCCTAAGGGCTCTTGGTGGGGAGCAGGAGGCAAAGCTCTTGGAAGCTCAGTGGTTTTAAGCATTAATTATGGTCAAATGTGCATCCAGGGGCGGAGCCCCGGCAAGATCAGGGTTTTTAGGCATGTAATTACGGTCAGATGAGCATATTTTGATACCTCATTTTGTGAAAATGGCAGGTCATTATTTTTTTTTCTTTCTATTTCTCTTTAACATATACTCTTTAACAAGAAAGTGAGGTGAAGGGGGGGGGGGGAGATGAGCATATTGTGATACCTCATTTGTGAAAATGGCAGGTCATTATTCTTTTTTTCCATTTCTCTTTAACATACTCTTTAACAAGAAAGTGAGGTGAAAGGTGGGGGGGGGGGGGCTTCCTTGACATATAGGCTTCTTAATAATCGTATCTTTAGCCTAACTGTAAATTTGGGAATATGTCATTTACCAACAAACGCATAAAAAAGTATAATTTACCCCAAAAATGAGAAATAATCCCAGAAAACCATGTCGTTTCAGCAACATTTTGTAACCCCCTGGTATTGAATTAGAAATAAACCACGTTTGAATTTTATTTGTGGGGGCAGCTGCCCCCCCCCCCCTCATTAGTACGCCAGTGCTTTTTCGTTCTCTTTCTTTTACTATATGAACATTTCCGTCAAGCGATTAGAAATATCGTAAGCGTTTAAGCTCTATAAAGTTCCACAATATAAGTATACGTTCTGAACTTCGCTTCCGATTTATTCTAAACTCATCAAAAACATCTAAACTTATCAAAAACTATCTAAGAAATAATAATAAATAATAATAATAATAATATTTAATTATTATATAGCGCTTAATACAAATGTCTCTAAGCGCTTTACAAATATACTATTACCCTAGTCATTGGATTCAGTGCTTGCCCGCACACATTGTGTGCACTATCTCCACTCCCTGGGGAGCATTCCAGCCGGGCGTTATTAAAGATTTTGCCTCTGAACACTTTACATCACCGTCAAGGAATCACTGGCTTATAACGAGTGAGTCATCTTCTTCTTCAAACAGACTGTTTAATAATAATAATAATAGTTCAGTTCTTGTATAGCGCATAATACGTTATGAAATAACATCTCTATGCGCTTTGGAGCTTTGGACTTTATTACCCTAGCTTAATAGCTCCGGCAGCCTCATCAGCGCACAGTGCATTTCAAGGAATAATCCTACTAGGTACCCATTTACCTCACCTGGGTTGAGTGTGGCAATTGTAGATCAATGTCTTGCCAAAGGACATTAGTGCCGCGGCGGGACTTGAACCGCGGACCTTGTGATTGACAGTCGGTGAAGTATCCACTTGACCACAACACCTCTTTATCAACACCTTTATCAACACAAGGACAATCTTCTCCAAAATATCTTTTATCATCACATCCGTTGTCCGCGCTTTTTCCTGATACTTCGGAGCAAAAACATCGCCCATGTGACCTTACATACACATGCTGGGGATCGTGCTTTTTCGCTGGATCACAGCAAACGTTTCGAGTTAATCAACCAAAAACAGAAAGAGCATGCGCCAAATATAAAAGGTATCTGCTTTCCGGGGGGGGGGTAGATACAAGTTCACTTAATAGCATGTGTCCAGGGACCGTGCAACATATAAGAAATGTAAGAAAACAACATGCACAACATCCGATCCGCAGTTGTACAAAGGCAGAAAAAATTATCCCATTTCGAATGGAAAACATCTTGACAATTTGTCGTCTTCAGAAGATGGACTTTTCGACAGAGAAAGCACGCTTCGGGCTCCGTAGTATATATTTGATTTGTATCGGAGATTTTCGGGGAACCGAATGTGTTATCCCAAATTTGACATTGTCAGAAGTTTTCAAGACCTAGCTAAAACGTAATAAAACTATTATGTAATCAGTCAAATTTAATTGGGATATAACCCTTGGATGGAAAAAGGGAAAAATATAGTAGTGAAGTGACATGAACAAAAATGGAAAAAGAATTTCAAATGTTATGAATATGGAAAAATAGGGAATTTCCCGGAAGGATATTTGTCACCATGCAAGTTATAACATAGGGGAAACTATCCATTAACAAAAAAATTATACAAATGTACCTTTCTCTTTCCATTTCATATTATGGGTACTGAAAAGTATATTTTCCTTCACGAGAATTGAGATAAAGATAATATTGGTGAAGAACAGACAAAGAAGTAAAAGAAGCTTCGCTTCTTGAGAGATAAGCATTTCTGCCAGTATATAGTGAAAACCTAAGCAAGTTTTCGCCAGTACCAATTAAAACATAATATCTATATCCCGACCCAAGTTTCCATGATTACTGCGAATTAGTATTGGAAATACCAGCTGGGGTTTTCTTTTTTAATTGCAAGATCAGCAGGGAAATCATTAATGTCTCTATTTTTTCGACAGGGTTTGTTGGCCCCTAATAATACTGAAGGACATTTTTAAGAGCGATGCTTTTCAGAGGATATTCTTTCTACGATTTTCTTCCAAAGTGACTTTCAAAGAATAAAAGCTCTCTCAAATAATTGTTTTCATCTTTCCCAAAACACAACCTTCCCTAAAACTCCAGGTTTAAACAAGAATTTGTTAGTAAATTGATTAATGCCAAGTGTCAACCTATTCATAATGCGAAAATTCCAATAATTTATTTGAGTAAATGAATGCACAAAAGTAATGTTATTTTGAATTCGATTTTCCATTTCTAATGTCATGAATAGATTTATGCACTCTCGCAAACAATGCCTCCTGTTCATTTAAACGTGAATACATACCCCACAAAACTGTACCAGACAAATCGGAATATATAACACGCTTTCAACACATGTATGATAACCTTTCGTTCATAGCTGACTTTTAAAATTAATGACAATTTTCTGAGTGTAAACTTTTTTGTTGACTCACACTGTCGGTCGTTTCGCGACAGACATCCTTTTCGATCTTTTACATATGATGATGATAAGTATAATTCTCCTCCTCCTCCTCCTCCTCCTCCTCCTTTTCTTTCTTATTTTACTTTTTCTTCTTCTTCTTCTTCTTAATCTCCTTCTTCTCCTTCTTCTTCTTGTTCTTCTTCTCCTTCTTCTTGTTCTTGTTCTTGTTCTCCTTCTTTTTCTTCTTCTCGTTCTTCTTATTGCTCTTCTTCTTTTTCTTCTTCTTCTTCTTCTTAATCTCCTTCTTCTCCTTCTTGTTCTTGTTCTTCTTCTCCTTCTTTTTCTTCTTGTTCTTGTTCTTGTTCTCCTTCTTTTTCTTCTTCTCGTTCTTCTCATTGCTCTTCTTCTTCTTCTTATTGCTCTTCTTCTTGTTCTTCTTGTTCTTCTCCTTCTTCTCCTCGTTCTTCTTATTGCTCTTCTTCTTGTTCTCCTTCTTTTTCTTCTTCTTCTTCTTCTTAATCTCCTTCTTCTCCTTCTTCTACTTGTTCTTCTTCTCCTTCTTCTTGTTCTTGTTCATGTTCTTGTTCTCCTTCTTTTTCTTCTTCTCGTTCTTCTTATTGCTCTTCTTCTTGTTCTTCTTGTTCTTCTTCTTGTTCTTCTTGTTCTTCTCGTTCTTCTTATTGCTCTTCTTCTTGTTCTTCTTGTTCTCCTTCTTTTTCTTCTTCTCGTTCTTCTTATAGCTCTTCTTCTTGTTCTTCTTGTTCTTCTTCTTAATCTCCTTCTTCTCCTTTTTCTTCTTGTTCTTGTTCTCCTTCTCCTTCTTCTTGTTCTTGTTCTTGTTCTCCTTCTTTTTCTTCTTGTTCCTGTTCTTGTTCTCCTTCTTTTTCTTCTTCTCGTTCTTCTTATTGCTCTTCTTCTTGTTCTTGTTCTTCTTTGTCTTGTTCTTCTCCTTCTTCTTGTTGTTCTTCTCCTTATTTTTCTTCTTCTTCTCATTTACCTAGAATCATTTTGCAACGCATATTATATACGAACGATCTACTGTTTAAAATGAATTTAATCCCAAGAAAAGAATGTACATTTTGTAATGAACAGATTGAAACGGATAGGTTGGACCACTGGATACATACTGGACCCGGAAATAAATTAATATTTTCATTACAAGATATATTATTTAGTTTAAGAAGTTCTAATAATTATGCATTGAATTGTATACTGATTGTGGTGCGACAGATGGCTGTCTTTTATCGGTGCAATGGTGGAGTTTGTCTGACGTAGCAGTTACTATTGTGCTGGTGAGAGGGTGCGTGGCATTGCTGTCCCCGGAAATAAGTCGCAGCTCCGACCTGGATTATTGTGCATCATCTTTAAAGGTAAAGACCAGTTATGATCATGCGATTGCATTGTGAAAGAAACGTTGTGGAATCGATCAGAAAAGGTTGATCATCTAGCATCGAGCATCTGCAAGGTTCTGGAATCATCAAAATGATAAGAAATTCGGCCCATTCTTCGTAAAGTTACAAGCACTATACAGAGAAAGATGTATATGGCAGGCGCGGATCCAGGATTTCTTAGGGGGGGGCCCAAATTTGAAATTATGCGAGCCAAATATTGGTACGTAATGGCAACCAGCAGTGACGTAATTGAGGGGGTGCAGGGAGGGGCGAGTTTCCCCCTCCCTCCTCCGCGAAGCGCGGAAGCTCTGATATTTCATTACATTATTAGAAAAAGAAGACGATTCGTTGTACCGTTGCCAAAAATAATCCTCGTCTGAATTCAGTTTCCCCCTTCCGCGCGAAGCGCGGAAGCTTTTACGTTTCATTAAATCATTAGAGAAAGAAGACGATTCGCTGTGTCGTTATCGACTCTTAATTTTCGTCTAAATTCAGTTTCACCCCTCCCGCGCAAAGCGCGGAAGCTTTTACGTTTCATTAAATCATAAAAGAAAGAAGACGATTCGCTGTGTCGTTATCGACTCTTAATTTTCGTCTAAATTCAGTTTCACCCCTCCCGCGCAAAGCGCGGAAGCTTTTACGTTTCATTAAATCATTAGAGAAAGAAGAAGATTCGTTGTGTCGTTATCGACTCTTAATCTTCGTCTAAATTCAGTTTCACCCTCCCGCGCGAAGCGCGGAATGTATTAAATCATTAGAGAAAGAAGACGATTCGTTGTACCGTTCGCGACTCTTAATCCTTGTCTAAAATCAGTCCCCCCCCCCCCCCCCCCCTCCTCCGCGCGAAGCGCGGAAGCTTTTACGTTTTATCAAATCATTAGAGAAAGAAGACGATTCTTATCACCATTCTCGACTATTAATCCTTGTCTGAATTCAGTTTCACCCCTCCCGCGCGAAGCGCGGAAGCTTTTACGTTGTATTAAATCATTAGAAAAAGAAGACGATTCGTTGTACCGTTCGCGACTCTTAATCTTTGTCTAAATTCAATCCCCCCCCCCCCCCCCTCATCCGCGCGAAGCGCGGAAGCTTTGACGTTTTATTAAATTATTAGAGAAAGAAGACGATTCGTTGTACCGTTCTCGACTCTTAATCTTCGTCTAAATTCAGTTTCACCCCTCCCGCGCGAAGCACGGAAGCTTTTACGTTTCATCAAATCATAAGAGAAAGAAGAAGATTCGTTGTACCGTGCCCGACTTTTCATCCTTGTCTAAATTCAGTTTCTCCCCCCCCCCCTATCGCGCGAAGCGCGGGAACTTTGACAATTTATTAAATTATTAGAGAAAGAAGACGATTCGTTGTACCGTTCTCGACTCTTAATACTTGTCTAAATTCAGTTCCCACCCTACCCCCGCGCGAAGCGTGGAAGCTTTGACATTTTCATTAATTCGTTAGAGAAAGAAGACGATTCTTATCACCATTCTCGACTCTTAATCCTTGTCTAAATTCAGCCCCCCCCCCGCCCCACCTCCGCGCGAAGCGCGGATGCTTTTACGTTTTATTAAATCATTAGAGATAGAAGACGATTCTTATCACCATCCTCGACTATTAATCCTTGTCTGAATTCAGTTCCACCTCCCCCTCCTGCGCGAAGCGCGGAAGCTTTGACGTTTTATTAAATTATTAGAGAAAGAAGACGTTTCGTTGTATCGTTCTCGACTCTTGATCCTTGTCAGAATTAAAAAAATGTTCTTTGTCTACTCCCTTTTCTTCCTACGCCCCCTTCCTTTTCACTCCTCTCTTTTTTTGGCCAGCGTTTTTGGGGGGACCATCCCACCAGCCCCCCCCCCCCCCACCCTGGCTACGCGCCTGCGGTCAGATGAACATGTGTTGATACCTTGTCCGCCCCCGGAAGCTTAGGAGTTTTAGGCAATCATTTACGGTCAAATAAGCATTCAGGGGTCCGCCTTAGGCGGGGTCCAGGGGGCAGAACCCGGAAGTTCGGGGGTTTTAGGTATTTAATTACGGTCAGATGAGCATTATTTTGATACCTAAATGTGACACTGGCAGGTCACTAATTGGCGTGGGGTTCTGGGGGCGGAGCCCCTGGAAGCTCAAGGGTTTTATGCACTCAATTACGGTCAGATGAGCATCAAGGGCCCGCCTTAGGGCTCTTGGTTGGGTCCAGGGGCAGAGCCCCCGGAAGCTCAGGGGTTTTAGGCGTTTAATTACGGTCAGATGAGCATTATTTTGATACCTAATTGTGACACTGGCAGGTCACTAATTGGCGTGGGGTTCTGGGGGCGGAGCCCCTGGAAGCTCAACGGGTTTATGCACTCAATTACGGTCAGATGAGCATCAAGGGGCCCGCCTTAGGGCTCTTGGTGGGGTCCAGGGGGCAGAGCCGCCTGAAATGAGGGTTTTAGGCATTAAATTACCGTCAGATGAGCATCTAAGGGCCCGCCTTAGGGCCCTAGGTGGAATCCAGGGGGCAGAGCCCTCGAGGTCTTAGGCATTTAATCATGGTCAGATAAGCATATTTTGATACCTCATTATAATGTGACACTGGCAGTTAACTATTTTTTCTTTCTTGCTCTCTTTCTTTCTATTTCTCTTTAATATACTTTTTTCAAAAAAAGTGGGGGGGGGGGGGAGAGGGCTCGAGGATCCCTATTCCCGTCGTTCCGCGGGCCTTGACATGTAGGCATCTCAAGAAGCATTTTCTTGACTGGCTGTAAATTTAGGAATTTGACATTTTCCAACAAACGCATATAAAAGTATAATTTACTTAAAAGTGAGGAAAAATCTCGGAAAATTATGTCATTTCAGCTTTTTTTTCTAAACGACCGTTATGGAATTAGAATAAACCACGTTTAAATTTCCCCAAAGCTCCCCGCCCCCCCCTCCCTATCAGTACGCCAGTGCCGCCCCCCGATCTATACCTTGTTGGCGGGAAAATTGCAACTGATATCCCTTACCTTTCTTCATTCTCTTTTTTTAAGCGGAGGACGGGGGGGGGGGGGGCAAGGGCATTTTGCCCCCCCCCCCCCCCGATCCACAACTTGTTGGCGGGAAAATTGCACAACTGATATCCCCTTCTTTTCTTTTCTTCTTCCTCTTTTTTCCTTCCCTATATCTTCTCTTTTTCTTTTTTCTTTCCCTTTCCTTCATTCTCTTTTTTTTGATGGGGGGGGGGGGGGCCAAGGCCCGCTCGGCCCCCTGGATCCGCGCCTGGTATATGGGACTACCCTATATCTCTCACAGTCCATGAGAGAAACAAATTTACCAAATATATGAATTAGTAGGCGGTTTCCCGGCAAATTTGTTATCATCATGTATTAGTCAAAACATATTCTTTCACATGATTGGTAATGAGAGCTTCCATTTCATTTTTTGAAATTGGGGCGTTTCCAATACTGGCCTTTACCTTTAAGGTGTCGCCAATTTGAGATATTTTCCTAATCATTAGCAGTGGTCACAACGATGTGATTTTATAGCCCAATAAATAAACAATAATATGTATCTTTTGTAATATTTTTCTTTTTTTTTCTTTTCATGAGTGTCCGAAATACATTGTTGAAATTTTGTAAGTTTTCTGTAAACTCAACACTTCAACGAATACTTGTATCTTGAGTAGTACATTTTATTCATGTTATAGATGTAAATTACATTGAATATGTATTTGTTAATTTGTTGCAAATAAATATCAATAAAATCCCATTGAAGGAAAAATATGGCGAGAAAAAAATCAAAATGCGTGATAATTTATTTTTCTGTAAATGTTATCAGGGAAATGATTATTGATTAGTACGTCAAAGAAGGCCCTAAAATGTCTTTCCTGAGTAAATTATGTTTACTCGATATGGTTAAAAAAAAACATATACATAATTCCAATATTGATGTATGTTATGATTCGGATTTATTTTTCAAAATCGTCTCCTATTTGATGTCGGCTTACCTCTGCCTACGTAATTGATTGACGTAAGCAATTAAGAACACACGACAACGCACGACGAGCTTCTGAATACTTCTCTCTCTCTCTCTCTCTCTCTCTCTCCTCTCCCTTTCCGCCGCTCTTGTTTCTCTCTATCTATCTCTCACTCTTCTCTCTCCCTCTCTCTCTCTCTCTCTCGTTATCTCTTTATCTTTCTATAATTATTTCTCTTTCAACAATACCACGCCATTTACCTTTAAGAAATGAGAACATCCCAGTCTGTCACCCCTTTTGTTCTTTATCTCTGTGTCAGACATATTTACATCAGCATAATTCTCGTTTCCATTTTCAACATCATCACTATCATCAAATTCATTTTCATCATCAACATCATCACCACAACCTTTTTTTTTTTAATAGTATGTTTTTATCATCAAACCGCCCCCTTAAAAATACTGTGTCCCTTCTGCAGCCAACATCAAAATATGTAGAACTTTGCAAGAATATGTCATGTATGTCCTATCTGTGGAATTTAAACGTTAGCAGTGTCCTAATATTCAAATTATGCAAGGAAACCCGTTAACTTGCTAGACTTCACTGTCAGACACTATTGAGTGACTGACTGGCCTTTTTTCTTCTTTGGTAATAACATACATAAAATCAGCTGTACAGGGTACATGAGCATTTGTCTACATCAATAACCCACTTCTTGTAATGGCCAAAATTAAACTGATTGAATCTTTGCGCAACATAAAACGTACGACCATTCGGTACAATGGTCTGAAAATCAGACTATTACTTATTGGCTCTATAGCTTTTAAGTCGATTCGACAACTAATAGTCATTTTCCCACTTAAAGACATTTTCAATCCCTCTTTTTTGTAGGGAAGTTCTAAATTTAGCATTTACTTTCACATGCCGTTGGAATTTAACCTTTTCATTTGTTGGGGCCTGCAAATGGGACATAGTACCTTTAACTCTCCCCCCCCCCCCGGCTAACACGCTATCAAGCAATAACAGCCCTTCTTCTTCTGCAACTTTCTTAATAAATATTTCTTGGTATTGATCAGTTGAATTTTGTTTCAAAGTCATCATTTATTATTATTTATTATATACACGTTCAAAAAAGTTGTTATATTTTGTATTTGTTGTTTACTGAAATTTAATTTGTTTAGTATGTTGCAGAAGAAAATAAATCAATTCAAAATCAGAATCATTTCTCTCTCTCTCTCTCTCTCTCTCTCTCTCTCTCTCTCTCTTTCTCTCGCTCTCTCTCTCTCTCTCTCTCTCTTCCTCTCCCTCTTCCTTTTTTCTGCACATCAGTTCTGCCTGTATTAAACACATCACATACGATTAGGCAAATGCAATTATCCAGGAACTGTATTTTCCTTTATTTCATTAGCTTCCATATCATGACAAATTAATATCGGTAATAAACCATTTTCATCATACCAGTATTGTATACATGTAGTATGTATCTCACAAACAAGACACCAATAGTACATGAATCGTGTGCACGTATACTAATTTGTTTTGTCATGTTTGTGCATTCATTTCATGAAAATAAAATCATCTAATCTGACGGCTCGTGTCATAAATCAGGTTTTTCTGCTAAGTTCCAGCCATTGCCCTTTTAAGCACTTTATCGAAACAAAATTGAACAAATATAGGCAGTATAGGTCAATCGTTTAGGCCCGAATTCACAAAGGAGGTTTGTCGACAAACCTGGTTTTCGTACGTCATATGACACGTTTTACGCGTTTTTTACAAACCTGGTTTGTAAAGAACAAAAGGAGGTTTGGCGAAACAAAAGGAGGTTTGAGCTCAAACCTTGCTTTGTGAATTCGGACCTTAATGTCTATGTTATCGAAATGCTTCAGCACATCAATGTTTCGGTATGCTCTGAAAAAAATGTAGACCCCCTTCCCTACCAAAGAAAATTGAATAACGAGGATATTTTCTATTCAATTAACAATTCAGTCTGCCCCTGTTCAGCGGCGTAATAAGCATAAACTTTGGGGGCGGGGGTAGAAAAAAAAATCCGCATCAGAAAAAAACATGGAAAACACGTCTTTTCAGCAACATTTGTAAATCACTGGTATCGAATTAGAAATAAACCCCTTTTAAATTGTATTCAAAGCCCTCTCCCCCACCCCATCCAACCATCAGAACGCCAGTGCCTACACTGTATGTTCACTTTAAGAAAAAAAAGGGGAAATTAATAAAGTTAAAAAGAGTAAATGAGATAAGAAGAAATGGAGATGGTATAATTGGAACGTAAATTGAAGGGAAATCCAATCCAAATAGCAAATACTCTAAAAGAAATCTGATAAATCAAAGAGGCAAACTGATGAAATGGTCCGATTCATTTCAAATTTTTGCCATTCTGTTTCTTTTATTTTTCTGCTTTCAAACAAATCAACTTATTACAAGGGTTAGATTGCCCTTTATTAAAAGACAATAGGACCTTCCCCTACTCTACGACAATGATGAGAATCTAATTGGTTTTAATAGCTAGTACATACGAAAAGCTTATCCTATTCAGACAAGAAAGATTTGTCATAGATATGTATCAAAATTGATATAAATATGTAATAGAAAATATTTGATCTTGTGCTATTTACAGTAGATATTTTTTTCCTGATACGACTTCAACCCCATGTACAAATGTATTTACAGCACTATGTTCAAGTTATCTCCAGCTTATAATTATACATTTTCAGCTACATCAATCAATCAAAACGATTCGCCTCAGATTCAAAATCATTTATTTTTATTCAGCTATTTTCACGTAATAAAGTCATACTAAATGTTTTTTTCATCAAACAACAAAATATGAAGAGTTAAATCCAAAAGGAGCTAAATCCACTTTTGATGAAAATTGAGTAATTGATATCAAAACATTGTTTACTTCAGAGCCCGTCTTTCAACAAAATAATTTACCTAAATTTTGGGAACAATAATGAAAAAATGCACCTTCTAATATCACTTTTTCGTAGACGCCTGTACAAAATCTGGTAAACTATTTCTATTTTCTCTGAAGTTACAAAAATGGATTTAGCTCCTTTTGGAATTAAACTCTTCATATAGACATGCAATTTGAATATAGATTTTAGGAACCCCAACAAATCTCAAATAGTACTATGAAAACAAAATTATTATTATTTTCAACATTTTAAAATGTAAAACGGTTATTGTTCTAGGGTGCATTCCCGTGAAAGTGCACATGTATGAATAAACACATTCATTTCGACAATCAAAGAAAACACACAAAAATGTTCATCTCAACGAGTTTGCAAATCGATCCAATTAATCGGTTCTACAATACTTTTAGGCTACGAACCGAATGCCTAACTCCTACTTGTGACCAATCACTCAAATCCTAACCCTACACCTAAAATCAAGCTGCAACCTTAAAAGGTCGTTTAGACCTGACGCGGCAAACCTCGGCGGTGTTTAATGTTATGATGACGTTAAGGGTTAAACGCTTCACATATCTGTATCTTATAACACAGAGCTCAGTGAATACTCTCAGGAACTATGTTGCGTGCAGTTGCCATGCATGTTACACGATAACATAAACCGCGGTGGGGTTTTTTTTTTTTGCGGCGGTTTAACCGCGCCAAATCTGAACGAGCCTTTACCGGAAACCTTGTAGAAATAAAGCTTGTACCATTACGTCTCCAGAGCACATGTCTACCATCTATAAATCATGCAAGTAGTCAGGGGCGGAATGGGATTGTGAGGCTCGTTCAAATATGACGCGGTTAATCGCCGCGTTAACATGTAAATGAATGGCGATCCGCGCGCGACAAACTGGACGTGCGCGTATCCATTGAACTCTGTAGTATTAGATACACTTTGCGCCATCGTAAATATTTTTTTTAATCCACCGAGGTTTTTGCCGCATCATATTTGAGCAAGGTTTAATTTAGTTGGAGAATTTTTATGCAACTGGGCCACTCGATATTATTAATTGGCCCCTTAGACCACAAATTTGACCGGCCCTCAAGCCGAAATATTGATCTGCTCATGACTACGACTTCCTAAATTACCTACAAAGCCAGTCTGCCTGTGACATGTAGTCGGCGTAGTATTACCGCTAAAATCCGCCGCTATAATAATAACGTGATGCCTCAAAGAAACTCATCAAAGTGTTTGTGAATAAGAAGCTTATTGCTCGTTTATGTTACATCGTCTAGGCAACCCCGAAGACAGCTCATTAAATGCTAGAGCCCTCGTGTTTTTACTGGCGTCATTGGTGTAACATTTCTTTTCCATACGTTGCCATAGCAGCGTTCTAACAAACTTCTTCTGATGATAAGAGGGATTAAGAGAAATAAATTGCTCAACAAAAATATATTTGGTCGGTATTCATAACACGGTGAACGTTCACTAACAATTCCGTCTCCTTTATGAATACCGGGCTCAGTTCCCGGTTTCGAAATTAGTTGATAGGCTGATTCCTTTTAATAGAGTAAGGCATTAATCCACAATCACAAAGTCCCTCGGATAGGATTGAGAGCCGTAGGTCCTATAGTTGCTTCTTGACAAGTATAGACTTGCTTTATTAGCAGTCAAGTAAAATGCAAATCATTATCATCCTAATCAATATCACCATCTCCATCGTCTTCCTCATCATCCTCATCGAAACTCTTCCTAAACTTAAAGGCTGTTTAAACTTGGAGATCAAGCTGGCCAGGCTAGTTATTCTTCAAAATGTTTTAACTTTGCGATATTTAGAAGTAGGTTTCAAACACATGACGTCATTGTCACCTCGATAGGCTGTACAACACGTTCTCTCATTCATTCGACTTGACTGGGTTATAGCATAACAATAGCACTAAGATGCTGCCTCTGATCCGGCACATGCTGTTCAACATCGGTTGAATGAACACCCGAGTCCGTATGCCCCTCCTCGGAGGATTTCGGCAGTATTTCGGTAGGACTCGTCGTCCCTTCAGAATTTGACTGTGAATCGTCCTTCGGTTTCGAATTCTGTGTTGTCTTCCGTTTCCGATGCCGCGTCCGTCGTACGTTTTTCACCATGAGAGTTGAGTCCGCTAGGGGAGTCCTTGTCCGTACGCATCGATGTCGCTCATTCTCTGTAACACCGAGTTTGGGTCGATCTTTCGTTTTCGACCATCGTTCACGTTCGGGCTTGTCTTGCATGATGAATAACCAGGCGAGCTGCTCCGATCACTGAGTATTCGCCTATCAATCGACGGCGACGGGGTAAGGGTCATATTGTTGTCTGACAACATGTCATTGTTATGACCGTTTCCATGGTTTCCGACGCTTAAATCGGATTGTTTTTTAACTGGGAATGAGTACGATCGTTTAATGTCGACCACCGACGACTCCCTGATCTTTATCAACTCGTTTCGTAAATCTTCATTTTGTTTTTTCAGTCTATCGTTTTCCTTGATCAGCTCATCTGGATTTACCTTCTCCAGATCGGACAGTCGTTTCTTCAATTGCGTGTTTTCTGTCTGGACTTCATTGAGGGTGACCTTTGATGCAGAGCCGTCAACTCCATCCGGTTGAATTTCGACACTGCGCACCCGAGTGGGTCGACTTCCCATGTTGGCCGATTTGGCCGTATTGGATGGGCCGAGTCAAATCTGTACATACATGAAACAGAGAATAAAGAAAAGTTTTATATAGTTCGTACATTTTGAATACTGATAATTACATAAAAAACCTGTGTGAAGAAAATATAAAGATGATGGATATGACAAATAATATGAAATTGCAAGAGTCCTCAAGAAAGAGTGTTAAAGAGCGAAAAATGGGCGGGGTGCGGGGGGGGGGGGTTGTTAGATATGAAGATGAAGCTTGATACAAAACGTGAAATAAAGGAGGGAGGACATTTGTCCATGCTTATTTCTTTAGTTTAGCACAATACCTTTGCAGCATTTTTTTGTAATTTTAGTGAATGAAGCAAAATGTTCAGTTTGATTCACAGAAAAAAAAACTAAGATAACTTGAATCAACGAAATAATAATAATAATAAACAACTTTGGAGTGCCTGAAAAATAATTCTAGGATATTCTAAGCGAATAGAAATAAAGAAGAAGCATATTCATACACGATGGTGTTAGTTAAAAATAGCACCGACAGGAAAACCGTCCAAGGACACGTTTTATTTCAGTTTATCAACGCAGGAATGAAGCCATACTGAATCCTTCTCATCTCACTGCCCCCCCCCATTTCTTTCTTTCTCTCTCTCTCTTTCTCTCTGTCTCTCTCTCTCTCTCTCTCTATCTCTCCCCCCCCCCCCCATTATCTCTCTCTCTCTCTCTCTATCTCTATCTCTCTCTCTCTCTCTCTATCTCTCTCTCTTCTCTCTATTTCTCTCTCTCTCTTTCTCTCTATCTCTCTCTCTCTCTCTCTCTCTCTCTCTCTCTCTCTCTCTCTCTTCTCTCTCTCTCTCTTCTCTCTCTCTCTCTCTCTCTCTTTCTCTCTCGCGATTCTTGCCTTTTTCCCGTATCATCTCTTGGTTCCTTTTTATTCCCTCTAGATCTTCTGTATACATCCATTTGTTATTTATTCCGAGTCCTCACTGCCAAAAATCCGGCATCGTAATCGCGTTTTCCTGCTTTTTTGGTGATCAATAATTTTATGGAAATATGTATTCTGCTCCGTCAAAAATGTTCTGCTTCTTTGCAAACCACATCTTAATGAGCACTTGGTTACTATGGACAATTTCATCAAGCGATTAAAATAAATTTGAACAGATTTGAAGATAGAAAGAACGAAATCAATAACAGAGTACTAAAGGCTCATTATCGTGTCCGCTGAGTGGTTCTGTATTCGATATTAATTTTATTCCATGACTAATTTTTTGATGGCTCTCACCGATTGGCATTGATCAACAACGTAGTATAATTAATTTTGCAAAAAAAAAGTATATGCTACTTTTCCCCCGCTCTCTCCTTACGAGCCGGTAGCATTTGACCGATAACGGTTTGCATAACGGTTTACCATAACCATAATAAATGGGTCTAGTTTACCAAGGGTAGCCCCATATGCTATTCATGCGGGCACTACAATTATTTACATCATTATTGCCAGGTATTCATTTACACATGGGTGGAGAGTAGCAAATGCGGATTAACGTCCTGCCACAGGACGTTGGTGTTGGACTGGGATTCGAATCCTCAACCCTTGGATAGAGAGTAAAGTGAACTAACCACTGCACCACGGCACCTATAATAGTGCAATAATGTACATTGTATGAAAAAAACGTGTGTATTTTGGGTATATAATTATTGTTACAGTGCATTATTGCATAAAAACCAGGAGCAAAGGCATCAAAGTTTGTGTGTGAGAAATAAGCTGTCTCGCCAATTTCAAGATATTTTTTAAAAAGTTCTTCTCATGAGTAATTACTGTTTTAAAGGTTTTGTATCTTGAAATATGTAATTTTGTAAGCGCTGTTGTATTCTTTATTACAATATACCTCTAAAGGCGCTATTAATGTCATCTTTTCTGTTATTATTCCGTTCGTTAGGCCTAAAGGATTGTTCCCATGGTAATAGACAAAGATTAATATTGAAATTCTTGAAGAAGGCTGTATTCTACGATGAAGGAGATATAACTACTTGAATATGATTTATTCTCAAAACGTTAGATAAAATAAAGAATTGAATTAGGTTTGTTACGATTAAATGATAAACTTTATATGTATTCACTTTTTTAAACTATTGTTTACAATTAAAAAAAATTCTCTATATATTAATATTTTTTTCCGAAACACTTTAAATGTTATTTCTGTTAGAGTCCAAAATGATAAACTAGAAGCTAAAAAGCTTGTACAAATCTTTTAAAGGAGAAAACCGAAATTGCCCTCAATCAATTTTTGTTTATACTTCTGTTGCCATGGCGATTTATTTGTCCTCAACACTCTATGCTGGGATATTATGAAGTTTATCGTCACTGCTTTCTCCAAAGATATTACGATTTCATTATCCGTCTTCCCTCATGTAAGCCTCAATGATCTATATTCCGCAAACATTATTAACAATGATTGGCAGCCGACTGACAGCATAATTGCAGAGTACACAAAGCAATAACCGTGCCATAACGCTCACGTTGTGTCGCTTGTATGTCAATAATGGATGCTGTATACGCCTGTTTCTACCTGTTTCCATGGTTACCAAGTGATGTAGTCCGAGAGACACACAATGATTAAAAACAGTCGTTCTCATTCTTTTGTGTATAGTTTTAATGTATCGATGGAACAATACACGCATACTTATGTGGGTGTTTTGAAGAAAATCACTCGATATAGATTTTTCAATTTACAAGTCTCCTGGTGGTAATTATCATCATTTTCACTCTTCATTATAAGTACTAGTGTTGTGATATCAACTTTGTCGTGATAATATCTCTTTTTATCATGACAACTAACTTTTTAGCAGCAGTATCTTCATGCATCTGCTATAGCGTCGTTCTTTTGAAGAATTATGACCTAGCGGGTTAAAGAAAAGATGGCTTGGTAATGAAGAAATACAAAATCTAAACTAAAAAAAGAGCAAGCTTTCTTGAAATGTAGGAGGGGAAAAAAAGAGTAGGGAATAATTTTAAAAAAAGTTATGGAAGGAACGTTTTCGTGTATGTGTGTGGGGGGGGGGGGGGTTCTCTAGAAAATTAAAGGTTAACAACCATGAGAGGATTAGAGAGAGATTTAAAGGTCCGAATTTGGGTTTATGTTAGCATTACACTGATTAAGCTCAAGAGCCACTTTCAATTCGAGATTGAGAGAGGGGGAGAGGTCGAGAGAAAGAGGAGAGGGAGAAAGGAAAGAGAGAGAGGGGGTAAAGGAAAAGAGAATGAGAGAGTGAGAGAGAGAGAATGAGAGGAGAGAGAGAGAATGCGAGGGAGAGGAGGAAAGAGGAGTGAGAGGGAGAGAGGGAGAGGGTGAGACGGAATGAGAAAGAATGGATAAAATAAAAATCTACGAAATAAAGGAGAAAGGCATATTCGGCGAGAATACAGAGAGAGAAAGAGAGAGAGAGAGATTTTGATAAATAAGGATACCGAGAGAGAAATACAAATAAAAAAGACGCCAAAAGACGAGGGAAATTAGGAAATAATTCTTCCTTCCCCACCACCGGCTAGGAAATGAGGCTGGAGTCTACAAATGCAAATGTCGCTCGCTTCCAGGCCCAGGGCTCGCTCTCACCTTTCCCCGATGATCGATGCTCTCTTACCGCTGAACTTTGCAAAGGGGGCTTTACAGAATCGAGCAGACTGAATTGAAATTGATAGGATGCTCTCTAAACGTTATTGATCTTCCTGTGATGTGACATTTCGACTGAAGAAAAAAAACACGGTCCATTTAAAGACCTCATAAGCATTTCCCGAAAGGGCAGACGTTGAGTTTCCAAATGAACGTGGTAAAGATTGATTGTTGAACTAGAAATGCAACCTTTCATTTTCTTTATTATATTTATGAAATAATTATGTCATGGTAGAGGAAGTACATAATACAAAATGGGGGGGGGGGGTTGAGCCAGAGAGTAGGGGAAGGACGGCTAGATGGATATTGAGAGAGGGAGGGAGATAGAGAGATAGACAGATTTGGAGAAAAGAGAGAGAGAGATATAGATTGGGGGAAGAGAGAGAGAGTGAGAGATATCCAATGGGAGAGAGGGGGGGGGGCAGAGAGACAGAGACAGAGAGACAGAGACAGAGACTAGAAGATATTGGGCCTCTGTAGGACTAGTTCGCCGCCATTGCCAAAGGTTCCTTGGAGTCGGGTAAAAGTCTGAGAATTCGAGTAAAATCCCCGAATTCAGGGAAAAAACAGTAAATTTCATTGATAAATAATCATCGAGTATACCTTGTCCAAACAATGTATCCCCTCTCGATGAATGGCGTACTCATCATTGAACATACAACTAACAATCAATGAAGACAAGTCAAATGGAAAACCGGTTGCAGTAATCGTCCTAGAATTTTGAAACTTCATTAGTTAAAAAAGAATTGGCAAAAAGCGGAGAATCATGTTTAAATGAAATGCTGCAAATCCTGCATGAATACACAATAGAGCAATCAAATCTAAAGAATTACAATCTGATCAGGAAAATCAGCATCGCCGCCTTGATTAAAGAGAATGAAATGAAGAAAAAAAACTCTTTAAATCATTCTTCGCTCTGGTGGTCCAAAATCAATCCTTCCACATATCATTTAAAGGGCAGCACAAAGATTTTCATAATAAGGGTCCAATTTGCCAAACGTTAATGATGAGCAAAAAAAAAAAAAAAAGCATAACACGATAGCAAATAATTTGAGAAATCAAGGCAATTGTACAATTCTTTTTATTCGTCGCCTTTTGACTTGTGCGAATTGACAATGACGTATTACATTATTCGAACACAATGGAGGCAAGTTGGAGGGGTCCCAGTCCAACATAATCTCTGACAAGTAGAGAAAGAGAAAATATCGATTTTCAGATTATCAACCGCCGTTACCCTCCCCCCTCCCCCCCCCCCCCCCCCCCCCCCCCCCCCCCCCCCCACCCACCTCCTCCGTCCCGTCCATCTGTCTTTGCTTTATTTTCCCAAGTTCTTTTGTTTTATTCTCAAATTTGCCTCATTCATCTCTCCAGGCACATACAAGAAAATATCACAAGGTTTTTCAGGTAGGACTATGGAATAATACACCCAATCCGCCTCAGGTGATGGGGTACCTGGAAGGAATACATTCTTTTTAAAAGTGTATGCGTCTTAATGGTACCGAGGCCAAAGCCAGGGTAGTAATTGTAGAGTACCAAGAGTGTCTGACAAAACATGAGCACTATACAAGAACCCATGATTTCATTATATTATGTTCACATCTGTGTCCAGTGATTTCTGTTGAATTAATCTGCTTGTTATAATTGTGATGACGTCAAACCCTCATAATAATCAGCAACTACTTTTAATTGCATAGCAACCCATTCAAAATTGAATAACAACCCATTCAAAACTGCATAACATTGTTGAAGGTTGATGAAAAAATTGCGTATTTTTTGTATGAAATGTTACCTACTATATTCTTCTACTGTACTGACATCCAAACAATCCTGAAAAAATTCTCAAATTACAAAGATATTTAAGGTTTTCTTTGAAGATGTCACTGTGCGACACTCTCTAACAGTAAATTCTTCCAACCATTTTTGAATTTTGCCAACCGTTTTTTCATGAAAATAAGACATTAGACAGGCTTTTAAAAACATCTTAACACTTAATTGTCTGGAATGGTATATAGAACCAATTCAATGCTTTGTAACAATTTACATTCACCTGAAATGTAATTTAATTGTAATAATATAGTTGGGAGAATTATAGAATCGATCAGATCAGTTTTCCCCATTTTTAATCATTAATAATAGTCTGTTTTAATCAAACTTTCAGATTATCTTTAATTGTACATCTAGCACCATTTTCTCCCATCTGAACAATGTTACCAAGCCCCTTTAAAACGTACTTTCACTATTATATCACATGTTAGAGAAATCAACTTTAATTTATAGAAAAAAATTAAAATAGGTACAGCACAATTCAGTCATAATGTACTACAAAGACAATAGACATTGCATCTTTGTCACACTCAGCTTAGCTCCAAACGAACCCTTTTACATTCGAGTCAAATGCATATAACTGCAGCTTGGTTTTATATATGTTCTCAATGTTTGTTCAGATGGCAGTGACAAATACATTGCCTAATGAGTCTGGTTTATTTGCTTTGTTAATGGTTATTGTGCACGCATCTCCCTCCCGGTGTACCAGACAGTGTATAATGGTGTATAATGTGGTTTTACACCGTCTACCCGATGTTTGATTCAATCACACGTTCTACTGCATGTAGCATGTGCCTGGTATATTTGCATTTTTAATGGTTAAATTAAACATGGAAACATCTCACTCCGAACGCTTATAGAAAGCCAAATGCCTAATAAAGTGATAAACTCAGATTTTCGACGGATAAATTCAGTTCACAGAGTTTTTCGAAGTGCTAAACAGAGTTTATCGTCGAAAAACTCAGTTTATCAGGAATACAAATCATTGAAGCCAAATTGCCAAAAAGTTAGTTTATTGGCAACATACTATGTTTTTAACTTGAAAAAGCTCTGTTTTTCGACGGATAAACTGAGTTCATCGACCGAAACACAAAGAGAATCGCAAAAAAATCTAATTATCGTGGACAATTTTGTTTTAGTGTGAAAAATAGAGTTTTCTAAGAGAATCTAGTTTATTGTGTAGTAGTTCATGTAGTAGTAAAAGTAGAAGTAGTTTTTTTTGATGTTGTTGTTATTAGATTGAGGATGTTGTTGTTGTTGATAACTATGACGTAATAGCTATATCATTGTTGTTATTGTTATTATTACTGGTGGTAGTATTGTTTTCGTCGTCGACGTCGTTGTAGATTTGTATTCTCCTCACGGTTTCTCCCACGCACCGCCCTCTCCTCCCAATATCTACGTTAGATGTTAACCAAGTCACGTGCCACTCAGCATGACGCTCGAGGTCACCGAGGTCAACGAACCGAATAGTACGAGAGGCCGAGCAGCGAGTAAAAGTCTCTTTATATCTGCCTTTAAGCCCGTGAGAATACGTGGCCTGCATTATGAATTCCTATTAGTTGATTTGTCGGCGTATAATCTTGTATCAGTGCGTCATGCATGAGTTATTATATGAAAATGCTTCAATGAAAGGCCTAACCATGATATTGAATAACGCGTTTCGTTTATATTGAGAAACGAGTTACGTATTATTTTTCCTTATTCCACTTTGAATAGTGTACAGACATAAGCGGGAGTACTGTGGTAGAGATGTCGTGGGCTGGTGGATATGTTACCGAACTGTGGATCACATATTTCGCAAGACATTAATCTCCATTTACCACTCTCCACCCGGTGTTGGTACCCGGTGGGATGCAAACGTTAATGAGGTTGGATTGGCGCATGTGCGCGCGTATAAAATATGCATGGCCATGACATTCCACAGGGAGTGGGGCGTTTACACTTTCATGAGCGGATTAGCAATTGAATCAAATGACTGGGGTAATGAAAATTATAATGTAAGTGCTTAGAAACGTAGGATCAAGCACTATACAAATGTGATTATTATTATTTTTATATTGTTGAATGGTCTTGACTCTCCCAGGAATCGACGCACTGGGTTTGATCATCATCTTCAGACGAAGTGTTTAGTGACACGGTCTAGTCTTGCATTTAAGCGATGGCTATATCTAGGTCATGAAATAGGTTTTTAGGAAATTACTGTTAAATGAATAATCATCATAACAGAAGTAGATCAGATCCTCATGATGCATTCAGAGGATCCAAAGATGGAAATAACCAAATTATGATTATTGCTTTAAACCGTGACATTACTTTCTTAATTTCTCATATAAATATAATTGTTAAAATTCGGTTGCGAATTCGAGGAGGTGGGCCCTGTCCACCATTGAATCCTTACCTTTGCCTCACAACCACAAATAATTTTCCACTTATAATTGCGATATTGTGTTGTCTTCAAAATTATGCAAACCCCTCTTCCATTTTAAAAATACTTATCCCACGGCTGGTACTACTGATGTATATTTCACTGATATGTGCAAGATCGCTATGGTGACGAAATGAAGATGGAACATAATGTCGGTTCATGGTCATAGAGGAACACCACAAGTGATCACTTTGCTCTAGGATTCCCAGAGTTCATAGCTTATGAAAGATATATTGTTTCCTTGGTTTCTTAGACATGATGTATCGAGTACGAATTTGAACACGATTCGACCTTTGTTTTATGCTCATTAAGTCCTGTACATATTTGCATTGACCCGACACACTTTCATGAAGACATATTAATACGTGGGCGGCTGGATGCTAGCAGGATCATTTTGAAAAGAAAGTCAATATGACCGAGTCACTAACGCTCCCGGGTAAAAGCGCAGTCGCAATGAAAATGCAAAGGACAAATCAAAGGGGAAGAAATGGGAAGAGGGGGGGGGGGAGATAATTTTGAAGAAAAATAAGTCTGAAGCGAGGGGTTAGGGTGACGTATAGTCAAAGCGCAAATGAAAATAGAGGAGTAGAGTAGGAATGGGGTATTATGACATAAAAATGTGAGGGGAGTGGGACAAGAGGGAGAGGGAGATAGAGAGAGAGAGAGAGGAGAGAGAGAGAGAGAGAGAAAGAGAGAGAGAGAGAGAGAGAGAGAGAGAGAGAGAGAGAGAGAGAGAGAGAAATAATAGTCCATTTCGGGAGGGAAGACATACTGGTCTTACTAATCTTGAATGGCTTTTTCTCTTCCGGGCAGCTAGGGGGAGCACCCTTGCGAATCAATAAGTATTCCTTGGGTTCTTTTGAATTGTAATAATCACGTTTTCACTTTAAATATATTGCATCTATGTCACTAAAACACACTTTACCTTCTGTAATGTTTGACAAGGCTTTATAATACTTTCAATACACTTCCCTGAAGTTGAACACTCTTCTCTCTCTCTCTATCTCTCTCTCTCTCTCTCTCTCTTTCGTTGTAATTCTTCTTCGTCTCTACATATGCGTCTCAATATGTTTCTGACAAGTATTCCTCTTGATGGTGTTTACTTTTTCTCGTCGTATTCTTGCTTACTTTAAGTACCCTCAAAATGTGCCCTCCCATTGCGTTAAGACCAGAGAGAGAGAGAGAGAGAGAGAGAGAGAGAGAGAGAGAGAGAGAGAGAGAGAGAGAGTTGAGATGGAGTTTAATGAAAGTATACATCCTAAGATTAATACTTTTCAAACCTCACCAACATGCAAAATGTCAAAGGGCTCTTAGTGACAAGTGACGGAGTGGAATTAATGAATAAATGGATACAGATGTAAATGATGTTTACTTTGTTCTCTTCGTATTAGACCATGCACATTAACGTTTAGGACTAAGCAAAGAGAATAGGGGGGGGTTCCTCAGTTGAGTGTAATTACACTTAGGGTAGACTGTCATGATGATCGCGGCAATCATTTCACATGGTGTGGTTTGGTTCAACTTTTGATTCAGAGCCCGAAAAAATATACCAAATGCGTCAGTAAAGAGGGCAAAAAATGTCTGCATCCATTTTGTTGCAAGATCAGTGTTCGAATTTTAAAAAGGAAATCAACCTTCAAACTCCTCAAATTACATGTGTAAAACCTTGAGGGGTTCAGAATCATACAATTTCGATAAAAATAGCAATTTTTAAAAATGTCCACAAATGTAATAGGTTTATACATTTTATTACGAAAATGTAGCAATAAAAGAAAAATAGTTTTGTTGCCAATTTGAAGCACAACAAGTGATCGATTTAGCCCTTGAAACTAAATCATGTCTTGATTGGGAGGGACTACCGGATTCTTAGGATCTCATATTCATTTGTGAACAACATCTTTATATAAAAAACTTTGTTATCAAAGGATTTTAACCTTTGGGCTTATCAAATCATTCGGATCTTAAATAACAAATACCAAAAATCACGGTGGAAAGCATTTTCCCACTAAAAATCCACGGAAGGGCTCAAATACATTTTTGATGACTATTAATGTGATACAGTGCATGTACATCGGAATAATGACAGCGATTGACCAAGATAAAATGAATTACAAGATTAATGATACTGGAATATTTGAGTGATTTTTATTCCTTATTCTTTATGGTTATAATCGTATTTATGTGTCATGCTGTCTGACCAGACTGTTGAAGTGAAAGATCTTCATAAAGCTAATATTACATTTCATTTGAGTATTACGTTCTACTGACTAGTAAAAAAATTAATTCATTTTCCGTATAATTCACAATGAAATTGGTTTGCCTTATTATTTTTCACTTGTCAGCTTGTGGAAGCGAACAACCTTATAACACACTGGTCATTTTACGAGGTTTCACGATCAAGAATAATGCTTGAAGGTGACGGTTGAACTTTACATCCAGGTTACAGGTCATAAATAAAAGTTTATTATACAATACAATATTCAATATTTGTTTTACCTCCAAGATCGTTTTCCTATGTTTCAGTTAATCATCACAAAGTATATTAGCCAGCTAGATCCCGTATAATAAGTATTCCGCTTCCCTGTGAATACACTCATCACACACAGAAACCCTGATATTATCGACGGATCGACATTGTCCGGGATATATCATAGACCTGCTATACGAAGTAGGTCCATGGATAGACATGTAGCAGCTACTATCGGCCTTGTAGTACCATAGCAACACTTCCTGGATAATTGATAAGCACTATTTCACCATGATGATAGTAGAATAAGAAGGCTTGGTTCGTAAAATAGCAGTTGATATAGTATTGCGAGGTGAGAGGGGTTAACGCGCTTTAATCTCAATGATGACTCGTGATATTGGAATACGAAATGATAATTGCCTCGAGTCGGTATATATAACTCAGTGCTATACGAGCTCGTATTTATTATAGCGGCAGAATGGAAGCATAATAACGCCGATTAAAAAATATCAATATTTCGAAAGTAGTGGTGCGATGAAAACAACGTATTGGTCTGGTGTTAATAATGCTAATGATAATAACGCTATGAATATTATAGCGTGCTGTCCACAATTCACGTGCTGTTTCCGCAAGTTGCTGTATATTTCGCCAAAACAATTATTATGACTATCTTCCTGTTGCAAAAGCGCAATGTTTACATTTAGATAAACAAAGTAGAAAGATGCAAACTCCCTGACAACATGAGGCTGATGACGGGTTCGCCGTTACGAGACAATTATCTCATGGATTACATAATATCAGAACATAAATAATGAGAAAAACATGTACTCATTATTTTCTGTTGCATTTTAATTTGAGGCAGCAGAATCTGAAAATGAAATCTCAGTATACATAAGCAAACAATATGTTAATAGTCATATAGTTTTTTTTTAAGGTAAACATCAGTAATATGCTCTAGGGACTGTACTGTATAGCTTCATTTAAAGATGAAGTTGAGTTCTGGTCATGCGATTGCATTGAGAAAGAAACGGTGTGGAATCGACCAGAAAAGGTTGATCATCTAGCATATAAGAATTTGTGTGTATTGCAAGGTTCTGGAATCATCAAAACGATAAGAAATTTGGCCAAGTCTTGGTAAAGTTACAAACACTGTACGTGGCGTAAAAATCCTACCCTGGTTTTTTACGATGTTGCATGACATATTTAGAATATGAGGGCATTTGAAGAGCCATGCTTTTCAGGGAACATGTCTTATCTGATGTTCTTCCACACTTGCATAATAAGAATGATAACGCTCACAAATTATTTTTCACCTCTTCCCAGAACTCAACCTTCTCTTTAATACTTTGATTACAGTGTTTGAACTAAAGAGCATGATTTAACCAGGCAAAGCATACATTCTCTGCTTTAATTGCTAGAGACTTTCGCATCATTTGGAGTAGAATAGAATCCTGACTGTGGGGGAGAATGAGAGCATCTGTCAAAATACGTCAAGTTGGTTGATGACAAGCAGCTCATCCTGATTAGTAGATTATTAGTCCCAAACCATGGACACTAGCTAAAGAGTGGCTGATGGAATGATGGATTTAAGGGGCGCAACCGGCACAGAGTCTCCTTTAAAGCCAGCTTCGGTATAATGTACGACACACACAAATGTGCAGCTAAATGTGTGTGCCCCTTTTGAGACTCTATACCCTAATGGGCGCCCAAGAGAAAGAGAGAAATATTGTTTTCGTGACGATGGGTGGGGGGGGGGGGGGGCTTGTCAGTGAATATTAAGGTATAGCGGCACTTGAGTGTAACAATATGCTTTTTATTGTTTATTTATTCTTTTATGAGAAGATATAACAACCGGGGTCCGTTCCAGCCGTTTGATGATACCATTGATGGACAGAGCGAGGACCAAAATAAGTCCGTACCCCCCCCCCCCCCCCACCCTATCATATATTTTGAGCGACGCCGCTCCATCCGCCCCTCGACATAATATCTCTTTCACTTCTATTGTTCCTTTCTTTCCTTCCATACTAATCTCCATCCTTTAATTATCTCTTCACTTCATTATCTCCTTGTATGTAAGTCACACATGTCGGAGAGCAAGGAAGGAACGTGTTTGAATTGATGTGTAGAAAGAGGAAGGGGTGGGTGCGGAGTGACACTCCCATCAAAATTGTATGTGTCGGCAAATATAAAATTCTACAGGCTGTCTGCAGTTTGAAAGAAGGAATGGTGACCGTTTTTTCTGATTTGAGGCACTAAAGAACAGTATGTCTATATTCAACCGAGTTCTCAAATCTCCCAACCCCACCCCCCCCCCCCCCCCCCCATTTGTGAACTGTCAAGTGATGCCCCTATACATGTCAGTGAAGATTTATCTAGGGGACAATGCTTGTGGCTTGTTTGTACCGGGTAACGTAGATAGAAATTCTTATCACGAATTGCTATCTACCCTGCCGATGTTTGCCGATGTGAAGTGAATTCCAAGCAGCTCGAAACCTCACTAGTGAGCTCTCAGAGGAAAAGGAAGAGCTGTAAAAGGCTCTTAGAGACCACAGTATTCCAGCCTGCTTAACCCTTTCAGGATAATGTCTTTTTAGGGCCTAAATTGATCACATATTGTCTTCAAAATGAGGAAATTGGTAATGTGTCAACTTGTGCGAATTCACAAAGTAGGTTTGTCGACAAACATGGTTATGTGCTCATATGACGCGTTTCGACGCGTTTCAAACCAAGGTACAAACCTAGGTTTGAAACGCGTCGAAACGCGTCAAAAATTATGACGCACAAAAACCTAGGTTTGTCGACAAACCTCCTTTGTGAATTCGGGCCAAAGAGTTTAAAGCGTATTTTACAACTCACATGCGCAATGTAATCATGAAAATGGATGCAGTGTGTCCAACAATGTTTGACTTTTGTTCTCATGTATCGAGCATAATTTGTAGGGCTCTCATCGAAAATAATTTAGGGCTTTAATTCACCTGTGATGAAGACGTTTTTGCTTTACAATTAACTGTCCGTCAGTGTCTGTAGTGTTCTGATGGGAGCAAACTATGAACTATGAAACACGGAGTACTTTCCACAAATTCATCCGCAAATAATTGCCATCCGGTTCATTCTGATGATGTAAACACGGAGATGAAATATGAATAAATAAGAGCCTCGATCGAAAATTATAATTCCATTACTTCCTCTAAAAGCTAAACGAATTCAATGTGGAAATTAGCTCTATAATATAAACCAGATAATGTACCAGTGCCACATGTACATGTTGTATCATAATGGATATATATACCAAAGACTTCAAGATTATTTAAATGTTTCGAGAACGGAATGAGTCTATACTGGTGTTAAAAGGGTTGTCATGGAGCTAATCAAGACCGAAAATGTTTAATTAAAAAAACTATGTTGTTGCAAAAAACGATCTTTCCGTCAGTAGGTGCATATTGTTTGGTGCAAAAACAAAGTGCAAACAAAGTATTAATGAAAAGATAATAGGAGTGCCTGCCATAAACAATATATCGGGGAATGTGAGTCTATCTTTCAGTTTGGCTTGACACCCTCCCCCCCTCCCCCTCCCACCATCTCCCATCCCACCCCTCTCCCCTTCCCCCTCCCCTTCACTAGAGCATGAAGATGATTGAAAATCTAAGCTGCGCTAACATGTAGAGACTGAAACTCATTTATTCGACATAAGTTTGAATTGCAATATCTAATCTCAATATATCATTCGTGTGCGGAGCAAAAAAAAAAGGGGGGGGGGGACACATATACATATAGCATGATGTGCCAAAAAAGTTTAGACAACCCATACAGAGAGCATACTTAATTATGACCCCCATATCTAGCACCATAGATCGAAACGTCTGGTCCATAATAATGAGACGCCGTAGAGAAAAAAAATATAATAATACTTGACAGAAGATTATTTTATGAGTGTTCATTGTGCATGTGCCTGATGTTGAATAAAGGTTTTCGGCAGTCCTCCGCACGAAAGAAAAAAAGATCCCCGTAACTATGTGTCGCATTGAGAAATGATTCAGACTACGGAGAGCCTTCAGTCCAAATCAAATCATCTGTATGTAATTTCCTGGCCGTGAATACAATCTGATTTAGATATGAAGTTGGTCATCGTTACGTGAATGAAATGAAATTATATGACGTCTTCATACATCGTTTATCGTCTGCATGGTCTGGCCAAGTGAAATAAATATCTTAACATGATTGTTCAGTGACTGACAATTGGCATGATTGGGAAGTGTTTTTATTTGATTGCCAAATGATAGGCCCGACGTTGCGATTGCATTATGTTTTAAGGACGAATTCACCAAGGATTTCATTGTTGTATGCATGTCGTATTTCAATTTTCCTATTCAAAAAGATGCCCAAGCTTCGGCGATATAATGCTCACAGCGTATATACTCTACGTGTCTATAGTATTAAGCAATTATCATCATCCATTTTTTTCTCTGCCAAAAACAAAACAACATAAAGACCACGCTGTTCAAATGATGATGATGATAATGAACAGCATTTGTATGGCGCCATATATCTGCTTCGAAAAATATTCAAAGGCGCGAGCTCCTACAATAAAATTAGCATTTAATATCGAGCGTACATAATGAGGTACCTTATGAAGCCTTACATTTTGTAATTATTTTCACGCAAAATAAGCATCCCCCAACATAGGCTTTACATACTAGGCATTATTTGTGTATTAATTCTTGCTTTATTCGTGTGGGAGGGGGGTGGGGGGGGAGAGAACGCAAGATAAGTGAACTTTAATTATATCTCCCAACTCATTTCTCTTCTTCTACTGTCCGCCTCCCTCCGATCTCCAATCCTCCACTCTCCCATTCGCTCTCTACCCCTCCCTTCTTTCTCTCTCTTTCTCTCTCTCTCTCTCTCTCTCTCTCTCTCTCTCTCTCTCTCTCTCCTATCCCCTCCATCCCTCTCTCTCCTCTCTCTCTCTCTCCCTCTCTCTCCCTCCATCTCTCCTCTCTCTCTCTCTCTCTCTCTCCCTCCATCTCTCTCAGTGTGATGCTGTGAATATTTTTAATTAAATTTCCATTATCAATTTGTTTTGATTTTTGCATACAATGCATACATACATGCATGTGTCCCGATCGTTAAAATGTTCATTTTCTTTGATACTCCAATCTACCACTAATCCACTTCCCAAGCAAACAACACGTCCGTCAATACAATGTATCATGAGAATACATGCTTTTCTTAATGTTATGATCAGTTGGAGGAATCTTCCTTCGGTTATTTTAAAACTACAGACAACGGTCACGGTACTTCCATGGAAATAGTAGATATATAGCAGATAAAGCCTAATAAGATGCGTTACATGCGTAGAACAGTCATGCCAATTTAAATAAATATATCAAAATAAAGCGGATTGAAAGATTATTCATAGATCCCCAACTTTTCGAGATAAAATATCAAAATCAACTTTTTCCTAATTTCATTGCTGAATAATACCCAATTAATTGTCAAGTGATAGGCTAAATGAAAATTATATTACATACCATGCATATACCTCTGTGCGATTTGTATCACATATCCAATTACAAAACGAACACTAACATGACAAATGCAATGTAATGAACGCGGAGATGTATAGTTATATCTGTATATGTAGGAAATAACTCACCATCAAATTGCAGAAATGATACCGCTACTGTATTTTAACGTCATCCTGAGTAGATGATATTACGATAATTCCACATGGTAGTAGTCAGAGCACATCTTGATGTAAACACGAATCTGCAATGCTGCATATCATGACTAGCAAAACGTAGATAAATAAGTGGTATTCCAAACGTTAACTCAAACGGCAAGAGGTTTCCACGAGTAGGAAATGTTAAACAGCGAGCGAATGGTGAGGTATTTCATCGCTTAGTAAATGCTGCATTGGTTGAAGAGTGGATTCTACAGTGTTTGTTGACTGTATCACATACAAAAGTACAAACGAAATAGGAGCGAATTTGTACGAAGCATGTTGTGTAGAGTAGTATAATGGCTGATGAAGAAACGCTAGGACACACGGCTAGCGCCTGTTTACTCGTGGGGTTTGGCGCGCAGTTTGACGTCACGAATGAGTGAAAGTGGTGACGAATCTAGCGATAGAACATTGAATGGAGAAAAGAGAGAGAGAGATGGAGGGATGATTAGGGCAGAGTATTATGATTATGATGTTGTGACCGAAAGAAAATATGGAGACGGACAAGAGAGAAAGAGAACGATAGAGAGGGGGAGTAATGAAGGTATTAACGGAGAGAGGAGGGGAAAATGGTGAGATGGAGAGATTAAACTAGAGATGCCAAAAACAACTTAAGATGGATGGAAATAGATAGAAAGATAAATTGAAAATTAAATAGAAAGATTGAGAGAGAAGAGAGAGAAATATATATATAGAAAGATGGAAAGTAGCGGTAGAAAGATAGAAATAGAGAGAGACAGGAAGAGATAGAAGGAAGTGTATTGAGTTAGAGAGGGATCGGAAAAGAGTGAGGAAGCAATAGACTGAGAAACAATGACAAACAAACATACGAAATTCATTGAGAGTGACAGAGAGAGAGAGAGAGAAA
Source organism: Strongylocentrotus purpuratus (assembly GCF_000002235.5). Taxonomy (NCBI): domain Eukaryota; kingdom Metazoa; phylum Echinodermata; class Echinoidea; order Camarodonta; family Strongylocentrotidae; genus Strongylocentrotus; species Strongylocentrotus purpuratus. The sequence goes on along the minus strand of NW_022145595.1, from coordinate 2,778,328 downwards.
GATAGGGAGCGAGAGAGAGAGAGAGAGAGAGAGAGAGAGAGAGGGAGAGAGAGGGAGAGAGAGAGAGAGAGAGATGTAGGGGAAGAGGGGGGGGGGGTAAAGGCTGAAAGAGTAATGAATTTTAGATGTTGTGATGTTAGTAAATTGTGTATAGGGTACATAAAATGGAATATTAGATCACTTAAAGATTCTGGGATCTAAGCCCTACTTCAAAAGTACTATTATAGAGAAAAGCTCATCGGAAGTCACCTGAGAAAAATAAATTGTTTATGATGGCGACACATGGGAAGAGAAAGTGCACTAGCTCACGCGTTTGTTGTTACTATGGTTACGCTTCTGCTATTATGATGATTTACTGTACTATCATGAAAATGGTTGTGCATCGTTCCGTTATATTTTGATCCATTGAAACGGTTACAACGAAGGTTCATAAATCCAAAGGTCGTATTTCCTAATGTTCGTAATTCCGAAATGTCGTTTTTCCGAAGGTTCATAATTATCAAGGTTCGTATTTTCCGAAAATGAAATAGGGTTCACAATTCCGAAATTATATGGGGTTTATAATTCCGAAAATGACACAGATAGAACCCTGTATCATTTTTTTGTAATTACGAACCGTCATAATAAAACTCTACTTCATTTTCGGAACTGAACCCTTTTGGCATGAGATATTCGTATAAGGCTTTTGGAATTATTAATATTGGGAATTAAGTATTTTTGGAATTATGAAACTACGGAAAAACGAGTGCCTTCCATTAAAACACTACGGTGAATTAGTTTATAGATCGAATGCAAAAATAATTGCCTGGCTATCTGCAATCAAAATGCGCCTGCCATTGGTAATTTTAACTATAGGCTAGAAGGATCAGACTTAATAAAACACTTTGAATCTTAAAATAGGATATTGAACATTTCATCTAAGCCTGCTGCTACCCTATAAACATCTCTTTTATTTGACTCACCAGTAAAATAAACAAAAAATCGCCAGCTTACCGATTTGCTGTTCTTTTAGGCCAGAGCCCACAGACAGTCCGTTATATCTTTCCGGTCTTTGTTTTTATTGCTCATGGTCATGATGGTCAATTTAGTCATTATACTCTATAATAGAAGAAGGTTCGATATATATATATATACGATAGATGACATGGCAAATAAATGAAAGGCAAATTAAAATTCATTCCTAGTATCTCGTTTTGATTTTTTTTCTTTTTGAAAGTGAAGAAGAGAGAATCCATTTACCTGGTGTAGAATTCGCAATAGAAAATCCTAATTTCCAGCACATTAAAAAAAATCATTTTCCCCATACATTATAGGCGCAACACAAGTTGAAATTCTGTTATTATATTTTTTCTTTTACTCACTGAATTACCTAAGGTACTTTCTTTATTTTATGTCAGTTAAATATATCAGATAACGAAATAAAAAGTTGGTAACAAAAAAAATAGACGGGGGAGACGGTTACTAGAAACAATTTTATGTGGCCATTTATTATTTCAGTATTTTGTTTCTCTCTCCCTTTTTCTTCCAATTTAAATGGAACTGATTCAAAGTATTAACTATGGGGAGGCACGCTGCACCTTCAACAACAGATAAATAATGATAAATCTTAGGCTGCCGCAAAAGGGCTGTAAATGCATTGTGTTAAATTTGTTGTTATTATTTTTGTTTGGCGGGGGGGGGGGGGAGAGATAACGATCTTCTTGCAGACAGCCCACGAAAATAAATGTCGGTCTGCTTTTCAGACTAATCTCTTTCTCTCGGAGGACAGGTAAAAGAAGACACGCTCCTATCTGATCCGTGCACGACTCGCATCCTTGATCTCATTTAACCAATTTCGTTGCCATGGGGATATGGATGTAGTTCGAATCCTTGCATACGTGCTCGGAAAGTATATCGCTTTTAGTTATACCCAGGAATGCATTACAGGAAAGGATTGCAGCATATAATTGCTAAAATACGAATTGATGCAAATTTCATGTTGTAAAGTTGATTCACTACTCAGATATGGGTAACAAAATTAGTGTACGTCAAATATTTAAATTCATTTGAGAGTTGCGTCTGAATGTGATTTACACTCTCATGATAAAGTTGAAAGCACACATGCATCTGCCCCATATTTTTTCGGGAACTGTTGATGAAGGAAAGAGGATGGTTTTGAGAAAAGGGGGAAAGAGGATAGGTAATGATAGGGAGAGAGG